>NC_090923.1:79750747-80053777 GCF_040938575.1 Ambystoma mexicanum
CTTCTGGGGTACCACTAGTGATGGTACATTAACATGTACTATAGTGCATACACCTTTCCACAAAGGGGGCAGTGTGTGGTACGCCTTGTCTCCACAGGCCCAGTAATGGTCCATTACTACTGCTGTTCCTGCTCCCCCCTCAGGTAACTCCATCACGCTTTCACAGTTGGTGTTGTATCCTACATCCACCTCTCCTTTATGTTGGTAGCATACCTTAGGCGCAGTTAGCGGCAGTATTGTTATTGGGTCTTCATCCTTCTCCATCCACGTGAGCATGGGTACGTACTTGATCCAAGTCATCCAACATCTATGGTTATGTCCATCAATAGTTGAAATATTTTCTCTTGTTACCATGTTGCTGCCAAGCACTCCTATGTCCCATTTGTTGTCCATGTACACCTTCCCTGTTATTATCATCAGTGGTCTTTCCCAACATCCGTTTTTACCAGGGACTTCAGTGGCGTACCAATCACATGGTAGGTACTGCAGTGTTACTTTCTTTGTTTCTCCTTTTTCAGGACCACTTGTTATGTATTTGAATCCTTCAGCATGTAAACTGCTCTTGTGGTAACTCAAATAAGTCTTAAGGAAGTTGTTTTCATATGGATATGTATCTCGTGTTTTCCACACCAGATGCACCACTGTCCCTTGAAATCTTCCTTTCGTCTGGAACAGTGCCAGGTATATTATACATCGTGCTATTTTTCCATCTATCTCCGTGGCAACAAATGTTCGAGAAGCGCTCATGGTGTATGGGATCAATGAGCAAACGTAGCAGCTGTCTTCTGTTGTCTGCTTACCTATGTGGGTCATGTGTTGATACCATATGTTGTTTGAGATGTGTGCTGAATCTTGTACATAGTTGTCAATGCCTTTATTATCTGAGTATGTGCTGCGTTTAACTCTATTTTCCTGGTGTGGGATTTTACTAGTACCACCTGACATAACACCTGTTGCAGCTGGGGGTGGGGGTGTATTAGGTTTGGGTACAGCAATAATATCAATAGCATAGCTGTACTGCCATACAGAGGCAGCCAAGAACCCGGTGATCATTAAAATCCCTCTCAATTTTATTACAAATGCTAATTTCACCGGCATTTTGCTCTTACCTTGCTGCAGTCCGGCAGCTTATTCTTGCGATGTTACAGTTGCCCGCCTGAAAATTCTTAATATGCTTGTTATTGATGTTAGTTGTCGTTTTTTAAGCTTTCTCTATCAGGTAGTCATTCAGTGCCCAGGCGAAGAGCTGTTCCCACGCCAATCTAAGCGATCTATGTTGGGGCAGGCAAGTATGGTTGGAGGTGGGGCATTGAATGTTCTATGGCCAAGAGGAATGCTGTGTAGTAGACACGTACCCTCCTTCTTTTCAGGTACGTTGGCCTTTTTATTTCATATACAAATTGGTGTGACAATTCTTCCAGGTAATTATCGTCTGAGGGTACCATCTACTCCTGGGCAGTGAATTGGTTAGTTATCTACTTTCTTAACAGTACAATAATACGCTGTACCTGCATGTGCGAGAGAAAAGAAAGAGAACATTCAGGTGTTTACATGTGTATATGTGCAAAACAATGTCCTTCAGTTCCGTTATTACTACAGTGGGTAGGGGGTCAATGGGTAGAGGGTTTGGGGCTCAACTGGCGGAAGTCTCTTTACCCTTTGATCGTGTAACCATGGGGTGGGCGGTATGGGGATCACCCCTTTCTTTTCTAATAGTTGTCTCTGGGGAATCTGGGGGGTGGCAGGGTATGGGGACACTTAGGCCGTTAGTTGCGGTAGAAGTCTCTTCCTCCGTTGGTGACGCTGCTGTTGTTCTTTCAGTGGCCCTGTCGGTGGCGCTGGGGCGGGTCTGGAATTTGTAGATCTTTACGTCATGTAGGTGGTTCCAGGCACGTTTGTCCTGTAGCTTTACTGCTCTCGTTGATACCTCCTCTACCAGATGGGGGCCAGTGAATCGTGGACTGTTCCACTTTCTGTTGAAATTGCGAAGTAGTACGTGGTCACCTTTAGCAACTTTGCACAGTCTTTCCTTTTCCAATTCTTTATCCACGTCTTCTTGTTGATCGCTGTTAGACCCGCCCCGCGTGCGCTCGAGCTGTTGAGACACAAACACTACACTAGTAATCAAAGAAGACACATATTGGTACATTTCATCACCAAGGACACTTGCAGTACTCTCGTGGTCGGTAAATGCTCTTGATGTTGGCGTTAGGGGAAGGCGCATTTGACGTCCAGTAACCACATCGTGAGGGGTGAGGTGGTGGTCGGAACCTGGTCTATTCCTTAGCTCAAATAGGGCTAGTGGAAGGCAATACAACCAACTCTTCTTTGTTGTTTGCTGTATTTTTGCAATTGCCTCCTTTAATAGGCCATTCAGGCGTTCACATATACCGTTGACCTGTGGGTGGTATGCACATGCAAATTTATGCTTGATGTTCAGCAAGGATGTGATGTGCTGGAACATTTTGTTTGCGAAATGTGGGCCATTGTCTGACCTCAGTACCTCGCACACTCCCCACCTGGGGAAGACCTCCCTCACTAGGAATTTAGCTGCTCTAAATGCATCTGGGTGTGAACAGGGCCCTGCTTCAATCCACCTCGAGAATGGGCATACTACTACAATCATATACCTATTTCCTTGACATACGTTGATCATATCAACATAGTCAATATGGAGATGTCGGAAAGGTCCCTCTGGCCGGGGTATAGTACCTCTTATCACCTTCAGAGTGTGACCGGCCGTAAACTGTTGACATGTGAGACAATTGCTGATAAAATTTGACACATGAGAATTTACCTCGGGGCAGAACCAGTCTTCCCTAATTCGTGCTGCAATTACTTCCTTGCCTGTGTGGGCTGGGTGATGTAGTTGGCTCAGGGCGGTGTTCAATAGTGCCAGTGGTATTACAATCTTTCCAGTGTCACCCTGGCGCCATAGTGCGTCGGTTGGTGACATTGTGCATCCTCTTTTTACCCATATTTCTTTTTCGGCCATTGGTGCAGCCGCTTGTAGCTCCATAATCTGTGTGGCTGGGAGATGGGTGTACCCTTCTCTTATCAACATCTCCTTAGCCATTCCCCTCCCTCTCCCTCTCCCTCTCTGTGACTCTGGGGGGTTCCATATCTCACCAAAGTATGCAGCATACTTCGCATGTGCGTCTGCTGCTGCATTCCCTTTTGAGAAGTGGTCTTCACCATTGGTGTGTGCGGTGCATTTGACCAAAGCTAATTCTTGGGGGTCATTTATTGCTTCAATCAGTTCAGCCAATAGGAGGGCGTGTTGCACTGGAGTGCCATCAGCTCTCCTAAACCCTCTTCTTCTCCATTTCGACAGCCCTGAGTGGACAGTGGACATAACATATGCGCTGTCGGAGTATATGGTCACTCGTTTGTCAAAGCCTTCCCTCAACGCCAAAATCAGTGCAATTAATTCTGCTGCTTGAGCGGAGTAATGCTGTGGTAATTGTACACATTTCATTGCCACACACACCGGTACTTCCATCATTTTTACCACTGCTGCCCCAGTCCTCCTTATACCATCCCTTTGGTCGATAGTTGATGACCCATCAATGAACAGGAGCTCACTTCCCTCTAGTGCGTTTTCTTCAACCTTTCTAGTACATGAGTACATTTCAGTTATTTGCGTACAGTCGTGGGCATAATCTCCCTCCTCAATTACTTCTGCTAAGAACCTTGCAGGGTTGACCGTGCTACATCTAACAATTGATAGTTCAGCTCTGGATAAGATGATCTCATAACCTGATGCCCTTTGCGTGGTTAGGGTGGACTTAGGTTTATTCAATATCGCAAATAGTGCATGTTCCACACACAGTGTAGTTGGGCACCCCATGGTTATTGCTGATGCTTTTTCTACCGCAAAAGCAGCTGCGGCGAGACCTTGTTCGCAAGGGAAATGACCTAACATCACAGGATCTAAGTGGCCACTGTAAAATGCTACTGGTTTGTACCCCATGCTTGTTTTTTGAGCCAACACTGCTTTCATTACTGCTGAGTCGCAATGTGAAATTATAAAGAATTGTCGCTCATAGTCTGGGGTTGCCAGTACCGGAGCAGTTGATATCGCATCTTTCAGTTCATCAAAAGCCTCTCTCATTTCCATTGTCCACCCCAACTTTTTCTCCCCTTTATTAGCTTCCTTTAACCCCTCAAGCAGGGGTCCTATGTATGAGCTGTAATCAAATACCCATGCTCTACAGTAGTTGCACAGACCCAGGAACTGCTGCAGTTCCCTCACTGTTTGTGGGATTGGCGTTTTTGAAATGGCCTGTGCCCTTTGTGGTGCAATCTTTCTTCCATGTTGGGATATGAGCTGACCAATGTAAAGTACCTGTTCTTGACAGTACTGTAACTTTTCCATATCTACCTTGTAACCTTTTTCAGCCAATATTGTCAGCATCTTTAATGAGTCCTCTCTGCATGTTCTTTCGTTTGTACTGCAAATTATTATGTCGTCGACATACTGCAACACTGTGCTTTCCACTTCAATGTTACCCAAATCCATCTGTATTACTCTGTTGAATATTGAGGGTGATTCGCAGTACCCTTGTGGTAATCTGGTGTGTTTCCACTTTGTGTTTCTGTAAGTGAAGCTTGTCAGATCTTGTGAGTCTGGGTGCAATGGTATTGAGAAGAAAGCATTTTTAAGGTCGATCACCGTAAATCGTGATGCTTCCGCTGGAATGCCACACAATATTGTGGCCGGGTTTGCGGCTATGGGGTATTCTGCTTCTACTATGTTGTTCAAGGGCCTGAGATCCTGTATGAAGCGCCAAGACCCCCCTTTAGCCTTGCGCACTGGGTATACAGCTGTGTTACATGGTGATTCTGAGGGGACCAATATGCCATTATCTATAAGGGCCGTTATGGTTTCATATATGCCCTCATCTGCCTCTTTTGATAGTGGGTACTGTTTCACTCTGGGGAGTATTGCACCTTTTTTCAATTTTATCCTTACTCCCCCTATACTTTTTATGCACCCCACGTCATAGGGGCTAGTAGTCCACAATGATGTGGGTACCTTTGTCATATCCTCCTTAAAGAAGGGAACTGGGGTGGATGTGGGTGCCTCAAGTGCCATTGCAATTTTCTGTGCTACTTGTTTGTACGCCACTCTTAGACATATTTCCACACTCATCATAAACACCATTTCACCTTCCTCCTTTTCTTCTGAGAACAGCTCCTCATCTGACACCTGGGTGAGCCTACATCCTTCTGCTAGTGCTATCACTGCTCTCCATGCTCTTCCTTCTCTGTCTTGGGCATGTACAGGAATGTAATCAGCTGTTGCTATAATGCTCTCAATGTCCACTGGAATCACCTTTCCTTCTGGTTCATTGACTGGTGTTTCTGGTCTGAACAAATAGGCTGCTGGCCTCCTCCAGATCTTTCCCTCTATTCCTGGCATCCATGCAAATGCCATGTCTGTCCCGTACTGGAAGAGTTCGCCATCTACTGGCTCAGCCCTAATCGCTGTCTGTCCGCAGTATGCTTGCATAATCTGTCGCGCTGTGAGCATGTTAATCCCTGGAGTAGAGCAAATTATGCCGTCCTCAGTAAAGGAGATCGTCATATTCAACCTGTTCATTATGTCTCTCCCCAGTATATTTACTGGTGAGGCACTATAATATAAAAGTGGAACTGACATGTCATAATCTCCTATACATAAGGGAATGTTATCAGTAAAAGGAACCAACCCTCTAGCCCCAGAGAATCCTTGGGTGTTCATTGCTTCGCCTGACATCTTAAATTTACCTTCCCTTATGCAAGACCGGGTCGCCCCGGTGTCAACAAGGAATGATAATTTTTTGTCACCTATCGTTACCTCTATGCGTGGTTCCTCCGCACTATTAGGTGTTACTGACAGGATGGGACACACCAAGGCCGTCTGTGGGCTGTCCTATTGAGGGTACAACGATTGACCATTTCCTGTGTAAGGGTTGTGTCCCAGGACCGTCACCCTACCCAGTTGTGTTTGTTGTGCTTGGGGTTGTTGTGTTATCGCTACCTGTTGTTGTGGCAGTGAATATGTCTGTGGCTGTTGTTGTGTTATTAGTTGTTGCTGTTCATTTCCCTGTTGCAACGTCCCTGTTCACTCCATGATGGTGTTCCTGGTCTTACTCTACACGTGCGTGACATGTGCCCTAATAATCCACAACTCCAACACACCGGTGGTTCCCTACTCTGCCATGGAAAGCTCCCTATGTTGTCCTGGTATACTGGTTGCCCTGTGGGGTAGGAATTTCTAAGTCCTCCCACCTGCTGTTGTGTGTTATATCCGTATCCTCTCCCTCTCATAATTCCTCCTCTTCCCCTGTTGTAATTATAATACCCAGCTCCTGGCATTGAGTATCCTCCTCCCATGTTGGTCGTGTATGGTTGGAGTGGCGGCACCTGTGTGTTATAGTCTGTGAAGGTGGTATTTGCGAGGGATCTTGTGCGGCCACTACTTGTGTGGGGCTTTGGGTCATTGTTGTAGGCGTAGTTGTTAGTGCCCCTTCCATTGTGTATTTAGTAAGTTTTTTCTGTACTAGTTTATCCTCTTCCGTTTTCCTGTCCTCTTCCTTTTGTTTCATTTTTCCTTGCCATGTCCTGCAATGGTGCACTATTGTCAGTTGTATTTCTGGCCATGCTTTTGCTTCCATTCCCACTACTTTCTTCAGTTGTTTCTGAACTCCTTCTGGGAGCCCTTGTACTTGTATATGATAAAATATTGCTGGTGTTTTGTCCCATTGTTCTCTAGTTTCCATGCGCCACTTCTCTTGGATTTCCTGGATATAATCAACAGGATCTTCGTTCTCACGCATCTTGCGTGAGGTAATTGCTCCTATGTCTGATGTGTCTGGGTACTGTACCCTCAATGCCTGCCATAGTGCATGTCTGCAGTTTGCGAATGGTGCCCCATCATGCGATGTGTTTGCTATTGTTACCCCAGGGAATCCCGGTCTCTTCCAAATGTCATCCGCTGCATCCCCTAATATCGATATTAGAAGGCCCTTTACATCTCCCACTGCCAGTTTCTGTCCTGCGGTGTGTTTTTCCATTTCATATATCCATTTACCCGCACCTCCACTTAGTGATGGGAGCCTGCACTTTATATTCTCTTTGTCTGTATGCTTCCAAGGGACGTACTGTGGTCTAACTCCTCCCCTCTCCAGAAGTGGCATTAAGTTATGTCTCGTTTTACCCTTTGTGTTCCATAAAATCGAGTCCTCACACCCTTCCTCTTCTTCCCTCTCTTCTTCATCGTCAATTTCGTCCGTATTTCCCCTGCTCGTAACTCTTTCTTCTCCATCCTGTCCCCTTCTTCCATCATTTCCTGTATTTAATGTGGGCGTGTGTATTCGTCCTTCCTGCCTGCGTCTAGGGAGGTCTCTAAGCCGATATGCATAGGGTGTCAGTTCGTCTGTGAAGGGCGCAAGTTTTATTGTACGTAATGAGCGTGAGGTGGTTGAGCATGTAGGGTGGGGTGGGAGAGGGCGTGATGTGGACGGTGAGGCCTCATGTGTCTCTCTTTCCGCTATTCCTTGCTTTTCCTCCTCACTTCTCTCCAGTTCATCCTTTCTCCTACGGATCCATGGTGAGTCTGTGTTGGTCCGGGTGATGTATAGTTTATCTAGGCTTTCCCTTTCACTGTTTCTTCCTTCCTTCCCCACTCCTTCTTCTTCCTCACTACAAAAGTCATTCATAAACGGCAGCCCCCACTCTGTCTTTTTTCCCTTGATTGTTACTGTTTTTAAGTCTATCAGGTCCGGTTCTCCCTTTTCTCCTTTACCAACCGCTCCCCTTTGCGCTGATGTTGTTGCTACTTCTGTGTCTCTATATACATCCCCCCTTACTTCACTCTCCCTTCTCTTATCTTCTCTTTCTCCTTCATTTCTCTCCTCCATCTCCCTACCATTTTCCTCCCTTTTCCTTTTTAATTCCTCCATTACTTCACTACTCACCTTTTCCAATATCCTTTCATCCTCTTTCTTCCTTTCCCATCTCACCCTCTCCCTTTCTAATATACTCTTTATCACCCTCCCTTCTTCGTATTTCTTAGTCGTTTCTGATAGTAATCTCTTCTTCCACATTGCCATTTCTCTTTCTTTCTCTTCTTCTTCCCTTTTCCTCTCTCGCAGCACTGCTCTTGATACCCTTTCTGCTGCTGCTTTTACCCTTTCAGCTTCTCTCCTTTGCTCCTCAGTTCGTTCCCTTATTTTTTCCAATTCGTTCTTACCTTCTTTCCTTTCCCTCGCTCTCCCTCTTTCCTCCCTCTCGAGCTGTTTGATCAGTTCATTCTGCTCATCCCTTTACTCTGCTAGTCGTTCCTCCAAAATCTCTTCCTTTTGTCGTAACAGCTCTTCCCCTCTCATTCCACTCTCCCTGGTATTATCCTCGTCTGTTTTCCTTACTACCTCCTTCTCTTCTCCTGTTAATGAACCTCTTAATTTTAATAGTATCTGTGCAGCTACCCACTCATCATGTCCTATTTCCACAGTTTGTTCTTCTCCAGTCCTCCCCTCCCCTGCTGGCATCTTCCTATGAGCCACATATGGTGGAGGGCTGTATGCCGGGTTCGAGTACCCCTCAGCCGCTCTTAACTGTCCTCTTCCTATTTCTCCTAATTCTCTTAAAGGGTACAACCCCTCTCCCTCTGTTTTCACTACCTTTTCGAGGGGTATATCGTTGCTCGGTTCCTTTTTTATTTCATTTGATTTATTATACTTTTCTCCTCCCTCTTGTCCGTTCCCCGTGTTCTTTGGGTCTTCACTCCCCTTTTTCCCATCCTCTCCTTCCTCCATAATCTCTTTTTCTTCCGGTATTTCCCCCAAAGTGAACATTCCATTTGGTCCTGGTCGGGACCCTTGGAACATCCTCCATAAGTTAAACACCTCCACGTGGTTTGCCAACTTCTTCCCTTTGTATGTATTATGCAGATGATTTAATAGTGAATGTTGGGCATATGGATCGAAGCTACCATTAGGCGGCCATGGTGTTATCATTTTGTTGTCCGTCCCCTGTGTCCTTTCTATGCTATACTTGATCAGTTTCTCCCTATGGGGTGACAGTGTTGTACATATGCGTTGTAGTGGGGTAGTGAGGGTGTTCCCCCACCCTCCCGATCCTGTCCCGTGTGACATAGTAGTGCTCCACTTGTTACCCTTCCCCTATTTGGTAGCGGTTATCTCACTAGCAGTTTACAATATACAGCCTTATATCGTTACCTGGCCCCGTAAATTTGGGGACTTGCGATAGTCCGCTAAGGAAAATTATAAAAATATAGTATTTACATTTGTATATTTTCTTCTGTCTTTTTTCCTTTACACGACACCCTTACGGCCCCCTGCGGCCGAGGCGCACGTAGCCCCCTGCGGCTGCGTACCCCTTGTGACGTTCTTATACAGTCGTTCTATTTTTCACTTGCTCCTCCTCCTTCTTCTACACTTGCCGTGGCCGGCGTTCTCCGTGCGCCGCCACGTCCCCCGTTTCGCCTTTCCCCGATCAACTCATTACCGTTTATCTCCGTTTCCACTCCCTTACCACAGTTCTCTTCCCCACCATTCTCAGAAAGAAAGATGCCTTGTGCTCTGGATATCCTATGAAAGCCCTACTGGTGACGTCACTGATCTCTTCGAGCTACTGGTAAGTTCTTCATATATTCTTTAAGTTCAAAATACACTTGCAATCTACCCCCGTTAACCTCACAGCTTTCTTCCTGTCACTCCTGGAACAAGGTAATCAATAATATAATCGTACTGCGCACGCTGCGTCGCCTCGCGTGTGATACGCCCCTCGACAGGAGGGCTTAACCAGCCAATTATCTTCCGTATTGGGCAACTAACTAGCTACCGCCTACAGGGAAACGTCATCTACCTATCGAGTTTCTTGCTCGAACAATAGGGATCCTCATCTACTCACTGATCAATAAATGCCAAATCGTAGGAAACCACACACACACACACCCTTACACGTAGTCGCGACCTAGGCCAATCAGTGTCTACGAGCGGCCGCACGTGATGTTTTCATGCTCCACCCCCCTCTCTCGCGCAACGTAGCCGACTGCTCTCGCACTCGTTCGGCTACCATTCATTTCATTGCCAACACTAAATTGTCAAACCTTCGCCGCGCACCTGTGCAACACCTCCCACCTCCCGTATTTAATTCCTCCCCCCTCCCTCACAATTTCACATTGCTTGTTGTGCGTGGCATGCTCACCAAGTTCTCTTGATGCGGGGCCGCTCGACTGCGTGCACCCCTCCAAGCGGCTCGCCACCTCCCCTCGTCTGGACCACGTCTGGACACTCGCCAACCGCGGGCGGGATACTTCTCAACCGGCTCCCGAAGGCCAATATCCGGATTGCGCTGTCCGGTTTTCTCGCAGTTCCGCGATTGTCCTGTAGTCCTCAGAAGGGGGCAACGGCAGAGGGGGCCGCGCCGCCGGGCCTCCTCGCAACAGGAGTACCTGGAAAAAATTAAAAATAAAAAAGCAGATCTTAAACAGATCTCAGCAGTGCCTCCAACTTGTCGGGGGGAAATTCTGCCGGGGTCGGCCGGGCCGTCTGCAGACCTCCGGGCAGGGAGGCCCCAACTCCTCCCGTATATCCCAAAAGAGATAGAGTATGAGACACACGCAAGAAGCAAGGTGACTCTGCTGTTTATTAGACAAAACGGCAGGGATGGGTCAAGGAGCGTACGCGTCCGTCCTGACACACACACAATCGTGGGGCTCGCAGGCCCTTTTTACCTTAGTATGACGCGCTACTTGCGTCACTTGGAAAGTTTAGCAAAAAACCTATCTCCACTCTGGATTGGTTACTCGAGTGGTAGGGTTAGTATAGCATACATATAGAGAACGGTGTTAGTGGTTGAGGGTTAGTCAGGTGGTATACCTGGGCTGTCCCTTCAATTTGATACATGAAAATTGTTACATGAAGACCTCTGAGGATTGGTCAATGTTAATGGCGTCAGTGATAGGAGCCCCATGTTCTGTTTGGTCCGCTCGCGAGCCTCCCAGTCTGGGACTATCGCTGTTCCCAGCTCGCGGTGCACCTGTCATTTGCAACAATGTTTTAATATGGGTAGGTGTAAACAATGTGAGGATTTATTCATATGTTGGGAGGTCGACTACTCCCACTGCTGCAGATGTCCAATGAGTCTTTTAATTGTATCTGCCTGTGTCTTGAAACGTGGTATTCAGGCGTCTCCTTCCTCCTGGGCTTGGCATCTTGTCAGGTTTGGCTTTGTCACGTGAGGTGGGACCGTGTTTGAGGCAAAATTCAACACAATTAATATTGTTTTTCCTACTGTGTGCCTGGTTTATCTTGCAGGTGCGACCTTGGCGTTGGCTTGCAGTGTGCGAGATTGCAACATCGTGCCCTTGGCGGTGTGCTTTCGCCGGGCTCATTCTGCAGGGTCAGCAACCCAGTTCTTGCTCATTCAATGTTCATGGAAGCTTTTGCTTGCGGCCTACTTGGGCCTGGTGCATAGGTGGAACCGTTTGATGCAGAGCGCTTTAGGTTACAGTATCATATTGCTCTATCCTCAGTATCGTGTCTCCGTTATATTCTTCATTATGGTACATGGTTCTTAGAAGAAGCGTGAGCAAGCCTTTTTAGATAAGTTCATGATGCGTCTTGCGTTTCTGCATTTTGAGAGCCTATGTGGAAAATAATAAAGATGCACGTCCGTTAGTATGTCTGTCGCCTACGTCATAGCACTGAGTATGTTCTTCGTGTGGATTGGTGTGGGAGTGTCCGGTGTGCATGTTTGCACAGGTGTGCTGACCGTTGGCTAGGTCGTCATGGCATCTCTAACGACGTGTAGGTTTAGTCGAGTTGATCCGTGCCGAGGTGTCGGCATGGACAGGGCGGGCTGCTGGGCAGGTAGATGGGCACATCCGGATGTTCCTGTACCAGGGTATTTGGTCGTCTGGTAGATAGGCAAACTCCTCTTGTGGCGGGTGTCTAGGCCGTGATCCTCTAGGCCAAACGCGAAAGGGGAAGGGCGGGAGCCTGTTCTTCCATTCTCCCACTTCATACTGCTTTCCACTCCCACCAATCCCTCCTTCTCTCCTTCTCTCCCCTCCTACTACTCTGTACTCCTCTCCACCCCACCACACTCTACTACTTTTCACTCTCTACACTGTACTTCACCCATCCATCTCTCACATGCGGGGAGGGGTTCTAGCTATGGGGTTTGTGGGGAAAGGGGGTAGGCCAGCAGGGAATCTAGTTCCACTACTTCTTTTCATACACTTCGACCACTGGTTCTCTCGGGTTCCCGGTCAGGTTTCACCACAGCCTGGGATATCCTCAGGGTTCTCTACAACCCTGGTGTCTCTCAGCACAAGGATTGTGACCATAAGGAATACTTCTCCCTCACATCTTTCATGGTGATTTCAGCCAGACATCTCTCCATGGCAACAAATTCGTTTTGACTCTTCTTGGCAAATTTGATCATGTCTCTTTTAGGTCTTTCCCAAGCCCTGGGACTTTTATGCACCTGAAAAAAGGACCCCTCCTGCCCAGGTGTCTGCTTCTCGCGTTTCTTAAAGATGCACCATGCCTTCAGACCTTCCCTGTGGTATCAGGCTCTGTGGGTGGGCCCTCATGTAGCTCCTCCCCTACACACAGCTATAGCTATTGTTGGGCCCATCTGGTGTACCCTTGCTAGAGTAACTGTTCTGCAGTACCTAGCAACGGTACTACCTCTCCGCAGCTAGTCGTTTCCCTGTGGATCTGGGGAGTAGATGAAAACCAGTCTGCTTCTTTCCTTCGTCCTTTGAATTGTGGGCAAAAGAGTATGAACAATGGCAGGGACGCATTTTAATACCTAGTTATTTTAATTGTGTATGTATTGTATTGTATTTATTGTGTTTATATGGTGCTTTAATCCAAAGCGCTTTACATTATAACAACAAGTTACATAGCACAATATAACAGTAGAAGCAATTTACAAGACATGAATCAAACCAATAAAACAGTAGGTAGAGCATTTAACCTGTGAGGGTAAGTATGGAAAGGAGGGGGATGAGAAAGGGAAGGAGGAGGGAGACGGAAAGGGCGTTAGGGATATAAGGAGGGAGAGGTAAGGGTAAGGGAAGGAGCGGGTAGGGAAGGTGAGTAGGGGAAGATGTGAGGGAGGAGAGAGAGAAGTGAGAGGGGGTAACAGTATCAGGGTGGGAATGGAGGAGAGATTTCAAGGAAGTACGGAAAGGAGGAAAAGGTTGTGATGGAGCTGCTAGAGAGAGGGAAGGAGTTCCAGTGCAGGGGGGCTAGTAGCTCAAAGGGGCGGAAACGAGAAGAGGCACATGGAGAAGGGGGAACAGTGAGAAGGAAAAGATCAGCAGATCGAACAGTGCGGGAAGGGGTGTAGGAAGAAAAGAGAGAAGAGAGATAAGGGGGGGCGAGGTCATGAAGAGATTTAAAGACAAGACAGAGGAAATTAAATTTAAGTTGGGAGTGAAAGGGAAGCCAACCAAGGTAAGAAACCGAGGAGGAAATGGAGTCGTGAGGAGCAAGGAGACATAGGGTACGGATGGCCGAGTGGTAGATGGATTTGAGAGGGGCTAGATGACATGCAGGAAGTCCAAAGAGGATAGAGGAGCAGTAGAAGAGGCGAGAGAAGATGAGGGAGGAGATTAAAGGTTTAGTGGCATGGAAGGTGAGAGATGAGCAGACTTTACGAATGTTGAAGAGGTGGTAGCGACAGGAGCCAGAGGTAAGAGAAATGTGGCAGGAAAAGGAGAGGGAGGAGTCAAAGTGAAAGCCTAGATTGCGAGCGTGGGAAGAGATAGAGAGATTAGAGGGGGGAAAGTGGATAAAAGGTGGAGGCGAGGGAGCGGGAAAGAGTGTTGTAGGGAAAGAATAAGATTTCAGTCTTATCAGTGTTGAGGGAAAGGAAGTGGGATGACATCCACTTTTTAATGCCAGTAAGACAGCAAGAGAGTTTAAGGTGAAGGTCAGGAGAGAAGGAAGAGAAGAAAAGGAAGAGTTGGGTGTCATCAGCATAGAAATGGTGAGAGATTCCGAAGGAAGAGATGATGGGGGCAAGAAGAGAGGTGTAAAGAGAGAATAGGAAACGGCCAAGAACCGAACCTTGGGGGTACTCTGTAGTCCAAAGAGAGGGTGGATGAGGTACGACTGCCCCAGGAGACAGCAAAAGAGCGGGAGGAGAGGTAAGAGGAGAGCCAGTTGAGAACAGAGCCTTTGAAACCAAAGGAAGAAAGAGTGTTGAGAAGTAAGTGGTGATCAACAGTGTCGAAGGCAGCAGAGAGGTCGAGGAGGATGAGGACAGAGGATTGCTTACAGTACGGAGCAGAGAGGAGGGAGTTGAGAACATAAGTGAGAGTATTTTCAGGGGACTGTTTAGGTCGGAAGTCAGATTGAGAGGGAGAAAGGTATTCATGAAACACTTACATCTGCTATGTTCTCCATAATTCTCTCAGCCAGCTGGAATGTAGCGCTCCCAATCCTTTTTACAGGGCAAGTGGATTCTTTCTCCTTCAAAGGGAAAACACGTCCCCAGGAAGGGAGTGATGTCAGGGAACCCCACTCCATCCAACCTCTGGGAGATACTTCGAGTAGGGGTTGGACCAACCCAGTCCCTGTGGCTCGGCCCCTACACGCAAAAGGATGGGGAGTTTCTTTCACTCACTACACACCCCTTCCCTTTCTCCCCTTCTAAATGTTCCAGGATCCTTATCTATGAAATCCTGGGGCCACATTTTCTGAGATTCTGGAATACTCCTAAATCTCGTCTATGGCTCCCCACAATCCAAAGGGGTGATTTGTTCAAGTATTTGACAGTGGTAGGTCCTGCTGCACACCCTTCAGCCAGTATACAATCTTCTGGTTTGGCCTGGCATCACTGAAGCTGTCAGGACAGAATGTATCATTTTTGCTTGAAGATGGATTTTTTGGAGGGATCTTGCATAAGGTGCCTGAACCCTCACGTAAACAAGTGATCTTAGTGTATTCTTGGGGCGCTAGATCTCCTGCTCCCCCATAGTCTGTGCGAATCAACGGTCTGACTACTCCCTGAATCTGATAAGCCTAATATTGCCTTTTCGTTAATGGTAACCGGGACATGATGTTCAGGAGAAATACTTTGTGCCAACATATATGGATTCTCCTCGATAACTTAATGCCCATCCCATGTGCTGCACTCTTAATGGAACATACCATCAGTGTCTGGGGCTAAGGGGTGCATACAGAAGCAATCTATGCAAATCAGTGAATATGTCTGACTCTAGAGTACAGGAGCAGCTGTGTACATTTGCAGGAGACCCCGCCCCCCTACTTCCCCTGTATTGGATACATGAGACTGTGCTTTGCTTAACACCAGCTATTGTACCAATACCGCAGCGAGTATTTAAAAGAAGATACACATTGAGACAACCCTATTGAAAGTACCCTCGAAGTGATAAAACCTACAGGAGGAACTCCCTGAAGGAATATGAGAAAGAGATGAGCATGTGAACTAATGATGTTGTAAGGAAGTGTGCACGACGTCCCAAGATATTGGCTATTAGCACCATGGCTGCCTCCAAACCCGTGTCCAGGTCCGGGGAGTCGGAATGGGGACTTACTGGGTCATTCCAACCTTGGAGGCCTCGGTAAGTCCCCATTCTGAAAACCATTCGCCATTCCCATTCGAGCCAGCATAGGGCTCAATTAGGAATGGGGAAGGAGCTATTCCCAAATACGAAAATACTCTACAAGGCCAACTACAAAGACAATTTCATGGCAGAAGGCATGGGTGATGAGAGATGATGGGCTAATTGGGTAGTGAGGGAGCTTCATGTGTTATCTGCCTGCACCTGGGTTTGAGCTTACGAGCTGCTAAATGAACCAAATATTCCAGACATGGCACAAGCATGCCAACCAATTGTATTAGTCCATATAACAAAGGACCTTATAGTTTGAAGACCAATGAGAAACTGTGTATCAAATATTTCTGAAATTATATGTTTTTAGAGGTAGGCATAAGTTGTCCACCTGATAAAGGGAAGCCAATTACAATCCAAGCGCCTATAGAAATGTTTTCTTAGATGTTTTCCTTAACCAATCCCGACCCTGGATAGGTTTTTTTACTATTACCACGTAGTTTGATGTCACTCTCACGTACTATTTAGTATAAGGACCATATTTTGTGTGGAGATCATTGAGAGACTGAGCGTACGTCCGTTGATGTTTGTTGTAATCTCCCTGTTTTAGTTAATTGTTCATAAAGCAGTACTTTGCCATCTTCCTCAGTTGGTTTGGTTATTTGGACTCATAATTACTCTGGTGTGATCCCATCCATCCCATATGCATGTTCCTAAGGGCCATAAGCTCACTGGCATTAAGCTGTGCAGCTAAATTCTGAATCATAGACTGCCATTGACAATTGATCGGTTTAAATTTGAGTCTGTATAATACCAAGTTCCAGTGTTCATGTAATATCCAATTAAAATCCCTGCTGTTTAGTATTCATTACTGCTATTAAAAGGGAAGGTAGAACTGTATGAAATTGTATTGACACTGTTTCTTTTATCTTGCAGGCCACATTGCAAGCCCAGATACATTGTCGGCTCATGAGTTTTGTCTAGACACGTTGATGAAGTTCAGTTTATTTGATAAATCAAAATAAAAGGCTTTTCATAAATGAATCGCTGACCAAAGCCTTGCACTACGTCTGCATTGAGCATGCTGCAATAAAACTATTCTGACACATACAAACTCAATAAGGAAGCAAACAATAAAAATGATCATCAAACCAAGGCATACCCCTTAATTCCTGCATTGCACTGCATAAACACTGCCCCACTTACTAGCATCGGACATAATCTAGTGTGCATCTAAAACAGCAAAAACAGTAACTACATGCCCCTCCCTTCTCTTGCTTTTTGTCTCACGGAGTGGTGGGTTTGCAGTCTCTTCGGAACATTAAGTCGTGCCGCCCGCCCCTGCACGGGTCCCAATGACGGGTAGGTGTTTCTAGTGTTGGGGTGAATTGTTAAACTTCCTTGAAAGTGGTTTAAACCTATCATTAACATTTCTACATCCCCAATAAATGAATAGAAAAAGGCCACTGTGTACAGATATTGCCCCAGGGACATAGGAAATTGACATAACCACATCTTCTGATGGCAAGAGTGTGGTGAAAAGGACTACCATGGCAACTAGTTACACAAGAAACAAGGACAGGCCACCCCTCCACTAACTGCCATCATCATGAGTGAGTGTGAATTAGAGTGTGAGTGTATGCGTGGATTGTGTTACTGCGCTTGTGTGAGAAAGTGGGAGTGAGTGTGTGTATACTGAGAAATGAGTGCGTGGGGAGTGGGTATTTGTGTTACCGAGTATGTGAGGAGTTGTTTGAGTGTGTGTGATTTGGTGAGTGTGTGCAGTGCTTTAAATGGCAAAAAGAAGTGCAGGTACTCGCCAATCCTGGCTTTGAGTGAGCTGGGACTCAGCCTGGGTGGCCGGGGGTGGGATAGGTCCCTAAAATGGCTCTCACGCTCATGCCCGTCCAAGGCCCATTGATACATTTCAATTAATCTCACACTGCGTGTCCTTCACCATTTTCCTAGTTCTCCATTTGTCTCACTTTCTATATGTCCCGCTCTTTGTATCTCATTCTCGATTTGTGTGCATGTGTATATGTCTCACTTAAGCACTTAAGTTATATTCTCACACCCTCTTTAACTCTCTTTGGAGTCTGGCCTTGGGAACGTGCTCTGCCGAAACATCTCTGTGTCTCCAAACCAAATGTCAGCACAATGGGGTATCGTTACCTGTACATTTGATTCTGTCAGTCTTACGCAACCCTCTCTCAAAGACACTCATCAATCACAGACTGATTTTGTCCTTTTTTGACACTGATATTGTTATGTATAAAAGATGGCAGGCTTTGAGGACTCACAATTATTTCAGGCAGTGCACAGTGAGATTGAATGATTTGCCACGGATCACACACACATTAAGCAGCGTTTTTGGGATTCGTTCACACAATCCTCCAGTTTGTTTTTTTGCATTCTGTTAAGAAAATGGGAATAAGCCATATAATGGATTTCTTTTTTGTGTGTCAAACTAGCAGGTATTATAGGTGAAAAACTACTTTCTAAAGGGGGAGTTTTATTATTGCTCGCTTTAATTGTGTAATAATAAAAGGAATTTGGTAGTTAATTAGAGCTGTGCGCCAGCTTTCCATCCAAAATATTCAATCACTACCCCAATTAATACTTAACCATTTACATATTAGAACAATGTGTCATTATAATAAAGAAAGCTATGAATCACCCAGTATGAAAACTCTCAAGAGACCCTGTGGGCAACAGGTGAAACCCACTTAGCAAGATGGTGTTCTCTCTCACCACAAAGTTCAGTACCAGTACTCCCTTTCAGGCTTTGAGAAGTGCGGGCACTCAAATTCTCAAAAATAAGAAGTGCGGGTACTGAGGGCTTGCTAGTACCCGCAGTGTTTAAACCACTGAGTGTGTGCGAGGGTGTTTCTGAGTGTGTATGTGTGCGTGAGAGTCCCCGAGTAAATGAGTGGTCCAGGGGTGAGCATGAGTGAATAATGTGATAAACGACTGTTTGAGTATCTGAGTGCGCTTATATGATTGAGCGAAATGAACCCCTCTTGACACTTCGAGTCGAGTAGAAGTCGTGTGTTTCACTGCAATGTCACTAACACCTACTACGCAAACATACAGGGGCCCATCTGCCTTTCGGCCGTAGCCGGGCCGTAGCCAGGCCGAAATCGTGCCTGGGGAGTGTGGGTCGGTGTCTGGCCAGGATTGGAAAAAAAAATCCACATTTTTTTTTTTTTCTTAAAGCCTTTCATCCTTCTTAGGTCAATAAATGAGTACCAACACAGGCTGGGTGATATTGTATGCATATTTGTTCTATAAAAAAGCGCTTAAGCGCAAGTGCTATACAATAACATATTATCATTTGGCCTTGGACATATGCTTGGATTCACAGTAATTTAGTGTACTTACGAACAATGCTATTTGATGCCACTTCCTGTTTTGTCAAGGGATCATTGCTTCCCAGGATGTCACTTTGGGGTGGGGTCAAATGACATCACTTCCGGTGATGTCATCAGAGGTGAAGGGTTGTGAGACGAGGGGTGGGCACATTTTTTTTTTGGTTGACCGGGCCTATTGGTTTTCCGAGTCCAACCCTGCATACATAGGCTGCCATCAGGGGCGTTGCTAGGGGGGCTATAGCCCCTGATCTTTTGGTTGTAGCCCCGGATAGAATCTCAGGAGCTACAGCCAAAAGACTAGCTAGCCCCCAGTCCCAACAGTTCCGACATCAGCTTAGCCCTGGGTCTTTTCCAGACCTAGCAACTCCCCTGGCCGCCATGATGTAATTCTTGGTCCTGCTGTCACTATGGACCGCAGGAGACCAGCGTCCATAGTGACCGCTGGCCTCCCGCCACCTTTAGGCCGGGAGCGTTGCCAAGGATCTGTAATATAGACACAACGCGGGACGCACCAGGAACGCGGATGAAATGCGGAGCTGCGACACTCCCGGCAAAGGACGGCCTTGCATCGATAATTAGAACACAGCCTGTCAGGAATTATCGAGCCGCCGCACGGCGGCATTTTATTCCCCGATAGGACGCGACGCCTATTGACCCCCGTTCTCTGACAGAAAACTGATATTTATTTTGTTAGGGGGCGGCAAAAGCAAATTCGTAACACGTAAGTTGGCAGCTCGCGCTGAGGTGACTCGCGAATTAAACCTGGATGCTAAGTGCCCGGATATTACGCTGCTCGTTATTTCTGGGCCCTAGTGGCCTGCCCCTCCCCCTCCCGCATTTTTTTCCATTACCGCAGTTGCTGCACGCGCGCTCCCAGTCGCTGACGCCTGGGGGCCGCGGGATAATGGCCCCCGCGGGGATACGTGCGTTAAAGATATCCCATCTCGTCTCTGTGGGCCTCTCTCGTGGAAGTCGCACCTGCGTGTAAATAAACGGCCCCTGTCCGGGCCCTGCCATGATGGCGGCGCCTGAGGCCGAGACTTCAGGGATGTGAGTGTGTTCACTAGGCCTCGATGTAAAGCGGGGGTTTACACACCACCAATAGACACTTACATTATCTATCGACGCAACAAAAACGCCTCACCCGACCCGTCATGTTCTCCCCTCCCACACTCTTCATGTAAGGTGGTGTACACCTGGTGATTAACCCACAAGGGTGGCGCTACTGGCGCCCAGACAGACCTTCCCTGCCTCCGCTGCCACTCTTGGTACTTAGTGCCACCACCCACAGTATGCAACCAGTGCAGGTCTGCCAGCGCCCTGTGCGAGATTTTTCTGTGAGCACACCGAATAAACGTGCCTCCCTGCCCCACCAGGCACTGCCCTTAAACACACAATACAAGAACAGCGGGGGCTCAGTTGCTGTGTACGTTCGGGTCAATTAGTGAACTGCCCCCCCTGCTGTTCTTGTATTGTGTGTTTAAGGGCAGTGCAGCTTGCACTGCACCAATTAAACCAATAGCAAATAAAGGGTGCTTGGCCTCCAGCTCACTGTCTTAAGTTTGCATGACAGGGAGCTGGAGGCAAAGCGCCCTTTATTTGCTATTGGTTAAAAGTGCCCTTAATGTGCTTCGCCTGGGGGGCACCCACTGTACTCACCTTGAGCCGGTAGTGGGTGCAGGGGTGGACGGGTTACCAAAATAGCCCCTGGAAATAATTTTCAAACTGTCCCCATATTATGCATTTTCAGCAAGCCCAGGCATGTTCCTATGAGAAAATGTGGAAATAAAACAGGTTATCACACAAAAGAGGCCCGGGGTGCAGGGGCCTAGCAGGAAATCTTCAGAGTTCCCTATAGGCCAGTCCACGCCTGCCCAGGGTGCAGAGGCCTGCTGGGAGATCTCCAGAGTTCCCTATAGGCCCGTCCATGCCTGGGTGTGTGCAGCTCACTCTCTCTGCACAAACTCAGGAACTCGCACCAGACAAGCGACTCACTCCCACTATCCAGGCTTTGGAACTCATCCCCACTACACAGACAATGCAACTCACTCCCTTCACCAGAATGTGCATTCACTGGGGGACTCACCCCACACCCCCCCGAGTTGGTAATGAGGCAGAATAAGAGGACAAAGTTTGTCCTGCCAAAGTGTCCCCAGGGCCAAACCCGCGGAGCTAGGCTAGGTTTAAAAATTAAGAAATTAAGGGATCAAGAATACTGGACGTGCTCCCCATCCACACCCGTTGCACTCACAACCTATAGGGTGATATGCTATCTCACAGCATAATAAGCAGGTTTACTCCCTTTAAGTCCCCTTGCCCTCTTCAGTCTTATTCTAATCAGAATGATAAACAAGTAGCATTTGAAGACCGACATTAGCAGTCTACAAAGGGGTTACTGTTCTACTACATACAGGATACTTTTTATCAATAACATCCGGGAAGGTCGCTGTAGTATTAATGCAGGACCGAATGTTAAAGGTACATAATAGAGAGAGAAATCACATTAGCTGCCTCATAGAATGCAAAAGTGCTCATGCATGGACAGAGGAGACCAATTGGAAGGAAGGAGAACCCTACACATACCGTAGCATGGATAGTGGTGGCAGATTAGAAGCTACCAGGAAGGTGTCTTTATCCAGACAGACTGAGATTAGAAGTGGGATATGGTTTTCAAATCGTGTTGCCATTAGATATCAAAGGAACAAATGCATGTGGTGTGCGATATAAATATACTCACTATTAAAACAGTGAAACCATGAATAAGATTTGATTTGATTTGATTTATTATTTATACCGCGCACAGGGTACCCGCAGGCTTATAGGCGCAACAAAAAACAGAGCAATATTACATGATACATACGGATAGACATACTGGCATAAGATCCAAAAAGCACGACGATTAACAAGAAACACAGAACAAGAGCATGAAAACACAGGAGCAATCGGCGTACCAGGAAAGAACACGCTCAACGAGTTCCATCTGGGGAAAGGCCAAACACTGTGGCAGTAAAAAGCAGGTTCTTAACAAGGACGACTGTGAAACATGCATTAGACAGCAGAATAACAATAAAAGTGAAGGACTATAGAATTTAGAGAATCAAATATCATTTCGTGGCACCTTTGGGCAGCTATTTACAGCGTTTAAGAAAGGTAGGTAGGGTGCTATCCCCACAGCCAACTAAGATACAGTCACTATTAGATTGTGAGCACCAATCGCTCTGATCTATCTAACCACCCCTGGTCCTGTTCTCTGACGTAACTAGGCTAAAACCTTGTTACGCAAAGCTTCTTTGGACTCTTAACATTCAATCTTCTGGACATTGGTTATAATAAAGTTTCTTTGATCCATTACAAAATCATATAAATTTGCGTCCTTTATTTTTGGCATTTGTAACTTATTCTGTTGTAGATTCCGAGAAAGAGATCTCTTCAATTTAGAGTCCAGGTTTAATGGCTGATTTTCCTCTTTGTGTGCAGTGTTCGACTCAAGGCTTTTATGAATATCATACCATGAGAAGGAAATCACTTGGAAGGGCTGACAATTTTTAAAGGTTTAGGGACGGGCAATATTGAGAGGTTCGGCAATACAAGATTAAATGAGATGCCCAGGATCACCCATTGGTTAAGGGGTGAATAGGTGAAGCTGGGATTTGTGCCAACTCTGCAATTTCTGCATTTGAATACTTTATTTTACAGTTCTTATCATGAACTAAAACAATTTCATTTTATTGAGAAAAAAAAAACGAACTTGGAAAGTACACAACTCACATTACCAAACATGACAATTTTTAAACAAAATATTATAGAAGGGTGTTATGCAAAATGGGAATGATTCTAGCTTCATTCTCTCCATCATCAAGGGAAGTATATCAGAACTAACATACCAATTGATTTGATTTAACAAATTTAATCTGGGTTTGTCTTTTGTATTTTAAACATTTTAATACTTTCAAAACAATGGCTTGAGACATTTTCATTTATAAACATGCATACAAACCTTTGACTTTTACAGAAAAGCAAACCGTTTTTTTGTGTCAAACAAGCAAATCTTAAAATATGCTTGCCTGAGGCCTGCAACATATTGTCCGCTCTCTTCTGTCTACCAACCCTTCCACCCAAATGGCCTACATAAGAAGAAATATGAAGTAGTGGGCTAAACGATACCAGCAGCATGCAAGAAGGCAAACCTCACAGAAGACAGCACAAATAATGTAATATATATTAAATGATTTGACCAGGATCACTGTATCGTCTGCTGGAAAATCCAGGATACAAACATGAACGTTGTCGTTCCATATTCTTGAATTTGGATACTTACTCACCTCTTGGACTAACAGTTTATGCCATTGTTGGAGGGGGTTGCCTAGGATTTACAACACCCCTTCTGAATATACCAATTTCTAGACCTTCACCATACGGATGATATGTTAGTTTTTATAGCAACCCCCATCTGGTGCAGGTACATTGATGATAATAGCAGATGTTGTTCTGCAAAACAAAGTACGTATGCAGATGTATTCATAAACTTCAGACATAGGAAAGGTTCCACCAGCCTTGCTGGAATGTGATCGTCTAATTTTGCATATGAACACATATCTCTGCAATGGGTGCTTCACACACTGAGCTAACTTCTGAACCATTGTGGATCTCAATTTATCAATTTAACCATTGCCTATTGCACATGATCAACATAATTCCCACAGGAAGGAAAGAATGCTACAAAGGTGTGCCATAAGGAACACACAAACTATGCATACCACAGTGAACATAGAAAGCAATACATGATGAATTGATCAAGGCAGAATGCGCTCACCAGAACAGAAAGGCAATGGGTTTAGAGCCTCAGCAGCACCCCATAAAATGTCCTGCCGTGTGCTATTTAAGACTGGTGAACAATGGAATCTTACTTCTTCAGATCAGCTAGACTCCCACAGTGAAATAATTTAGAAGCTTTTGCAGCTGAGCCCCTGTTCCATCCTCCTGCCCATCAGAGGCGTAGCCAAAATTGTCTAAGAAGTGGGTCTTGCAGTTAATGCAGTTGGGCACACTACAGTGACATTAACATCTGTAAATGCCCACACAGAGCTGCTGAGTGGGTGTTTACAGGTTTTGGGTGGGCCTTGCCCACTCAGGCCCTACCCTGTCTACGCCTCTGACGCCCACCCATTTCAAAACAGTGGCCATGGAAGTTAGCGGGGAGGATGTCAGCTCTTCCTTCTATCTTTTCCACAGCTCTGTGTAGAACCTGCCCCACGTCCTTCGGGCCAGCTCTCCGAATGGGTACACATGTCTTGCCTTTTACTGTTAGGGTGAATAATGAGACAAAGGAAAGGAGCAGAGAGCACCATCTACATTGCTTGATATGGAGGATTTCATGCTGAATCACTATCACAGACATATTTCAAAATGTAACATGCTGTCCTTCTTAGGGTCCCACAATGCTCCTTGCTTTTATGCAAATCACCAGGATTGTGTTCATTGAAGGGATTAGGAGCTGTTCATCTGGGGCTGGAGCACTGCCCCTTAGCCCCACTAACATAACAACTCCCCCCACCCCCCCGCACGGGGTGGGCTCCCAGAGTACACTATTTCCATTTCCAGCACTGGCCCCGCACAGACTGTGGTACTTGCTCTCGCCTCCCAGACTGTGCATTCCATTCACACCCCCACACCCACACACTGTGCAAATCATTCCCAACACAGAGATGCTGGAGCTCACCACCACCACCCAGGCTGGGCAACTCACCCCTTCTACATAGGCAGTGCAATCCACTCCCAACAAGAGACAGTGCAACGCAACTCACTACACAGATACACAGACAGTGCACCTCGCCCCGCACCACAGGTCTATGCAACTCACTCCCACCACAAAGACTCTGGAAATCACCCCCACCATCTAGACTCTGCGCCTCGCCCCCACCACAGGTCTATGCAACTCACTCCCACCACAAAGACTCTGGAAATCATCCCCACCATCTAGACTCTGCACCTCTCCCCCACCACAGGTCTATGCAACTCACTCCCACCAAAAAGACTCTGTAAATCACCCCCACCATCTAGACTGTGCACCTCTCCCCCACCACAGGTCTGCGCAACTCAATCCCATCATGAGACAGTGCAACACAACTCACTACACAGATACACAGACAGTGCACCTCGCCCCGCACCACAGGTCTATGCAACTCACTCCCACCACAAAGACTCTGGAAATCACCCCCACCATCTAGACTGTGCACCTCGCCCCCACCACAGGTCTGTGCAACTCAATCCCATCATGAGACAGTGCAACACAACTCACAACACAGATACACAGACAGTGCACCTCGCCCCGCACCACAGGTCTATGCAACTCACTCCCACCACAAAGACTCTGGAAATCACCCCCACCATCTAGACTCTGCACCTCGCCCCCACCACAGGTCTGTGGAACTCACTGCCACCGTCAGACTGTGCAACTAATTCCCACTACACAGACTCTGGAACAAACTCACATCAGTCAGACTATGGCGATCACCCCCCACCACCCAGACTGTTCAAATGACTCCCATCTGTCTCCGGAACTCACTCACATCCCCAAGACTATGTTGCACATTTCCATCATCCAGACTATGGAACTCACTCCCACCACCCAGATTATGTAATTCACTCATGACCTTTTTAAGGGCCTTAGCACAAATTAACCTGCCCCCCCCATCGAACCACATAAATGAAGCGTTCCAAGTATCTCTGTCTGCGCCCCCCCCCCTCCCCGCCCTCATGATCACTGCTCACAGCTCGATATGCAACGCTGGTAGATTGTTTTTGTTTAATGGATTCATGCCAGCCTCCAGCCTCTAAGAGCAAGACTGGGTATCGAATCCCTGCTGCACAGCTCTGTCTTGTTTCCAAGACAATCACGTTGCCCCTGAACTGTCCTCTCTCACCTTATCCTTTCCACCTTCATCTGTGCTAGACTCAAAATATGCATTTCAAGTCACCTCTGTTGACTTGAATTAGGTGGAACGACATATATGTTTACTTGTTTTTAGGTCTCTTACCTATGGGCGTGCTGCATCAATACGCTACTTTCCACGACATTTCCTCTTTTTGGACCATTCTTGCAAAAGCATTCAAATGGGCTTGATCTGGGCCTCCCAATTTCCACTGAAATACATGTGCAAGACGGGCAGTGGGTTAAGCATTTTTTGCACTTTATGTGGCCCGGAACAGCGCAACTTTGAGTCGCGTTGTGACATTCGAGCAACTGCAAAGACCCAGTAAAGCTGCCATTGTGACTAATCTTGGAGCCGCTTCTACTGCCTTTGTACTATGCCGAACCACACATCACCCTTTTGAGCCATGAGATGTTGCCACTTGTTGAACAGCACCGTACTGTTGGATCCAGTTGAGCCAGCTGGCCACTGAAGTCTGCTTTTCTTGCATCCAGACCATGTCGTGGCTTTAAGCCACGTTGGCGCAAACAACACCCGCACATACGAAGTTTCTTTGAGCCAGAAACCATTGCCACTTGTTGACTCGAACCGCCTTGTTGCGTCCCATCGATACATCTTGCCACCGAGCATTGGAAAGCTTCAAAGGGTTGGATGGCCTCAACCAGGGTCCGTTGGTGATGGTAGAGTTTCGTTGGAAGGGTGGTAAATCTCCATGCTCTGCCTAGCAGCGAAATCCTTCATCCCAGTATGGTGACTGTTAGGTATAGGACGATTATACCGACAAAAAATGGTCGCAATGACCAAAAGTTCTAAAAATGCTACCATCAAAGGTTCGAACACCAAAAGTTTGAAACTTTGGTGGTCGCATTGTAAGAAAAAAAACGGGGTCTGCTGGGGTGTCCCCAGCATCGCCCCGCTCACTATACTTCGTGGTATAGTGAGCAGGGGTTGTGGGAGACACCCCCGCAGCCTTCCGTTTAAAAAAAAAAACAGGGGCTGCGGGGATGTCCCCCGCATCGCCCCGCTCCCTATACTTTATGGTATAGTGAGCGGCAGCTGCGGGGTACAGGTCACCTGAGGCCAACCTTGCTACCCCTAAAAAATCACTTAGAACCGACTGTTAGGCATTGACCTTCCCGATACTGAGATAGTCGCTGCAGTCAGTAGAGTGAAGGCTCTGCAAGCAGCCAAAGAAGAGGTGCTTCAGGCCCTAGGCCCTGATGCTCTTTAGGCTGGATGGGGTGAGGGACTGGTCACACCGGTAGGTCCAAGGCCAGATCCCAAGTCCATTTGGTCACATGCTCCTGCTGCAGAGGCACCAGTGGCCACTGAAGTGCCCACTGTACTAGAAAAGGACTCCTTGATCTCACTGGCGCCTACTGGTGCAGAAAAGGAACCTGTGACGGAAGACATGGTGGCTTCAGACCAGAGAGGCCTGCTTGAGTGAGCAAGGTTCCCTCATTTGGAGGCTCAAGTCAGCATGACTTTTGCCAGGCACAAACAGGCTGCTCTAACCTGGCCAGTCGGAGCAAGCTCGGGGCGAGGCCCCCGGTTTGTTCAGAGTATACTAGGAAAATGATCTATACAGTAAGCCCAAGGATTCTGAGGCGGGCTGCAGCCGGAGATTGGTTGTTCTCTAGGGCCACAGGCAGGGATGTCATTTGGGGGCTGCCAGGGGTCGCATCTGCGACCCCTGAGGTCAACCTTGCTACCCCTAAAAAAGAATTACTAAAAAGTTGTCTTTTTTTTTTTAATGGAAGCGCCTGGGCTGTGGCCAGTGCCATGTGGTTCTTTGTTTCTGGAGTGGCTGGCTTTCTTGTTCAGGCCTCTTAAAAAAACAGGGAGTTCCACAAGTGTAACAATTTGAGCAGTGACCCTAAATAAGAAAGAATAGGAATAACAAGTAATTTGTCTTTCTGGAATTCTATACACTAGTTGCTCGACTCATTAAAGGGTTATTTCAGGAACACTTCCGAAGGTGAGTTACTGATTTACAGGCCGATTCATGGAATTAATGTGCGCTGAAAAAATGGCGCACGCGTGTGAAAACGTGCGATTCGCAGAGAAATAGCGAAAATCGCAGTGCAAGTGCGATTATCGCACAGAAAACATCGCACATCAATTCATGGAAGTCCGTGCAGGCACGAAATGTGGGATGTGCGCTGAAAAAGTGCGCGGTGCACGCTGGCGCACGCTGGCGCACGCTGGCGCACGCTGGCGCACAGGTCATCGAACGCCGTGCGATAAGGCCACAGCGAATTCGCACATAGCGCCGCGCACATAACAAAAGTAGGCGTAACACAGAAAATGTGGGCGTCATGGGGGAAGTACAGGAGGCAAGTGCGCAGAACGCCCACACGCTCGCCTACAACACGTATTCATGGAATCGAATAAGGAAAAACAGCGCACGGCCAAAGAAGCGCACAGGCCCATACATGTCCGCCACACGAAAGCAGGCGGTTGCGTCCCTGTGCAGGAAAAAAATGTGCGCCAAAGGCCTACACGCGCGAGAAGGCCCACACGTGATCGGGCCTGGGGGAGCGTGTGCGTGTATTTCAGGGGTACGCGAGAAGTTCCACACACGATCGGGCCTGGGGGAGCGTGTGTGTGTGTATTTCAGGGGTGTGCGTGAAGTTCCACACGCGATTGGCCTGGGCGCGTGTATTTCAGGGGTGCGCGAGAAGTTTCTCACACGCGATTGGCCTGGGCGCGTGTATTTCAGGGGCTCGCGGGTGTTTTCACACGCGATCGGGCCTGGGGGAGCGGGGTACGTGTATTCCAGGGGCTCGTGGGTGTTTTCACACGTGATCGGGACTGGGGGAGCGGGGTACGTGTATTCCAGGGGCTCGCGGGTGTTTTCACACGCGATCGGGCCTGGGGGAGTGGGGTACGTGTATTCCAGGGGCTCGTGGGTGTTTTTACACGCGATCGGGCCTGGGGGAGCGGGGTATGTGTATTTCAGGGGCTTGCAGATGTTTTCACATGCGATCGGGCCTGGGGGAGCGTGTGCGTGTATTTCAGAGGTGCGCGAGAAGTTCCACACACGATTGGGCTGCGTGCGGGCATTTCAGGGGTGCGCGTGAAGTTTCACACGCGATTGGGCTGCATGCGGGCATTTCAGGGGTGCGCGTGAAGTTTCACACGCGATTGGGCTGCGTGCGGGTATTTCAGAGGTGCGCACGAAGTTTTACACGCGATCTGGCCTGGGGGAGCGTGTGCGTGTATTTCAGGGGTGCGCGTGAAGTTTTTCACGCGATCGGGCCTGGGGGGGAGCGGGGTACCACTCACCGTCTGCCTCGTGTAGAAGAACGCGTAGCCAACACCCGCTGGGAAGTAATAGCGTGTGAACCCCAATGGATGGAAAACACACGCACCGCACGAAAAGCACGTACAGCGCAGTGTAAAGGCACTCGGGATCTCCAAGCCCTGCCAGGGCAACGCCCGTGCGCGAAACGTCACAGACGCGCTTACGCTGTAAGGGCCTTTGGTCCAATGAAATCGCGTACGCGTGCTGACGCACTTACGCGCAAAGGCCCTTTCCTCGAATTTCACGCTGACGTGCAGGATTTTCACGTGCCAAATCACTCCGTATCAAGCTGGCCACGCGAAAACACACGGAAGACCACGCTCCTGCCCAGAAGGCCGAATTACTGCCCCCCAGTGCCCCGAGCAGCCTCCCACGTGCCATCTGCTGCTGCCTGCCTGCCTGCCTGCCTGCTGCCACCGTGCCCTGCCATTTGGTGCCTGCACATCAGCCATCTGCAGGGGTCCAGTTGCTGTGTCCACCACTGCTGGAACAGAAGACTCCCGACTCGGATAACAACGCTCCACAGCCCAGCCCCAGGACCCAGTTGCCCACCCACTCCTGCCCCTGGGGTTGCCATGTCGGGCACATCAACATCTGGCACCAGTGGCAACCCCCGGCCAGAGGGGCAGAGGGCACCAGCTTCACTGCCACCGAAGTTGGTGTCCTGGTGGAGCAAGTCCTGGGGCAGTATGATGCCCTCTTCGGATCGTCCCGCGCCAACAAGGAAGGACGGGAGAGGATCTGGGCCGACTGTGTGGTTGCCATCAACGCGGAGGGGGTGGCAACCCGCACCATCCAGAAGGTCAAGAAGCGCTGGGAGGACTTGAGGTCCAGGACCCTCATAGAGGCCCGGCGCCTCGTGGAGGGGGGCCGGGGCCGCATGAGTTCCATCCAGATGAGGGTCCTGGAACGCGTACACCCAGCGTTCCACGCCCAGGTCCTTGAGAGGGAGACCCATCTGGAGTTGAGCGGTAAGTGGCCAAGCATTGCTGTGTGAGACAGGGAATGTTGCAGTGTGCTGGTTGTCTGATACTTGCCTGTATGTGTGACATAGGCCATGTACGCATGTATGTGTGCAGGGACATCATGGTAATGCATGTGCGACCAGTAATGTGTGAACCGCACGGTTGTTGCATGTGTTTAAATGCGACATGGGGAGCCCTATGCAGATTGTACACATGAGAGCATGGCAGTCTCTGTTCCTGGACATGGGTGGGGGTGAGGGATGGGTGCTGATGCCAGGTACATATATGGTATGCATGTCTGTGTGCCTGACCTGCGTGTCTGTGACTTGTGAATGCCATGGATGCATGACACATGTCTGTGACAATTTACAGATTCACTGATGCAGCCTAGTCATCCTTGTATCCACTGTGATTGAGGTGTACGGGGCCAGATGGATGTGACTGAGGTGAAGTGTGTGCATGTGATAGGCATGACCCATGATGCATGTGAGTTCCATTACATTGTATGTTTCGAGAGTCCATTGGACATGTATGGAAATGTCCATGGCATGCACCATGACTGTCACTGTGTGTGTTTTGCTTGGACTGACACATGTGTTGTGGAGGGACATGATGGAAGTGTACTTTGACAGTGGCACTCATCTGCTATTGCTTCCTATCTAGGGGACCATTGTACAGTACCCTGATGCTTGTGTTCTATGTCTCCCTCTTCGCAGCGGCTAGTGAAGAAGAGGGCGGAGACGGCGCTGTGGAGCAAGGCGGCGGGGATGCCCCCACGGCTGCAGCAGAAGGGGTGGGTGAGCCCCCACAGGGGCCTGCTACGGCGGAACAAGGTGAGGAGCCATCCAGGTTGGTGGTTTCCACAGAGGAGGAGGAGGCCGCCACTGAGGCGCACATGGGGCCTGGTGAGGGCATCCCTGCTGGTGCAAGTGGTGCAGTCCAGGGGCAGGGGCAGGAGGCAGCACAGGTCACCGTGGAGGGGCCTGTGCATGTCGCTGTCCCTGACCCTGTTGGTGCACCACCATGCACCAGCAGGGATGCCCCGTCCCAGGCCCGTCCGCAGGTAGAGTGGATGTCCATGTCATCTGACTCCCCTCCACCTGCGGACGAGGGGACCCCTGGCCGTATGGAGAAGGTCCTGATTGGGGTCGCGTTGCGCACGGCTGTGATTCGTGATGACGTGCGTGCTTCCCAGGAGGAGCACGCACGTCATTACGAAGAGCACCGTGCCGACGTGGCCCAATTGGGATCGTCCATGTTCGGGGGTTTCCTGCATGTGTCGGCCAATCTGGCGGCCCTCTCCTCCTCTGTGGAGACTATACGCCAGTCGTTCTCCTTGCCGTCTTCCGGCCCAGATTCCACCAGGGCCCCCTGTGGACCTGCCCTGACCAATGCAGCCAGCTCGGTGGGGATCACATCCCTGCCACAGTCGGGAGTCAGAGGTCCAGCAGGGGTGGACACCACAGCAACTGTACCCCAGCAGATGGAGGATGTGCCGGCATCATCAGGCAGGGCACGTGCACGACGGCGTCGGTGGATTCCATCAGCCTGGATGCCGTCGTGCTGGTAGAGGCAGTGGCGTTGGAGGCAGCAGCGGAGTCAACGTGGGAGGCATCATGGCTCGGGGCCATCAACATCGGAGGGGCAGGCATCGGCCGGAGGGCAGGAGGACCCAGGATGGGAAGTGTCTTCCATGTGGCAGCGGTTGGGCCAGCATATAGGTGCGGAGCGGCGGCGGGCGGAAGAGGCGCGGCTCACAATGGTCACGGCGGAGAACTCCATGCGGAGGGCCCTGAGGCGGGCCGAGTGCCTCGAGGCAATCCGCAGGGGGTTGGCGGAGGAGACGGCGTCGTCCCTGCGGACCCTCGGGGCCATGGAACAGGACCGCCTCCGGGACATCGAACAGGAGTTCGATGATGCCCTGGCCCAGAACACCACGGAGTGAGCCGCTGGACTTGCCCGACGCCTTTGTATATAGTTATATAGTTAGTGTTAGGTTTCCTTTAATATTTTTTTTTATTTGGTTGCGATTGGACAATGCGCCACATTTTTGTATATAGTTCAGTTTTTAGTTAGTTGTCCTAGTTAGGTTTCATTTGGTTGGGCTCATGGACCCGGGATTATCGTGTAAATAGTTCTTCAATGGATTCTTTTATTTTTTGGATTTTTTTCATCGCCATGGAGCGATGGTTTTTGTTTATCATTTACACTTGGATTACTTTTCTGACTGTGACTTTGGACACCATTCATTTTGATTGTGCTGTGTGTTTTTGATTTTTTTCATGGACATTCATCTTCTTTTGGTTGTTTTGCTTTGTGGTTTTTCTCATTTCATTTCCATTCAAGTTGATTTTCAATACATTTTTATTTTCATCCTTCAATGTGTAGTATCATCTCATTGCTTTCATGCATGTCATGTTTGGTGTTTTAACATTCACTTGCAGCCATTGTGTGTGACAGACATGTGTTCATTTGCATTATTTACATTGGGTGTGTAACATGTAATTGCCTTTGATATGTGAGTGGATGTGATAGTTGGTTGGGCCTTTTGGCAGGGGAGGATGGCCATTACGGACATGATTGGGGATTGTTGGGACACAGGTGCAGGGGGGCATGGATGGGACATGGGCGAGGGCCTGGTGGAGGGTGCCCCTGCACTGCTGGGGGGTGGGGAACATGAGTTGGACATGGGTGGGGGCCTGCTGGCAGGTGCCCCACAGTGCTGGGGGGTGGGGGGTGGTGGGAGACATAGGTTGGACATGGGTGGGGGCCTGCTGGCAGGTGCCCCACAGTGCTGGGGGGTGGGGGTGGTGGGGAACATGAGCTGGACATGGGTGGGGGCCTGCTGGCAGGTGCCCCGCAGTACTGGGGGGTGGGGGGTGGGAGACATGGGAGGGGGCCTGGTGGACGGTGCCCCTGGTGGCTGGGGGTGCAGGGGGACATGCGTTGGTGGGCAGTAGTGCAAGTTGACATGTGGGTTGGCTGGGGGGCATGGCCATGGTGGATGGGGTGCCTGCAGGACATGTGCAGGGTAGGCCCCTGTGGTGTGAGCCACCTGCAGGGGCCGTGGAGGGTGTAGAGGGAACACCTGGGAGGACCCACACATGCAATTCACGTGTGGTGCTCTCCACGCACCCCTGTAATACACGTACCCTGATGGAATCATGTGTGGAACTTCCCGCGCACCCCTGAAATACACGCACGCAGCCCAATCGCGTGTGAAACTTCCCGCGCACCCCTGAAAAACACGCACGCAGCCCAATCGCGTGTGAAACTTCCCGCGCATCCCTGTAATACACGCGCCCAGGGCAATCGCGTGTGAAACTTCCCGCGCACCCCTGTAATACACGCGCCCAGGGCAATCGCGTGTGAAACTTCCCGCGCACCCCTGTAATACACGCGCCCAGGGCAATCGCGTGTGAAACTTCCCGCTCACCCCTGTAATACACGCGCCCAGGGCAATCGCGTGTGAAACTTCCCGCGCACCCCTGTAATACACGCGCCCAGGGCAATCGCGTGTGAAACTTCCCTCGCACCCCTGTAATACACGCGCCCAGGGCAATCACGTGCGAAACGTCCCGCGCACCCTTGTAATACACACACGCAGCCCAATCGCGTGCGAAACTTCCCGCGCACCCCTGAAATACACGCACGCAGCCCAATCGCGTGCGAAACTTCCCGCACACCCCTGAAAAACACGCACGCAGCCCAATCGCGTGCAAAACTTCCCGCGCACCCCTGAAATACCTGCACGCAGCCCAATCGCATGTGAAACTTCCCGCGCACCCCTGAAATACACGCACGCAGCCCAATCGCGTGTGAAACTTCCCGCGCACCCCTGAAATACAAGCACGCAGCCCAATCGCGTGTGAAACTTCCCGCGCACCCCTGAAATACCCGCACACAGCCCAATCACGTGTGAAACTTCCCGCGCACCCCTGAAATACCCGCACGCAGCCCAATCGCGTGTGAAACTACCCGCGGACCCCTGAAATACACGCACGCAGCCCAATCACGTGTGAAACTTCCCACGCACCCCTGAAATACACGCACGCAGCCCAATCGCGTGTGAAACTTCCCGCGCACCCCTGTAATACACGCGCCCAGGGCAATCGCGTGTGAAACTTCCCGCGCACCCCTGAAATACACGCACCCAGGGCAATCGCGTGTGGAAGTTCCCGCGCACCCCTGTAATACACGCGCCCAGGCCAATCGCGTGTGGAACTTCCCGCGCACCCCTGAAATACACGCGCCCAGGCCAATCGCATGTGGAACTTCCCACGCACCCCTGAAATACACGCGCCCAGGGCAATCGCGTGTGGAACTTCCCGCGCACCCCTGAAATACACACACCCAGGCCATTCGCATGTAGAACTTCTTGCGCACCCCTGAAATACTAGCACACGCTCCCCCTGGCCCGATCGCGTGTGGATCTTCTCATGCACGCGTGTTCCCGACACCCGTAATACGCGTTCCCCGGCACAGGCATCAGAACTAGTGGCCCTCATACTAGCACTAAGAGAGTGTGAAGGGAAGAGAGTTACGATCTATTCTGACAGTGTATACGTCACCTCAACAGTGCATTCAGGACTAGCACGTTGGGTAAGGTGAGGGTTTCGAAGGGCCGATGGGACCCCAGTACAACATGCCCTACTTTTGGGAGAACTAATAGAAGCGATCATATACCCAGTGGAGTTAGCGCTAGTGAAATGTCAGGCACACACTAATGGAGAAGACCCCGATATCAAAGGGAAATGAAGCAGCGGATCACCACGTAAAGCAGGCATCATACTTTGGAAAAATGTGAGATATACCACAAAAAAGGAAAGAGGGGGGAGCAGTAAGGATGATGTTGATGACGGATGGGTACAATCACTTACCTGAAACTCAAATCATGGAATTACAGGCAGCAGCACCCATGGAGGAGAAGGAACTCTGGGTAAAAAGAGGGTGTTCAATGTCCCCTACTGATGCACTATGGCGACAGAACAACACAGGCGAGGTAGTGATGTCCCGTGCACTACTGAATATGTCTCTCTCACAACTACACCACCCCACGCACGCAGTAAGGAATCATGGTTCTGCCCTGACTTATACTTTCATAAGTAACTGCTTGACATGGCAACAATTCATGGCAGGGCATACATTGAGGGTAATAACAGGAGTGATCCCTTGGCCTGTGGGTCAATTTCTGCACCTCCACATCAACTATGTGGATATGATCAGTGTGTGCCAAGCATACCGGTACATGCTAGTGGTAGCGTGCCCCTTCTCAAGATGGATAGAAGCAGGACCTTGTTCCTATGCTGATGCCCTAAGAGCAGCCAGGTTCTTGGTCCGAGCGGTTTTCCCAAGGTGGGGGGTTTGCGAGCTTCTGTGGTCAGACAATGGCCCTCATTTCACCAATTAACTATTTCATCATATTGCAGCCCAATGGTGTCTTAGATCTCTACTTGTGTTGCTGCACCTAACCTGCGTGCTAATATCTAATAACACTGTTCATAGGCACTATACTCCCTTTACTGTGCTGTCCACCTGTGACCTGCCTATCATTACCTAGCACACTCCAGGAAAATGAAAACAGGTTTTACAATTATTTCTCTTAATTTAAACACTATTGCAGTAGCCCCTACTTATCTGCACAGGCCATTCTCATATTCAGACCTGGCTACCACAGTCGCTCTTACATGACTACACACTGTATTTTTGCTCAGAAGTTAATTTCGAATTTAGACAGATTTGCCTTAGTTGTTCATACATGCCACTGCATTGTTGCCCAGGTGTGATTTTGAATTAGGACAGAATTGCCTTAGTTGCTCCATCGGGCCTGCACATTGTATCTTTGCCCAGGTGTGACTTTCGAATTTAGACAGATTTGCCTGAGTTGTTCATACATGCCACTGTATTGTTGCCCAGGTGTGATTTTGAATTTAGACAGATTTGCCTTAGTTGTTCATAAATGCCTCTGTATTGTTGCCTAGGTGTGATTTTGAATTTAGACAGATTTGCCTTAGTTGTTCATACATGCCACACCACTGTTGCCCAGGTGTGATTTTGAATTTAGACAGATTTGCCTTAGTTGCTCCGTCAGGCCTGCACACTGTATCTTTGCTCAGGTGTGACTTTCAAATTTAGACAGATTTGCCTTAGTTGTTCATACATGCCACTGTATTGTTGCCCAGGTGTGATCTTGAATTTAGACAAACTTGCCTTAGATGTTCCTACATGCCTGCACACACGTACTTCTGCCCAGATTGAGATTGAGATCTTAGAATGCTGTCCTTGCCATCTGACCGCCACATCCCACCCACACCCATTAGAATGTACCTACCAGGCACCTACTCAGCACTGCTGAGAGTAATTTTCCACCACATCCACTTATCTGGCCAGCCCAGCCCGGCCTTTAGCTCTGCCTCCAAAGACATCACCTCCCCTCTCAATATGCACCTCGCTACACCATGTAGCCTCACTGCTAGAAACCCCAAACTACGGGCCAGACTACCCAAACTATACTAACCTCGAGCCACAGACACACCCAAGCACAGCCTTTCCAACACCATGACCAAGCACAAGGCTCACAACTTAACGACCATACCCACCAGCACTAAAACTATCACCCCACCCATAAGAGGCGCCTTAATTAATGCGCGATCTGCAGTAACCCATGCCACAGACATAGCATACCTTATTCTAGCAGATAAACTAGATTTCCTAGCCATCACTGAGTCCTGGCTCCATGCAGCCACTGGCCCAGTGCTCTCAATAGCCATCCCTGATGACTATACTATCCTCTGAGTGGACAGAACAGACTCCAGAGGCGGTGGCCTCGCCATAATTGCCAAAACACACCTCAACATTAGACTTGACACTACCAACCACATCCCATCGTGCAAATCATTCACAGCCAAGCTTCCCACTGCCAACTCCCAAACTATCAACATCCACGTACTCTACAGACCTCCCGGACCTTTAAGTTCCTTCGAGGAAGACCTCACCACCATCCTCACCAACAACCTAAAAAATACCTCCCAGAGTCTCCTTCTAGGAGATTTCAACCTAGGCTTCAAAGACCCCAAATACCCTCAGGCCACCCTCATTAACAATACCTTGCTAGAATTAGGCTTTACCCAAAGAGTATCCACCCCTACCCATAACAAAGGGAGAACCCTTGACTGGGTAGCAGACTACAACTGTGTGGCCTCCATCACAGCTAATACTCCCCAACCATGGTCTGATCACCACCTCCTCACCTTCAACCTTGAATCCTCAAGCCCTATCCCTAACAGCCTTCTTGCCACAGCCATTCCTACGAGAAGCAAAAAAGTATCACAGCTGAAAAACTCATCCCCCTCACCCTACCAACTTTGAACCAACTCTCAGCTACTTCAAACCCCCACCACCTTGTAGAAACCTATAACAACAGCATGCGCTCAGCCTTAGACTCTATTGCACCCCTAAAACTGAGAAAATGTAAGCCATAAAAACATCTGAACACGTGGTTCTCTACCCACCTTAAAGCCCTCAGATCAGAGAAACGCATAAAGGAACAAGCTTGGAGACAATCTCCCACAGACACTAACAAGCTGATCCTCAACAAAATAGTCTCCTTATACAAAAAAGAATTCATTCTCGCTAAACAAGAATCTTATAACCAAAGAATCTCACAAGGCAAATCCAGCACGAAGGAACTCTTTTCTATCATCAAAGAACTGGAAACTCCTGTCCGTGCCCCAGATACATGCGTGAAAGATAAACAATGGTGCACTAGTGTCCAAAACGCACTGGCCAATAAAGTTGCAGGCCTTCAAATCAAAATCAACAACAAGAAAGAATCCTTATCTAACTCCACTAACTCCACCAACTCCCACCCACCACACAGCTCAGAACCCCATATCCAATCCTCTCACCCGTTTCAGCTTTTCCAAAGTCTCTACGTTAGAAGTGGAAAAAATCATCCTCAGCCTTAAACCATCAAATTGCCAGGGCGACCCTTGCCCCTCTCAAATCATTAAAGACGCGGCAAGAGACCTCTCACCATTCATTACCAAACTCATTAACGCCTCCTTCTCATCAGGCACTATTCCCAACAATCTCAAAGAATCGTGGGTCCTCCCTCTACTCAAAAAACCCTCCCTAGACCCATCTATACCCACTAACTACAGACCCCTCACCACCGTCCCCTTCCTGCTCAAAATATTAGATAAGACTGCCTACCAACAAATACAAAAATATCTGGAACAAAACCACCTCCTGGGAATCCGGCAATCAGGCTTCAGACCCCAACATGGGACAGAAACGGCTCTCATTGATCTTAAGGCCCAAATCGACACTCTGAGAGATAATGGGAAAACTGCCCTACTACTCCTCCTAGACCTCTCAGCAGCATTTGATCTTGCAGATCACAAAATTTTATGCAACCACCTGGACCCGGCTGCCCACTTCACCAAAGAAGCCATCGGCTGGATTGAGTCGTTCCTGAGCAACAGATCGATGCGTGTCTTTTCCACCTCAGCTTCTGCCGACCCTATCCCCATCACATGCGGGGTCCCCCAGCGTTCATGCGTCTCCCCCACACTGTATTACGTGTTCACGAAGCCCCTGTTTGATGATCTTGACGGTCTGGGTATCACCTAAACTAATTACGCTGACGATACCCAGATCCTCATCCCGTTGACGGGAGATTACAACAAGGATTTGGCCTTGGTAAACAGGGTATACGTCATCATCCAGGTATGGATGGCCTCCCACAGTCTATGCCTGAATGATGACAAGACTGAACTCATCATCCTCGGAACCACCCACAATCTAAATAAACTGGGCCACAACTACACCAGCTTCACCATAGACGGCAATCCCATCAAGGTAGCCAAAGAAGTGAAAACCCTTGGAATCTACCTAGACTCCGCCCTCTCCTTCCATAAACAGATTAGCTCCATGGCCACCTCTACAGCTTACACGTGTAAGCTTATAAGAGCAGCCAAACCTTTCCTTTCCACTCAGAACTGCATCACCCTAGCCAGAGCCCTTGTACTATCAAAACTGGACTATTGTGACACCCTCTATGTAAGTGCCAACAAACAGGTTACTAATAAAATCCAGACCTTGCAAAATAATGCTCTCAGAGCTCCGCTCAGCATCCCCAAGAGAGAACACATCTCCAACATCAGGAGAACTCACAACTGGCTTACCACCACCAACATAATTTTGCTCAAAGTAGCCTCCTTAATACACAAATGCCTCAACAATGCAGCCTTTAGCTACCTTGCCGACAGAATAAAGAGATACACCCCAACAGGCCCACCAGATCCGCCAACACCAACCTTCTTACAGTTCCTAGATACAACCAAACTAAAATGGGCGGTAACAGCTTCCAGGTGAAAGCAGCCCAACACTGGAACTCCCTACCACCCTCCCTCAGGATACCTCAAACCTATTCCCACTTTAGGCACAGTTACCTACAATGGTTAAAGAATAAGGACCAATAACTGACCTCGCCTTTCTATCCATGTAAATATGTTCACCTAACTGTATATTACTGACCAACTACTGACCAACTTTGCTAACTATGTAAATATGTATACCTGTATTCTGTATATCAATGTATCCATCTGAAAATGTATCTACCTATGTGTACACTGTAATGACTGTACAGCACTGTAACCAAGCTGAGAATATTCCTGCTGCTCCTGCGCCCTCATACCTCCGGGTCTGGCGCGCAATATAAATGAATAAACATAAACAGCCCTGTTGGGATCAACCATACATTTGCATGTGCATACCATCCACAGGCTGATGGCCTACTGAAGGAAAGTATAGCCAAAATTCAGCAAAGCGCCAAGAGGAATTGGTTATACTGCTTACCTCTAGCCCTGTTTGAACTAAGGAATTAGGCCGGCTCCGACCACCACCTCACACCCCACGAGGTGGTGACGGGACACTGCATGCGCCTCCCCCTTGCCCCACCCACTAGGGCTGTTAGAGATTGTGAAGGGGCTGCAGAAATGTTCAGGACAGAAATGTATGATTACATTAATTCACTTGTTTCTAGCGCCTCTTTTATCTCTCGACAGATCCAACTGAAACAAGGGGAAGCGGAGGACGGTGATCAAGGTGACAACAGCACCCAAGCCTCAGGGAAGGAGCAGCATATCGAGAAGGGGGATAAGGTCCTCCTTAAAAACCATACAAGACGCTGGAACACACCGCACTTCACCAGACCCCACACTGTGGTGGAAGTTGCTGATAGGGCTATAAAAGTGCAGGTACGGTCAGTCTGGAACCGTATCCAAGATGCCAAGATGTACAAAGGAGGCATAACGGATACAAGCCGTACCTCAGAGGTAGATAGCCCCGTTAGCCTACAAGTAAATAACACCTCAAACAACGGTGATGACCCAATTACAAGTGAAGAAATCGTTGATAGACAGATAGACCATAGCCCCCCAGAACGGACTGGCCACCCAATGATTAGACGCTCACAAGTAGCTGATATCCCCACTACCGTGTCGGTACAATTTGCTGACGAAATAGAACAGTGCCCTCAATGCCAAGACAATACAATACAATACAATGTGCGAATATAAATGTTGTATCTTCGTGTATGGAATACCTGGTGGAAAGATCGTTTTCTAACTAGAAATGTCCATACAACACGCACAATCTCATCAGAAATACACTTCGTAACACTATTTTCATGTTTTTTATTTTTTCGCATATGCAGGTTGCGATTGTAAATGTGATGTATAAGTAGTCAGACTAAAAATAGCAAGTAACTAGATGCTGCCCTCCATTGATTATCTAGAAGCATTGTCTCACCGATACATGAAAGCAATACAGAGGGGCGCCCACACTAACCGCGGCCACCCCGAATATATTATTACGTATTCCTCGAATATTTGAACCAAAACTATCCACAGCTTTGTGCTATCCTTCCACTCCTTAGACAATGACAAATTAGGAAATTCTGGGAGGAAATGTTTGTATGGGCACTGAATGATAGACTAGTTCGCGGAGCTTGAAATACTTACCAGTATAACACTAACGCTTTTTATCACGATTTTCAGGCGGGCAACTTTATCATCTCATCAGCTACAGCACCGATAAAAAGGCAGTTAAAATGACGAGGGTAAATAAATTTGTTATAAAAACTGTTTTGATGTTACTGAGGGTGGGTATGACATGATTGGTTGTTGGTACCTTTATGCCGCCTTGCATGCCCCCACTGCTTCAACTACTAACACCTCCCGGACCCAAACAGCAGAAGCTAAGATGTCAGGTGGAATTCCAACAACTATGGCTACAGTAAGGAGAGGGAAACGTAGTGTGAGTGCTGACACAAACAGAGTAAGCACTTACCTCACAGATGCTGCACACATAGACAACAACATGTGGTATAAACACATGATCAAAATAGGCAAGGATGCAACAAGGGAGACCTGCTATGTCTGCTCGTTGATCCCATATGCCATGAGTGCTTCCAGGACCTATGTGGCAAAGGAAATAGCAGCAGCCATGGCACAGTGTCGACTCTATCTCACCATGTTCCAGACTAGGGGGAGATTCCAAGGGAAGATAGCAACCATAAGGTGGCGATCCAGAGACACCTTTCCCTACGAAGATAACTTTATAAAAACACTACCGATGATGGACAACTCCTGGCAGCAGGTGAAGGCCCTAAGGTACATCACTTATGATCCGGAAAAGTAAGAAACTAAGGAGGAGATGTTCGAATACCTATCATGCCAGTGGGAAGCGAATGAGATAGGAATAGAGCCTGGCTGTTGGGAGCAGCCACAGATACTAGTGTATGGGAAGGTATACACAAAGGACTGATGGGAAGATGGAGTAGTAGGAAGCAAGGCATTGACATTATATAAGATTCCAGTGAGTAAGTTCCAGGAAGAAAATGACAAGTGTCTCAAGGAATGGGCTAAAAGTGTGTGCTTATTCACATGGGTGGACAAGGAAGATGGAACACTAACGATAATACCTCTCACCACACCTGCCCTATGCTACCAACAAGACGGCACCGAAGAGGTGGGGCGCAACGAAGGATGCAGGAGGATAGAGAAGATATCGCAAACAAAGATGGGAATGGCAGTGCTAATGGACCACTATTGGGCTTGTGGTTCTAAGGCATATGCGAAACTCCCACCAAACTGGGGAGGGGTATGTTCCCTGGCGCACATCAACATACCCTCACTGATAGTACCAAAAACACACATCAACATCGATAAGTTTCCTAAGATGGACGAAGGAAGAAGCAGGAAAAATAGATAATTAAAGGATACGCTGGACACTACAGACTACACTTCAAAAAAGAACAGAGTACTAAGAAGAGTGAAGAGAGGCAACTATTTTTGGGGACGGTCCGAGATGGCGCTCGATGAAATGCCTCCAGCTCACAGGTTGTTTGGCAGAACAGCAATGTTCTTCTCCGCGCTTATACATGCTGAATTCCAGACATATGTCAACGCAAAGTGGCTACAAATAACCCGCTGATGATGACCATCAACTCGACCGTGAATGGTTTCAATGCAATAAAGAAGGAGCTTCGGGCAATATGTTTGGTGGACTTGTAGAAAAGGTATGTCCTGGACCTCCTCAAAGCAATAGAGGGAGGAGTTTGGGCCAAAATTGGAGGTTCCTGCTGTACATTCACACCTGCAAACGATGAGGACAACAGAACATTGACTGAAGCTCTAGCGCAATTGGAGAAAATGCATGCAAAGATGGAAGAAGAATCGAAGGGTGTAAAAAAGGATCAAAGCTGGTTCTCGTACATTTGGTCCTGGATGCCATCTTGGCTGTCGGATGGCTTGAAGGTACTAGCAGGAGGACTAGTAATGGGACTGGCATCCGTGTTCAGTGTCAAGTTCTGTATAGCAAGATGCAAGAAGGCCACAGAAGAATCAGTAGGAATGAAGCTGTAGATGGCCATGGACAATGACGAACACATGGATGAAGTATTAAAAGAACGCGAAAGACTGATGCAGCATATAACACAAGCCCATGTACATACCCTACTATGAAGGTGGAAAACCCTTTCAACCCTAGGAAGTATGTAGGGAGTGGGTATATTGCAAACCCGGAGGTGGCTGTGTATATATTTATTGGTCATTTGAAGATCAAGTAAACCATTATGGACACCTGGGCGAAGGTATGGTGGCTGATGGAAGATAAAAGATACCATGATGTAGTGGTTGACAAGTTGACCAGAGGGGGGACTAAAGAGGAAAAATCTGAATATATCCACCGTCCCGAATGGACCCCCATCCGGAGGAAGCCCCAGCAACACTGGTGCCACCAATCTTATGAACATATGCCGATTCCTAACGCCCCAGCCATGAACATTTACCATGAAAGGTACCCCGCTAGCCAACCACATGCTCCTGTTAAACCATGCAGTCTGCCCAGGGTGGATGAAGAACAACAGGAACGAGCTGGAGCCAATCGGATGGACGCCTTTGACTAGACATTGAATAATAAACACCATGCTGCAGGTTGTTAGAGACACCATGATGACATAGTCGCGTTAGACACGAAGCACACACGCAAATTCGCACAACTGGACACGCACGCACCAACCTACATGAAGAACACAAACAGTTTGCTGAGATAGTGGACAGTAATACACATATACATTAGCTACACGATTATTGTCTTGTCATTCGGCTATTATAGCACTGCGGAACGCAAGAAGAATTCATACCTACGTTTGTAACGCTTAGAGGTAATTAACCCTATGGAAGGACGGGACTTGGCCAATCATAGAAATCTGCTAACCTATGGACATTATGACGATCCTCTAATGGGGACTACAGCAAGCCTCAAAGAGACGCAGTAGGCCATGATGGGCTCAGTAAATATCCTGACTAAAAGTACTGTGCAGACAGAACGAACCCTGGCAAGGTCTCAGGCTGCCAAGACCGACATGTTTCAACTCTACCTTCCGCATCTCAAGCCAAGGTGACACCGGCATCAACAAGGAATATTCCCTGTCAATGCACCTTAAATTCGATGTAATTGAGCTCGCAAGACTGGACCCCGGCCACGTGACTCAGCAAAGCTGACAACCAGCCAAGACTCGGAGACCGGTATAGAGGAGGAGCCAAGTACCTCCACCTGAACCGTCCCGCCCACTTTACCTGTAGATTGGAAGCCAGAGCATGTCACGTACACAGAACAGCTGAATTGACAAAGAGCAGAGTATGGACTCAGTCCAGTACCAGTGAAAGGTTCAGTACCTAAGAGAATTTGCAAGCCAAGGTACCCATTGAGAAAGCCATATCTACATTCATTAAAATATGATGGTCATTTCAACAAACTCCCTGAAGAAGCAGAGCCAATAAGCGGCACAAATGAATGGTAAAAGTCATTTACCATTGCCAGTATATGCTACATGAAGCTGAAATGACTTAGATAGAAGAGATACAGTGATCAGAGAATGCAGATATTCGATAAGGCATCAAGAAAGTGTCAATGATAAGTGACATCTTGGGATCAAGGAGAAGAAGCTTATGCCACAGAAAAAGGTGAATATGTCAAGTTGTTTTCCACGTGTACAGATCCAGAAGAAAGGCAAGTAGAAAAGTAATCGTGAAGCTAGCTCTATAGCTTATAGTTAATAGACTGCAGCAAGCGCCAACGTATACATATCGGAATGAATGAACTATGGATGTTTCCCTTAACGTGTCATAGCAGGCTGGACATTAGCAAAATGCCTAATTTTAGTGTGTCGCAGTTAAAATGCAGAAATTGAATTACAGGGGAGTGTCAGCTAAAGGCGATGCTAGACGAGCCAAGAAGTCATGGTCTTATCAAAACTGGATAAAAATGACTTTGGATACAAAATCGTGTGAAAGAACAAACCTCCTGTTCAGAAGGCATGAACATAACAAGGAAGACGTCAGAGGTCAAATAGATAATAATTTAATTTTAAATGCACAAAAAGCTCGATTTTATGGTCTTTAGTCACATGGAAGCATGAAGTTGGAAGAACGAGATGGTCACACCTACGCATGGAGGCAGACTATGCTTCTCACTCCCTAATTTTTTCAGAGCTAAGAACACTTTCAAGGACGAATTTCAAAGGCCTAATTGACAGCAGACCACTGAGGTGATGATGGATGAATATGCTAATTGGTGGGAAGCTAAAGTTAAGGCGACCTCACCAGCACCTGCATGGCCAGTCTGTTTGCTGTTAACGTAGATGGAAAAACACTGAAGAGGGTAGAGTGTCAACCAGTTGTAGAGGACCTGCGTATTTAGGGGTCCTAGAGTTGTGTAAACCAATGGGACGTTGTGTATTTAGTGACGTTCATAGTGGTCATTTTAAGGGGAGGGCTTCGTTGCCCCACCTGATGTTAAGTAACCAATCACATAGCCACACTTTTTTAGACTACTATGGGTCATATACTTAGATGTTCACTAACATCCTATCCCCGTCACTCTTAGGTTTTTGTAGTTTGCCACGTAGGATGACGTTGGTACACAGGTGGTTTAGACGTCATTGATAACACATATTGCTTATAAAAGTTCTGTTTTTTCTCAAATGCTTTTAGTTTGAAGATCGAGCGATTGCCTAGATGTTCGTTATGGTCCCTGTTTTAGATCATTGATATTAAAACAGCCTTCCTTTTTGTCAACTTCCTGAGTTGGCTCCATTATTTGGTGTATGAGTAAGGTCTCCATCCCCAACCATCTCGAGGGTAATTGCTATTCATCCAAGGGCTGGGCTATCCAGTTCACCAGGAACAAGTGGCCGTCTCACGGCTAGACAGTAGCCTGATACATAATGGTTACTCCGACTGCCTTGCAAATGGGAATGGAATGCTCTCATGCCTTTAGCCGTCCCCACTTTATTGTAATACACAGACACTATAGTTGCAACCTGCTGAAACATAGTAGACATGCACGTGAGAACAGGTGTCTTGCGGGCTGGGAACAGAGTTTGTCACAGGCTTGGGGGCCCGTGGCCTAAACAATTAGGGCATTGCATGCAGAAGTAGATGGTGGGGGGCTAATGACCAATCTTAGGGCTTACCCAATGTAACATTTCCAGAGTAGCGATTTTAAGGGATGATCCAAGTACACCACCTGACATAGCCGTAGCCACTAACAGCGCTTTCTATGAGTTTCTATAGGGAACCTACCACTCAGCAGCCTATCCTGAGTGGGGTTAGGTTTGGAGGGAAGGTGCCAGGAGTGACGCAGAATGTGATGTCACATGTTATTAATACTGGCCTGCGAGCCATTGCTTCGTGTTATGTGCCCGGACCTTGTTGGCATCTGACCCCTGTGTGTTTTCTGAAATAAACCACAGTAAACCTTTGCTCCTTGTGTGGACCCCGGCTTCTTGGGACCCGGGAGAGAGTTAGGGCCCTCCATGAGCTGGGAGTCTGCAGACCAGTGGCGCGGCTCTGGCATCCCCAGAAATTACCCTGACAAAGTGGTGCCAGCAAGTTGCAGGTGCAACGGTAAGTGCAGACAGCAGGTGCCCAAAAGTGCAAGTAGGGGGACTGTAGGGTTACATATACAGACCCAAGTGCAAGGGTTGCCGGCAGGCAGGGCAGGTCTGCAACTGGGCGGGCAGGGACCTGTGCCCGAAATCAGAGGGTAGATAGGTGACCAGTGTAGTATCAGACAGGCAATCAGCAGGGGAGAGGACGAGAGAAGGCAGAAGCAAAGGGGAAGGTCTTGAGGTGCTCCCGGAACCGGAGAGGTTTCTCCTAAAGTTTCAGAGAGGCAGGAAGGCTGTCCCAGAGGGAGGCCCCAGCCGACAAAAGAGATCTACCACCAACTCGTTGCTTGGAGAAGCGACTGACCCTGAGGGAGCTGGAGGTGGAGGAGCGAAGAGCTTGAGTAGGAAGGTATTTACGAAGAGAGAGTTGGAGGTATTGAAGACCCAGGTCCCAGAAGGCCTTGTAGACAATGCAGAGGGTCTCAAACTTAATCCTTGCAGCCACTGGGAGCCAATGAAGAGAATTCAGTGCTGGACAGATATGATCCCTGGGCTTGAGGCCAAGGAGAAGTCTTGCAGTCCTGTTCTGGATGAGTTGCAGAGGGCGGAGAGTAGAAGCAGGCAGATTTAGAAAGAGGCTGTTGCAGTAGTCCAGCCTAGAGAGAACCAGAGCTCTAGAGACAGTGAGCATCTGGGGGATGGAGAGGAAAGGAAGAATACCTCTGAGGAGTTGCAGTTGGTGCTAAGACACAATTCTGAGTGAGGATCCCCCTATTTCAGCAACCAGTAATAACGTATTAACAAGTCAAGTCCATTAATGTTTAAATAGTCTTGTTTCCTGGTCAAAAGGTTCAAGCACCCCAATGTACCTGAGATTGAAGAGTTTCTTTGATGGCTCGTCGACGATGCCCTTGAGAGTGAACTCCCTTCAAAGCAGGAGTCACAGGGCATCAAGATACTTGATGAAAATTGGAACACTGGCGTCGATGTGCAGCTTCGACCTTCACGGTGCTCTTCGACGATTGATCGAGGAAGTCCTGGGAAGATGAGGTGTGCAGTGCACCACGATGCAAAGTGTTCAGTGCCGCAAAGAAGACTCAGTGATGGATAAAGGCCCAGCAACGTGTGTCTTGTGTCGGGGGTCGCTTCGGCGTTCCTCTGGCCTGTTGGTGCTGCAGCCGCAGCACATACCGCAGGATGGCATCGGCGATCTGGACTCGACCACAGGCTTATCCTCGGATCTTCGTTCCGTCAGTGTCCTCAGGACATCTTTGTCAGCTTCTGGTGGCGGGAAACCCACCGGCAGACTTTCCTTGGTAGCCGGAGACCTTGACTTTCTTCGGCAGGACAAAGTGGTTGATGGTGATGGCAATGGAGCCCTTGTTCAAATGTTCTTAGGCAAGGTAGAGCTTTGCGGCTCTGGTTTTTGAGCAGCACAGCATCAAGCTGTCCCTGCTTCTGGGCAACATGACTCGACTGGCTTCCAGCGGTTACCGAAATCCCCCAAACCCCAGTCGGTGGCAATGGCCTTAGTGTTCGGCAGTTTACTTCAAGATTCTCAGCGGACCCCTTCTCCGGTCGAAAGCCTTTAGGCACTGGCTTCCAGGGTGCCTCGATGGAGAGCAACATGTTTTGCACAATGGTCCCTCGTAGCTCGGGGAGAGATCCCCTAACCAAGTCTTCTCTTGGATCAGTTCTTGACAGACTCGACAGCTTTTAGATATCGTCGAAGGAAAAGCAGCAGCAATTCTTTTTCCAGCTGGGCTTCAAGGAAGAGCTTCAAGTTTCATCTTCAGCTTCTGAACAAATTGGTAAGTGAGTGGTCCCCAGATATACACATCGGTCCCTCATTCACTCTGGCTGAGCAAGGCTCAGTCAGCCAATCATACAGAAGGGCATTCATTCAGGGTGGCAGCCAATGAGGCTCACTAAAAGTGATGGCGGCAGCTCCATTCAAAACATCAACACACTTACGTATGAAAGTAAGTCATATGTGACGCAGCAATTCTGCTTGTATTTTTGTTGTGGTCAGCCAGCTGGGTCGGGCGGCTGTTTGGAGAGCATAATTACATATTTGTGTAAATTCTTTTAGGTCAATTGTTTTCCTTGCGTAATGTTCGAAACGCAGTGAACTGTGACCGTTTCACATTTTTCTGCAGAATTTCCAGGCTGGTATACCTCAGACGAGGTTCATATTGACCAAGAGTCAGTTACTACCAACCATCACAGGTAGCATTAATATCTTTTAGTATTCTTTTTCCATTCCAATCATACACAGGTCTGGCAGCATAATCCGCTTCCAACACCGTTTTGGAATTCCACTCAGATACAGGGTTGTCTCACCCTACCTCACCTCACTGTTGCTTCACTGGAGGCATGGGGCCTCCAGGGACCTAAGTCATTGTGGGAACATCTGACAGTCTTGAAGCGGTTTCTAGCATGGGACATCCCATTATGGTAATCTTTGTCACCCATGTACATGAATGTAAAACACTGCCATTGGGCTAATACAGGTAGCATTAATTGTTTATTCACACTCTATGTATGTGGCCATTTATATATAGTGTATTCCTCTGTTGTTGTAGAATGGTTTTTTAACTCCCTGATGAAGATGTGGTGAAACACGTTCGCATCGATACCGGTACAAAGCTTGGAAATATCATAACTTTGGATAACAACTTAGAGGTATTCCAAGACAGTATAAAAGCAAAAAGAGAAATAAACACACCACTTGTGGTGTATTGTTTTTATTCAAATGAAATGTATTTTTGATATGTAATTTTACTTGGTGTATTGCGTAAATGTGATTTCTGTATTGATTTTGGATGAATGCATTAGAATAGATTGAATGTTGGATGGGAGTGAATTGGTTGACACTTTTTCCTTCTTTGGCTGCTTTGTCACAGTTGTGTATTTACTTGTATTTAATTATTGCTCTTCAGATTGATTGACGACTGTTTTGAGTCTAATGATGTTGTATCAATTCCCAAATATTTTTGATACCTTTATAAAATAATTTCCTTTGGATTTTCCTTCATTATATTGTCACGTGCATTCAGGCCATTCACTTCCACCCAGACACCCATAACAAGGAATGTGGATTGGGGCAAGTACCCAGCCTTTCAGCACACCACACTGCATTCATGTCAGTTTCAAGCAGAGCTGTCTCAGCGCTGTCTCATTCATTGTGTCACACACACAGAAACCACACACCCATCACACACTCTATTCACACAGGTCCCACCCCAATGGGGTACCCACAACAGACAGTCACTGGGAAGGCTCCAGTCAGTCTGGCCTGGACTTCCCCACAATACCATATATTGTTCTTCCACCCAACAGCCAGTCAGAGGAAGCGACAGTGTCAGAACCTTCCTGGACTGCCACCAACCCTTCCCCTGCTCTGTGGGCCACACACAGGTGCCCGAAAACATACACTAGGGGTACAGGTGTACCCCCACCCATGGGTGCCATAAGGATATCCTAAGTGTCTCTTTACCACAACCAAAAAGAGGAAGATCTGAACTGCCAGGGGTCCCACTGGACTCCTGTGCACAAAATAACACAGAACACACATGATACGGGAGTACAGGACAAGGATATGAAAGCCCTGTCCCTCCAATACATTTCCAGCATCACAAATGCAAAGTCAGGAAAGGAACTCAATGCGAAAATCGTTTTGGGCTTTTTATTTGCATGCAATGCAGGGCTTTGGGAAAATCGTTTTGGGATGCAAGTAAATAAACGGGAAATTTTGTTTTGCACCCTCTACATTTACTTGAATAGTAGTGTTTTAGGGTTACTTATTTTTGGATTATGGACACCCCCCTTCGGTACAGAAGACAAGGGTTTCCGAAAGGTAGAATCACTGAAGTACTTTATTGTCTATACCGGTTCTAACACTCTGGGCCTGAACTTTGTAAGTTTTTCGAACTCTAACAACACTCATCCCGTGATTTTCTATATGGGAATTAATTGGTTTTACTTCAATTCAATGCGCCAAGGATCTACACAGCTTCCCCCTACCCACAATTTAATGGAAAGGATTACGGCAGGCAATTCCCAACACAATATCATGTAAATTGATAGGGTTATTTTCTATAGTGGAATTAATTTGAATTGCATCTCATAAAATGTGCCACAGATCTCCTCAGTACCACCCCCTACCCGCTATGTGAGATGGAAACTAAGGCTGGCAGATTCCACCCCCCACACTTTTGATAGCTTTGGGATATATCTACTTAAAAGGAAGGCCTTGGTTATGGCACATCCAGGGAAAAAGCAAGGCTCCTCTGAGGAGAGCACAGATCTGGTCAAAGGCTTTCGTAAAGGGCAGTCCCCAGCACCCAGACTTTCTCTGGCTCCTCAAATGGCGGACCCAGATAGCTTCTAGATTTTCCATCTCTGTCTCCCATGCAATGTTTAAGGCCCTGTGGGAAAGTCAAGGGAAAAATCAAAAGTCCAAAGAAAGGTCCCATGGTTTTGAAAAGTCAAAGAAAGATCAGCCAGTCCCCCTCAGATAGAAAACTGATCACTTATAGAGCTGGTGACACCCCATTATTATTGTATTTCCCATGCTACGGATTGGCCATTTCTCTTCCTCTCCCCCCCATATGCCCACTGCCTGCTAATGGGACAAGGAGTTACGCGGTGTGAATGATGGAGGCTGAGGGAGCAGACAGATTCATCATCATCCCAATATGACAAGTGGGTTTAACTTCTTCAGTGTCCTTAAAATCTAACAACATGGCAGCCACCCCAATTTTTCAGATAATTGCCGGCACATATATCTTTTTGAATTCTATATTTTATGGTGAGTCAAAAAATACTTATTTTATTTCAGCACACTCTCAGCCAAAATAGTCACAAATCGGCCCCTTTACGATTCCAACCTTACTCCCATAACCTATCGTAACAACAACTTTCTATTCCCTCGGAATTATGGGAAGGTTGGAATCATAATTATTCTCCTAACAAGTTGTATCCATCACACAAATTCGTTTTCACATGGTCCAGGTGGGCTTCTTGTCCCCTTCATATGAGTCCAGGATGGTCTCACTGGAACATACGGTGCACTTTTTATTCAAGAAAATGTATCCCATGTTAGACAATGGCAATGCACCACAAATCTCTCAGTTTCACATAGCCCCCACCAATTCCTAGGTTGCATTTCTCTTCTATAACCTGATCCGGACATCTGGCTGGACCATGTGATCATGCCCTCCCCTCCTGGGCTTCAAAGGTTTTTCTCTAAAGTTAATGCACAGTTATTGGGGAGACCTGATCTGTCTCGGGAGGATAGCTCAGTGTCAACGTGATCGCCTTGGAAGCAATGCATCACAGAGTGACACAAGTTTGATCCCCGGGTCCACGCTTAGAAACCTCTGGGTATTAAGCGCGTTATAAATAACCTATCACATCACATTAAAAGTCATTTCTTCTGGCTCTGTTATCTGTAAATCCCATAATTGGTATCTACTTCTCTGTATATCTGTAGCATTTAAACTGAAAGCCAGATCTTCTTCTCCTAGAGGTCCTGAATCAAAGGTCTTGAGGTCAGGTTTTCAAAGGCACAGACCTTTTAGTTCAGTGGGGAAAACATGAGCTGCATCCATACTTCAGAAAATACAGCTTTACATTGATAAAATGTGTTTACATGTACTATTTTAGCATTAAACTAGGCCTGCTGTTCATACATACAATCTTTCTTTTCTACTGTATTAGAACAGAGGTACAGTCATTATTTATCTCATGCACACAGATAGGCTACAGTTAACATAGGAAACCAGAGTTCACTTTTACAAAAAGTAAATAGGCCTTTCTCTTTACAGGCTGTCATTTTATATGATGGAAATTAAGTCTCTTTATTCCTGATGAACGCAATCTGTCTCTTGACTTTATTTCTTAAATGTCAGGCATCATTCCTCCTTTTTATCTTCCAAATGTGCAGTGTTTCAAAGGTGTCTTTTCTTTCCACGTGCACAGCTGCAGTTTTACATCATTTCTTTTGATTTCACTAAGCCTTATGTCGAAATCACTGTTTTGTCCTGCTCTTATATTTCAATGGAACTCCACATTAGCCAGCATCACTCTCACTATAGGGGCTTAGCATGGCCTCGCCATCTCTGTCACTTTGGGGCTGTTTTTTCACCCCATAGACCTCTTGCTTTAATCAGGAGCCACAGGAATCTCAATTAACTAGAGAGACCATTTGATCCAAAACAGAAAGGAAGATGGGTTGGATTTAGTATTACATGTTTTCACCCGTTTACCTTTTTCTGCTGCAACTCCCTCTGGTTATGACCTCACGCATACAGGAGATTGTTGGTGGGGACCGAGGATTGGTTCATTTAAGGTAGGCTTAGCCTACACCAATCACTGTGGCCCATATGGCTATAAAAGAGGGTTGAGACCCTCTTTTGAGCAGATCATCTGAAGACTTTGCATGGAGTAACAAGAGGAACTCGTCTGATTTGGACCCTGGCTGAAGGTACAGTCTGCCCTACAGCTTCCGCCAGTGAAGGAAGGCCATGATTTCCAAAGAGGGAATCAAGATCCCTCCCCTAAACATCTCCCAGGGAACAGAAGGAGATACTGAATCCAAAGGACATTTTTGAGCTGGTCGAGCCCCTTGAGCTGCAACCGACTGCACAACTTACTGTTGTTGTGCCGCAGCCGCTCACGCGGTCCGATATGCCTCTACTAGTGCTTCAGACCTGCCAACCAGCACTGAGACGATTCCTAACCCAGAGCTGGCGTGTAGGCCAGCCTGCAGCTATCCGTCCAGCCTTGCTCGCCGAACTGCCTGCTGCCTGATACCAGCAGTTGTCTCCCATCTTGAACTCTTTTGTAGTGTGCTAGAGCTGACTGCTATGATAATGATGAAGTTGATATTTGTATACAACCTTGACTGGACTGTCCCTTTTATCATTGGGTAATAATTGTATTTTCGCTGTGTTGCAACTACTCAACGATCCATGACCTTGCAGAGATAAGCCTGCCTTTCTGTCCACGTTACCAAATTGGACAAGGAGGTTTATAATTTGCTTGTGTTTCCAATCTGTTCGGATCCCTTCTGGTGTACTAGAAGTGTGGGGTTGATTGATGGTTAAGAAACCAATATTCATACCTGGACCACTGGACAACTGGTGCTCCTGAGGTTGATTTGTCACAAAGGGAATTCCTATTCCACGTTCTTTGGGTCCCTGCACCCAGGCCCGTTTCTTGGCCCGGGCGAGGTGGGCAGCTGCCCGGGGTGCAATTGCCCCGGGGGGGGCAATTGCCCTAGTCCCTGCCCCTGGCTGGAGGGGTTCACATGTCTAGGTTTGTGGCGGCTATTGCTGAGGGCAGAGAGTTCGGCAGCGCCGTAGCGTAGCAGGTGCTGGCGCTGCCTCTTCTGACTGTAATGTCACGTAGTACGCAAGTACTACGTGACATTACAGAAGAGGAGGCTCCCAGCCCACCCCCCCTTGACTTTCGTGCCACTTGGGGTGGGGGTGGGCTGGGGTGGGGGCATAAAAAGGCGCCTTTCCTGATGGCTGCCCACCTTTGCTGCTGGCCGTATCCTGTGCTCGAGATGGCAGAAACATTTCTTTGCAGCTCGGATTTGTTTGTGTGCATGGTGCACCGCTTCATCAAAAAGAAGGTAGGTGCCATGTTTATTTTATTATGCTTTGTTGCTCTAAGTCCTTGACCCCTTCGTTTGTGTTTTCCCCTTCGTTTGTGTTTTCCCTGTCAGAGCTGTACTATGCATGATTGCTCTTGTGTGCGTATACTGAGTGTGTATTTGTGTCAGCCTGAAAGTATGAGAGTGTGTGTTTTCACTGGTCTCCTTTTCCCACTGTGTGCCCCCCACTGTGTCCCTGTGGCCCAATGTGTGCCCCACTGTGTCCCAATGTGTGCACCCACTGTGTCCCAATGTGTGCCCCCACTGGTCCTCTGCCCCACTGGTCCCCTTTTCACACTGTGTGCCCCACTGGTCCCTGCGTCCCAATGTGTGCCCCCACTGGTCCCTGTGTCCTAATGTGTGTCCCCACTGGTCCCCATGTCCCAATGGGGCCCCCACTGGTCCCCGTGTCACAATGTGTGCCCCCACTGGTCCCTGTGTCGCAATGTGTGCCCCCACTGGTCCCCATGTCCCAATGTTTGCCCCCGCTGGTCCCTGTGTCCCACTGTGTCCCAATGTGTGCCCCACTAGTCCCTGTGTCCCAATGTGTGCCCCCACTGGTCCCTGTGTCCCACTGTTGTGCCTCCACTGATCCCCGTGTACCAATGTGTGACCCCACTGGTCCCTGTGTCCCAATGTGTGCCCCCACTGGTCCCCTGCTCCCACTGGTCCCCGTGTCCCACTGTTGTGCCCCCACTGGTCCCCGTGTCCCAATGTGTTCCCCCACTGGTCCCCGTGTCTCAATGTGTGCCCCCACTGGTCCCCGTGTCCCAATGTCTGCCCCCGCTGGTCCCCGTGTCCCACTGTGTCCCAATGTGTGCCCCACTGGTCCCTGTGTCCCAATGTGTGCCCCCACTGGTCCCTGTGTCCCACTGTTGTGCCTCCACTGGTCCCCGTTTACCAATGTGTGCCCCCACTGGTCCCTGTGTCCCAATGTGTGCCCCCACTGGTCCCCTGCTCCCACTGGTCCCCGTGTCCCACTGTTGTGTCCCCACTGGTCCCCGTGTCCCAATGTGTTCCCCCACTGGTCCTTGTGTCCCAGTGTGTGCCCCCACTGGTCCCCTGCCCCCACCGGTCCCCGTATCCCACTGTTGTGACTCTTGGTCTTACAAATCTTATCAGAGGATAGAACATGGTAGGCATATCCAACTGTCCTATTGTAGAGGAGATTCTACAAAGTTATTGAATCATGATGTAATAAATCCGATTTCATTTGTTTAGCAGTTTTATATTGAGTTTGGGAGTGGCGCGCGGTGGGTGTTGCGCACGGTAGGAGTGGTGCCTGGTGGGAGTAGTGCGCGGGGGTGCACCTTCTTAGTATTTCACCCTGGGCACCAAATCGGCTAGAAACTGCCCTGCCTGCACCACTACAGGAAACTGGTACATTTTAGTGGTTGTAGTCCATGCTATGCAGGTTCCCTGACAGGGTTCGTTTGAGGAGTTCATTCAAAGTCTCATTTTTATAGGACCTTGATTGGACATTTATTTTGTTTTCGTACTTGCTGCACTACTCAGGCAACACACATGCTATGCCTAAACGATGAGAAAACCGAGATTTGCATTGTTGGCGCCCCCACCACTCTTCGCAATTTGGATCCGGCCTACAATTCCTTCAACCTCGACGGCAACCTAATCCCCATCTCACCTGCTGCCAAAACTCTGGGTGTCTATCTAGACGTCTCACTCAACCTCTCACATCAAGTTAACCCCATCTCCTCCGCCGCCGCCTACAGAGCCAAACTGATCAACGCCAGTAAGCCTTTCCTCTCCATAACCATACCCAACTGCCTCACAATTGCCAGAACCATCACCGTGGACAGACTGGACTACTGCAACGCCCTCTTTGTTGGCACTTCTGATTGCAACCTGAAAAGGTTACAAATCATCCAAAACAATGCGCTGCGAGCTGCCCGCGCATGGAAAAATACACCCCCTCTCGCCCACTAAGATCCTCCACGGCCACTTGCTCAGAGTGCCCAGCTTCAATTGCCAATCTGCAGGAGGCTCAAGCTTCCCTGTCGTCTCCGCCAAGCTGTGGAACAATCACCCCTTGTTCTTGAGAATGGAACCCTCCTATTGGTCCTTTAGGAAAACTTGAAAACCTGGCTTTTCGCCTAAACTCTTCAGAGCCAAGAAGACATGTTACTGCTGAACGTCCTGAACATACGCTTCCTAATTTGCTGTTTACCTTTACCTGTACACCTCTTCCTCTTTCCCTGATGTAACTAGCGCCTAGATACCTGAGAGTTCAGAGTGCTGCTACAAATGTAAAAATAATTAAAATAATAAATACATTTTGTTTTGGATGTTTAAATGCAGGCTCGCACCCTCTTGACGAGTATAGCCGGTATTCGACCCATGCTACCTTAAGAGGTGAATGCAGTGTGGCATCCAGGGCCATCCTCAGTGGCGGCAGAAACCTCGGCAGCAGAACAAAAATGTAGCACCTCCCACACCCCCACACGCCACTGGTCACGCGGGTGCTTGGGACGCAACATTTTTCAGTAGGTGCCGATGTGAGAGCTTCAGCGGCCTATTGTTATTAAATGCACCCCGCTCACGAGGGCATGCGTATTTCATTTTAATAAGGCGCCTGCTGCACATTCTACCACCACGCCAGCTCGGGGGAGGCCTTGAAAACTTAGCTGACGTGGCGGGGGAGATAATGACGCCCCGGACGGCTGAGGCGTAGCCAGTATCTCCTAACAAGTGGGGCCTGAAAATAACGTAGTTGGGACCACTGCAGTGACATTAACATCTGTAAATGCCCACATAGTACTGCTGAGAGGGCATTTAATGATTTTGGGTGGGTCTTGCCCGCTCAGGCCCTACCCTGTCTACGCCTCTGCCGGACGGTTGCCCGGGCGGCCCTGCCCTAAGGCCGGCCCTGGTGCCATTCATGCTGTACCCGTTTCACCTTTGTGATTGAGGTCACTGCTGTTCTACTAGCATTGTGGGGCTGAGTAAGAGCGTAGAATGCCCACCCCACCCTGTACCCCGACAGGGCAGGGGTGACTCCCAGTATGCCTGGATGGTTGTTCTGGGTGGGTGATGTTTGAAAACTGCACTGGTTTTCATATGTGTGTTCCTGTGACCAGGCTATAGAGTGGATAACAGGCGCCCCGCAGCTTGCTCACAAGCCGTGTTGCCACACTGCATGCACACACTCAGTTCAACCAGAATGCCTAGAGGCACATCACTAACTTCACGGTGTTGTACTGTAAAACAATCCCGCCTGATCCCCCATCTTTCAGGTTCATTGAATACAGGCACAGGTAGCATGAGGACCTGTCTCTTCGGGCACTGGGCATGCCCACCAGCTCCATTGCACTCGCACCCCATCTCCTTGCGATGAGAACAAGTCATTGATAGGTGACTTTACCGCACAAATGCATTCTGGGAGTTGTAGTCTTAGTTGACAGAAATTTAACAAATCACATCCAAAGACTGAAAGGGTGCTCTAACGCTATACTCATGCGGTCACCATGCCTGTGCACACTGCTTGCACGCATAGTGCACAGGCGGGCGCACAACATGCGATTCTGGTCCTTTAAGAATCGGGTCGTACAGCAGTAGCAGAGGCACGTGACCTATTACTGAGGCGCGATTTTTCTCGTGTGTAGTAGTGAGGGGTAGTGAGGCTCTGGGGATGCAGCAGCGATTAAATGACCTGACAGTAGTACCTCGACAGGCACACCACTGCAAGGGCAGTGCCAACACAGAGCGTGTGTGAACAGGCTGCGGGGGCTCCCCCCCCCGCCCCCTCCTCCAGGACCACTTCAGCTCCAGGCTGCAGCGTTCTTTACGGGATTTCTCCGGGAGCAGTGAGCGCAACACATGCAAACACCGGTGGAGCTGTGATCTTCACGCGCACACTGCGCACAGCAGGTATCCTGCCTCCGGAGCACCTGCGTGCACTGGCAGTGTACCCGTCTTTATAGCGCGCACTACGTGTCCTGAGAGCAGCTTTCCAGGCACGGGGGGGTTCGTGCAGTGCAGGTTCTGGGAGGAGCTGTGCAGGCGCACCGCACTCAGCAGTGGTTCCGAGGGGTTCCAAGAGGCGCTGTGCAGGCGCACCTCACGCAGCAGGGGTTCTGAGAGGCGCTGTGCAGGCGCACCACACGCAGCGGGGTTTCCGAGAGGCGCTGTGCAGGCGCACCGCACGCAGCAGGGTTTCCGAGAGGGGAGCTGCAGTGTCTCCGTGCATGCAGCGCAGCGGGTTCTGGCCCACTGCATGGTGCAGACATCCCGCAGTACCTAGATCCACACGCCAGCACGCAGGCTGCCTGCCCGCGCTCTGCGTGGGCGTCCGCGAGCCTGCGGGGGGCAGGCCAGGTGATCTGAAGGCACACCACCTGCGCAGGCTGCAGGGACGGTGGAGTCCGGGGGCCCTCTCAATTGAGGAAGGAGCTTCGAGTGGTGTGCAGCCCGAGCGAGCCACATCTGCACCGGCTCGCGCAGCAGGGGGCCGGCCGCGCAGGCTCAGTCTTCCAGGGGGTCGTCCAGGGGCACCGGCTGCAGGGGCTGTGACTTTTCACCGATCCCCCGAATAAGCGCAGGGACAGCAGCAGCGCCATGTGGAAGGATCGCCGCAGGGAGTTCTCCGGGCGCCAAGAGTACCCACCACCTGCAGGAGCTCCACCTGTAAGGAATGCCGCAGGGAGCTCGCCGGCTAGCACGGCCATGACCCAGCACCAGTAGAGGCTGCAGAAGGGATGCTGCAGGCAGTTGTCTGTATATAGCGCACGCAGAGGCGCCAACGGCTGCAGGAACCGCGTCATTAGGGAATGCTGCAGCGAGAGCTCCGGCTACAGCACGTGCATAGACGGCAGGAGCTGTGGGTTTTCACGGATGGTGCGGGGATTCTGCAGGAAATGTTTTGATCTTTCGGACGGAATTCCGCAGGATCTTCTTTCTTGCAGGGAGTTCTCCTTCTAAGCGCCCCTCCCCCTGCCCCCTGGGGGTGCACGCTCCACTCTGCTGGCCCATGGAGGCTGCACTCATGCTCCAGGGAGTTCTCCGCGTGCCGTGAAGGCGCAGGACACGCCAACGCCGCAGGAGCTCTGAACTTTCGTGGATGCTGCGGGAGTCTCCTGCAGGGAGTTCTCTGTCCTTTTTACGGATGTAGCAGGGAAAGCGCAGGACCCATCCGCCCTGCCACTTGAAAACCCAAGAATCTCGTCTACATCTGTCCCTAGGGGCTGGGCAGCCAGAGCTCCCCCCGCCCCCCACCTGCGAACGGGCGAAGACGCGCCCAAAAGGTAAGTGCCCGATCCGGGCCCCTCTAAAGCGCCTTGAAGCCCTCTATATGGTCCTCATATCTGTAGTGTCTGTGCCCTGCTTGCTGCTTCGCATATAGCCATGATCCCAATGCCCATATGGCGGGCTAGTGGCACCCCCCCTTATGTAACCTTCTGATGGGTACCCCTATATGGCTCCGTTTCTGCCCCAACCCGCGTCCTAATGTCTGACCCCAGGCTCCACATGTTTGCCCCCATTGGCTCTCTTCTTCTCCCCTGCATAGCCACATTGCCAGTTGCTATATAGCCCCGACCTCACATTGTTACGCTGTTATGCTATGGGATGTTATGCCGGTGTGTATTGTGCACTGTTATGCTACGTTATGGGATGTTATGTTGGTGTGTATTATACACTGTTATGCTACGTTATCGGAGGTTGCCGGCTTATATTGTGCACTGTTATGCTACGTTAATGGATGTTATGTTGGGGTGTATTGTGTTACGCTATGCTATGAGATGTCATGCTATGTGGGGGTGTATTATGCACTGTTATGCTACGTTATCGGAGGTTGTCGGCTTATATTGTGCACTGTTATGCTACGTTAATGGATGTTATGTTGGGGTGCATCATGTTAGGCTATGCTATGCTTTGGGGTGTTATGTTATATTGGAGTGTATTATGTTAGGCTATGCTATGCCATATTCCGTTGGGGTGCATATTGCTTCGTTGTGGGATGTTCTGCTGGGGTGTATTATGGTATGCGATGTTATGCTATGGCGTACTATAGCATAACTTTGCATACCATAATACACCCCAGCTGTTATGCAGCTGTATGCCCGGCCACCTGCTTCCGAGAAGGTCCCCGGGCACCTGTATTCACGCGATACCTGGGCACGCTACCAGGGCTGCACTGCATGGTGTTTCTGTAGGCCAAACGCCTGACCCCCGTGTCTTCTCGTGTAGGGGCAGTACATATATAGTACAATGATGTATTAAGCCAAATGTATCACTGGCGTAACTAGCTTCAAGGCGCTCACAATCCGAACATGTCCACTTACATTTCTAGACCACGTGTATGACACCAAATGCCCTCAGCAGACAAATGCTCTTGCTGGCACCTGCACCTGCCCACGTGACCTCTTTATCTGTCACGTGCCTTATCTTCTCTTTCTCTCCCCCTATATAGCATTGCACTATACATTCCCCAGACATGTTCCCATTCGGTCTTCTTGTCTGTCTCCTGTTTATCCTCTTCGCAATACCCCATGGCACCCCAGTTCGCGTACCGTGTCCCGCATCCTGCTTTGGGGAGAAGCCGGGGGATGTCCAGGGATTGGGGGCTTGAAGAGTGATGAAGACCCCGAAAGCGGGTGGACCTGTCGGGACTGCCTCCAATGCACCAGAAGCCCTGGGGGCGAGACAGTCACCAGGCCAGTGAAACTGACGACGTTATTGCAGCGCGTGACTCGGTGCAACATAGGACCATGATCCCGGAGAATAAAGTCGTCAGTTTCATGCTCGCGCGGCTCGCATGGCAAGTATGTAGCCAGCGCGGAGGGGTGTACTCCTTATTTATTTATTTAGTATTTTATTGTGCGTTTGTGAAGTCAATTCTGCTTGGAAGCGCCCACGGGGCAACAGGGAGACAACACGTGCGAGGGTCGGCATTAAATGAACACGTGACCCAATTCATTACTTTTGTGACACAATTTGACTAGTACCCACGGGGGAGTTTGATAAAATGTGATGCAAAATGTGCAATTTAAATAATATTTATTCAGCACCACTGGTCAAAACTACTGGCCGCATGCTGAAGTAACTCAATAAACTGGTCCACATTGGCCAAAAAAGGGGCCCTCTTTCACCCCAAAAAAACGTAGGCACACTAGTTCCGGCATTGCCCTGGTGGCAGTGCCCTATAGGCTGGCCTGAGCCTGCGGGCGGGCAGTACAGTACACACAGTACGGTACCCAGTGCTGACAGCTGGTGCCCTCGGCCGGTATTTCTGTCACTGGGCGTGGGCCCCAAAAACTTCCTTCCTCCCACCCCGCCAAAACTCCACCCCACCCCTTGAAAGATGTCTTTTCAGAAAAACCTTTTGCAGCGGGAGTCCTACAACGGTGCGAACAGACACTCAAGCGCTTCGAAGCGGGTGGTTAGACGAAAGAAAGACAAGAACAATCGAGAGTAAGGGCGATTGGAGGGGAAGGAAGAGAGAGAGATGTCCAACGTTGTGTTTCTGGGCTCTCCCTCTGGCTCCGTATCCGGTAGCCCACCTCGCCTGCAGAATCGCCGAGCCCGCCTAAGCGCATCGAAGTCCGAACCCGACCGGCGCGGCGCTCGCTGGTTATGGAAACGACCGCTGTGGAGGTGATTGCTGGAAGCGGCGGTGCTTGCAATCGGATTCCCACCCAAGTGCACACATGGTCGCAAAATGCCCTTGCATTTCTGCTCCTCCGGCAAATCGATACACCATCCCGCACGCTCTTTAGCTTTGGCCAAACGCGCTTGAATTATTGTTCAAAACCCTCCTCTATAGGGGTATTTGTCATATGTCTTATGTGTTATTGGCCTTTAATTCTTGCTGTACTTCATGACGTAGAATGACGTCATGTCCTAACACTGTTGTGGGAGTAATCAAGGCACTCGTGCGGTTGAAGGCCCTCTGTGGCGACGGCACGCGAAAGCAGGCACTTTATTTTGAATATAGTGCTATTTTCAACAAATGGTGTCGCAGCGCTGTGAAACAGGAAAGGTCACTATCGAACATGCAGGAGCTGCTGTTGTTTTTTGGCAATTCTCTTTTCATTCTCGCTCTAAAGCGACAGTCCTGGCAGAAGGCATTAATCGCTGGGGCACTGTACCAGTAAACCAATCTCTTTGCCCCTTACCGAAAGAGGGGCAGAGTTTTGCTGAGTTGCGTATTTTGTGGGACCGGCTCAAGCGGTCTCCCTAACTTTCTATGAGACTGTCAGGCATTAGAGCACACCACCACTGTCTCGAAGAGAGACAACCGAGAGCTTCTTTAAACAGCAGCGTGAGTTTTGCTAGGTGGGGGTTTCACAGGCTTCTGTACCCCACATCTTGAGCTGCTGGAAAGCCATCTTGGGACAGGCCTGGGCATTCTGGTGAGGTTTTATTTCAAGTTCGGTAGCCACCGGCTCGATACACGTATCCAGGGCATGGAGGCTGAGGCCCATTCGGCTCTCCTGTATAGTAGCCCTCTGGGGCCGTGCGAGCAGCTGAGCCCTGGACTGTATCCAGCATGTGTTTTTCGAGGAAGTTACCAGGCAGTGCCTCGGGGGCGTCTATTCGTTTGGAAACCGCTACTCCATGCATCAGTGTGCGGGGGCGGCATATATACCTGGAAACCGCAGCCCCATGCATCAGTGTGTGGGGGCGGCTATATACCTGGAAACCGCAGCCCCATGCATCAGTGTGTGGGGATGGCTATACACCTGGAAACCGCAGCCCCATGCATCAGTGTGCGGGTATGGCTGTACACCTGGAAACCGCAGCCCCATGCATCAGTGTTCGGGGATGGCTATATACCTGGAAACCGCAGCCCCATGCATCAGTGTGCGGGGCGGCTATATACCTGGAAACCGCAGCCCCATGCATTAGTGTGCGGGGGCAGCTAAATACCTGGAAACCGCTACTTCATGCATCAGTGTGCGGGGCGGCTATATACCTGGAAACCGCAGCCCCATGCATCAGTGTGCGGGGGTGGCTATATACCTGGAAACCGCAGCCCCATGCATCAGTGTGCGGGGCAGCAATACGTATGGAAATCGCTGCTCCATGCATCAGTGTGTGGGGGCGGCTATACGCCTGGAAACCGCTACTTCATGCATCAGTGTGCGGGGATGGCTATACACCTGGAAACCGCAGCCCCATGCATCAGTGTGCGGAGGCGGCTATATACCTGGAAACCACAGCCCCATGCATCAGTGTGCGGGGGCGGCTATGTACCTGGAAACCACAGCCCCATCCATCAGTGTGCGGGGGCGGCTATATACCTGGAAACCACAGCACCATGCATCAGTGTGCGGGGGTGGCTATATGCCTGGAAACCGCAGCCCCATGCATCAGTGTACAGGTAGCGGCTATACGTCTGGAAACCGCTATTCCATGCATCAGTGTGCGGGGCAGCAATACGTATGGAAATCGCTGCTCCATGCATCAGTGTGCGGGGGCGGCTATACACCTGGAAACCGCAGCCCCATGCATCAGTGTGCGGGGATGGCTATACACCTGGAAACCGCAGCCCAATGCATCAGTGTGCGGGGGCGGCTATATACCTGGAAACCACAGCCCCATGCATCAGTGTGCAGGGGCGGCTATGCGTCTGGAAACCGCTACTCCATGCATCAGTGTGCGTGGCAGCAATACGTATGGAAATCGCTGCTCCATGCATCAGTGTGTGGGGGCGGCTATACGCCTGGAAACCGCTACTTCATGCATCAGTGTGCGGAGCGGCTATATACCTGGAAACCGCAGCCCCATGCATCAGTGTGCGGAGGCGACTATATACCTGGAAACCGCAGCCCCATGCATCAGTGTGCGGGGATAGCTATACACCTGGAAACCGCAGCCCCATGCATCAGTGTGCGGGGATGGCTATACACCTGGAAACCGCAGCCCCATGCATCAGTGTGCGGGGGCGGCTATATACCTGGAAACCACAGCCCCATGCATCAGTGTGCGGGGGCGGCTATATACCTGGAAACCACAGCCCCATGCATCAGTGTGCGGAGGCACTATATACCTGGAAACCACAGCCCTATCCATTAGTGTGCGGGGGCGGCTATATACCTGGAAACCACAGCCCCATGCATCAGTGTGCGGGGGCGGCTATATGCCTGGAAACCGCAGCCCCATGCATCAGTGTACAGGTAGCGGCTATACGTCTGGAAACCGCTACTCCATGCATCAGTGTGCGGGGCAGCAATACGTATGGAAACCGCTACTCCATGCATCAGTGTGCGGGGAGCTATATGCCTGGAAACCACTACTTCATGCATCAGTGTGCGGGGCGGCTATATGCCTGGAAACAGCAGCTCTATGCATCAGTGTGCGGGGCGGCTATATGCCTGGAAACAGCAGCTCCATGCATCAGTGTGCGGGGGCGGCTATACTCCTGGAAACCGCTGCTCCATGCATCAGTGTGTGGGGGGCGGCTATATGCCTGGAAACTGCTGCTCCATGCATCAGTGTGCGGGGGTGGCTATACGCCTGGAAACCGCTACCCCATGCATCAGTGTGCGGGGGCGGCTACGCGCCTGAAAACGGCAGCCCCATGCATCAGTGTGCCGGGGCGGCTATACGCCTGGAAACCGCTGCTCCATGCATCAGTGTGCGGGGCTGCTATATGCCTGGAAACCGCTGTTCCATGCATCAGTGTGCGGGGGCAGCTATACGCCTGGAAACCGCTGCTCCATGCATCAGTGTGCGGGGCGGATATACGCCTGGAAACTGCAGCCCATGCATCAGTGTGAGGGGGCACCTATACACCTGGAAACCGTAGCCCCATGCATCAGTGTGCGTGGGGCGTCTATTCGTTTGGAAACCGCAGCCCCATGCATCAATGTGTGGGGGCGGCTATACACCTGGAAACCGCTACTCCATGCATCAGTGTGCGGGGGCGGCTATACGTCTGGAAACTGCTGCTCCATGCATCAGTGTGCGGGGGCGGCTATACGCCTGGAAACTGCTGCTCCATGCATCAGTGTGCGGGGGCGGCTATACGCCTGGAAACTGCTGCTCCATGCATCAGTGTGCGGGGGCGGCTATACACCTGGAAACCGCTACTCCATGCATCAGTGTGCGGGGGCGGCTATACGCCTGGAAACCGCTGCTCCATGCATCAGTGTGCGGGTGCGGCTATACGCCTGGAAACCGCTGCTCCATGCATCAGACTGCGGGCTGAACTAAGATTTTTGTAATTCGGTCAGAAACTATTTTAAGTACTTCAGAAAACCCGAATATTAGAAATGCTATGGGGCTAATATCAGAAGGCCCCCAAGCTACCTATCCTTGGTGTAAGAGGTGCACCTCCACATCCAAAGTGGGGCATAGATATTATGCAGCTTAAGGTGGGCACAGTTAACAAACAGCAGTTGGAAATGCAAGTCAAACGTTTCGACTTTAACCAGGCCATGAACACCATCACACATTTGTGCTCATTGAGACATTTAGCTGCTATTCACCGTTTAATTTACATCTGAGTGCACAATACGGTCTCCGGCCCGCAGGCGTATAATGGCAAAATTGATGCACCTTGACAAAACTGCATGCGAACCCCCACCACCAAGCCAGCACCCTGCTGGGAGTGCCTGGGGTACCCCGTAAACCACGCCCAGCGCTTGTTGAACACGTAGAGCTCTTAACGTAAAAGTCGACATTTGCCGGTAAATATGCAAATGAACCCTTGCAGAACGCTCCTGCACCCAGATACGACGCTTACACGCACCCCTAAATTCTATCAGAACCACGATTGTGTGCACACACCCCTATGTCTGACATGTGATCTTACCTTCGCAGAGCGATTCCCATGCGCAAGTGCCTGTATGCCTGCCTTCGGCTGGTGGATAGAATGAGGGTTTTGCGTGGCCTGTTCTGCTGTCCAGTTGGATCCATGAATAAATACAATAGGGCAGTGCGTGTCTCATGGGAAGCCTACAAACCCCAGGCCAGACAGGCTGCCATGTACGGGGCAGGGCTATGGGGGCAGGTGTACACCCATTCATTGTCAGCAGTAGAAAATACATTTCAGAAAAACATCTTGGGGTTGCCCGCAAGCACGCCGACAGTGCCACTCTTACTAGAGACCGGCATGCAGGGGATAGCACCCATTTTCCGTATCCGCCCAGTGTTATACTGGGTGCTGTTATGGCCGAATGCAAACCTCGTTAAATATTGAGATGCTTTCTTGGATGTTTTGGAACAACAAGGGGGTACATCACTAAAGTGGGCTGTGTGTGGTTCGAATTGTCTGAGGGAACTGGATCTTGGTCCGTACTGGAGCAACCCGAATGCAATCTCACAATCGAAGGATATTGTCAAAGATGCGAGATGTTCTTGAGAAAACTCTTGGCTCAGTGCCCCTGGCACGATATATTAGTATCAAAACTAAGGCAAGTTGTGAGGATTACTTGGACGATGTTACCCCAAACATGAAAGAGCACTGTATATCATTTTTCCCCGAGGGATTTTACCAACAGTTTCGCTGAGAAATAGTTGTTAGAATGCTGTGTCGCCGATGTGCCCTCTGTGTAACAGCGTCATTGAGGATGTATTGCTTTGTCCAGTTGCATTGCCACTGAGGGGGCGTTTTCTCAGCCCTCTCTTCTGCTACCGCGGTTGCAGGACTACAGAAGAGGTCATGAAGAAATTCAACTGATACCTCTGCTGTATTTGCTATCTGCAAATTTCTTAAATGCCCATGGTGCTTACGTTTATAGATGTCACCGGAGGTCCCTTGTTAATTGTGTGGTTTTAATCTCAGTTCTCGCACCATGATATACATTTTATGTGTTGTTTTTGTCTTTTATTGATGTATGCTTTTATGACAGTTTTGTCGAAATAAAGCTAGTTGAATGAATAAATACATATCGTTCAGCGCAATTGTGGGCGTACAAGGGACTGATTGTGGGGTGTCCCTCGTAACGCCCACATTTTCCTGCGTTCTTCCCCATTTTCAGAGTTCTGCCCCCTCCCCAGTCCTCTGCTCAATCCACGATCGCGCTCTGTGTGGTGTCTCGCGCCAGGCACTCGGCTGCTCGCAGAGACGTGCCGGGTCGCCGCGAAATCCACGCAAGTCGTGGGAGAGTCCTGCACTGTCGATTCCATGAATTGACAAATAGGGATTTGTGCACGGAATGGCACACACATCCCTGATTTTCCACGCAAATTATTCCTTGAATCTGGTCCATAATCATCATTAACATATTACCCTGATGCAGTGGGTGGCATGAGGAACACGTTCACCACGTAACCACAGAAAATATGCACACGTGCTTTCTTGGTAAATTGATGGACAAAGGCATGCACAATCGTTACTGAGCGGATGAGAACACCAGCCAAACACTAACACACTCCCTCAGGATATAAAAATGATACAAGTTTTCGAAAACTTCAGAAGAGGTGTTATCACCTGGCTACTCAATAAGAACTAACCTTATCTCCACCCTAGCCTTCTGTACCCAACCTGCCTATACATGACTCCACTTGTTCCTGTATGACATTTACTATGAGACATATGCGTGCACCAATGCACTGTATTGATTCTAATTCGCCTGGTATATCATGACCGAAGTATTCCCCTGCACAATCTACGCTAAGTGACATATGTAATCTTAAATGATTGTAACATATATTATGTGACCTATGCACCTGCATACGTTTTTGCAACATGTAAGCAATTGTTCTTTTACTAGCGCCCAGATACCCACGGGTCAGGTGCGCTATATAAATAAAATAAACAAACAAACAGGTTGCCACTCGTCCTTGCCAGTGGCTATTTCCTCGGTTGGTGCAGCCGGCTGGTGTCAGCCCTGTTGGTTCCAACTAACCCTACTTTGGCAGTGCTGCCGCCCATTAAGGTAGCGCAGCCGCACCAACCTCATGCTGGCTGACTGGAGCAGTGTGCATTGGCGCCTTCCAACGCCTTACTCTTGACACTGGATACCTGGCACTGTCATGCCAGCACGGGGTATCAAGTTGATAAATAACAAGGCGCTTACCCAAGTGGCCGAGGCACACTGTTGTTGCTTGTTGTGTAGCTGCGACTGACTGGCTGTTAAAATAACGACGTGCCAAAACACAACACCACGAGCAAAGTGCGTGAGACAATATGTGCCAGGGCTGAGCTTTGGCAAACACTCTCACAAATTAAGCGTCCCCATAAGTGCCATTCGGGGCGTGCAATAACGACCACCCTCCCCCCCCACACACACACACCCTCCAAGCTGGCTGCTGTCCTCTGAGGTAAGCGAGGCCTGCTCTGGCGAATTCCTAAGAGTGAGACGCGAACATCATTTCATTTGTCCTTCAACACATGAAATTGTCCCCCTAAACACCAAATCAATTCCCCTTCAGGCTATCACTCACTGAGTACTAAGTATACATCTCAAATCACTCCCTCGTGTAAAGTGCTTATATACACTGTGCATAGAGTTCTGGGCACACACTGCTCACTCCAGTCAGTAGCTTCTATCCACAGAGCAGGAGCACCCTGGCAGAACCTCTGCAAGCCGCTAACCGAGGACGCATTTCATGAAGCGCCCACTCTGCGCTGAATCACTTCCAGGCACTTAAGCTATAGCTCCACGAAGGAATGCAAACTGAAGGTTCGGTAGGACGCTTGCGTAGGGGGCTAACTTCTCACACCTTTCCCAATTGCAATGACTCCATTCTTAGTTTTGGGTCTCAGGTTATTCCGTGAGCGCTGCCTATACACCAAAACTACTGGCATGAGAAGAGAAGCTAGGAGAGAGGTGGGACATGAGGTTGGACACAGCCTGTGGGGTTGGCTTTGGTTTTTACATATTGACTGCCCATTACCATGCTAGTACCCCTGGCCAGTCCCACACATTACCTGCCCCTCCCTGCCTGCCCACCCCAATGCCCATCTCCTTGAGCTAGCTCTGTGCTTTTTAAGAGGAGGACAATATTATTTATAAGCAGTTGTCAGAAAGGTAATGTCTTTATTGTGGGTGAAAGCCAGATCCTTGTGTAATAAAAATGTCCCACCCAAATGTGCATTCAACCACTTGATTTATAAGCACATATGTGGTGTCTTGCATCAGTGTCTTGCACTGAATTCCTTTTAAAAGGTGGAGAAAAAAAAAGTATTGCCTCTTCTTGTCCAGGCATTAAATAGGTATTGCCATAATACGTTGAGGTATTGAGATACTTTTCCAGCTGTTTAGCAAAAAAAGTGGACGCCACACTATTTTGAAAAAAACACAATTCGCATATTGAGGTTCAAAGTAGAATAACCTGTGTATCATACTCTTCAGGAGGTGACTGGAAGGAGTCTCGAGACACCCAGACCCAAAATATCCATGAGGCAAGAAGCTGGGCAACCATCCCGAGCTAATCAGCCGCTCACTGTTTGTACCCAAAAGCGAGTTCCCTTGATTTTGTAGCTTGAAATACAAAAGTACTTCTATGTTTTTCACAGTTCTTTATGAATAATCACAAAATAAATGAGAGGTGTATATATTTAAATTAAATTCACTAATCGCATCTTAGTGAGGCAGAAATCAGATGTCCACATTATTAGGTTCCTTTGCCTGTGAATTTCGAGAAAAACTCCTCCCTCAAGGTGAACCTTTCTCGTGAACAGGCACATTCAAACGTGGTTGCTGCTTTTACCATGTGCTTAAATCTGCCGGATGGCCGTTTGACTTTTAATCTTAACGAGGATAATGCTTTCCCTCTTAGCGTCTCCTCGCCCAGCGTGTCGCCTAACTGCATGAACGCGCAGAGTTCCTGTTGCCATCTCATGACCAGGTGAATATACAAAGCTTTGCCAATGCTTGTTCGAATGTGCTAGGTGATGCAGCGTGAGACCAGGCTTTGAGGCTTCATTGTATCTTTCCACACACATTACTAATCCAACTTGTTACGCCTGGGGTCTATGTAACAGGGGCATTAACCTATACAGCTATCTTAGTTTGTGCCTTTTCTCCAGCAGCAAATGTGTTTGTTTATATTTGATTATTTATAACGCACTTAAGATCCAGAGGTTTCTAAGCGCGGACTCGGGGATTGAACCTGTGTTGCTCAACACCGTCTTGCTTTCAAGGCGAGCGCGTTGCCCCTGAGCTATCCTCCCTAGACAATGACTTCTCTACCCTCGTGCATCCACTGCCAGCCCCAGCTGCCCCCCACAGAATGTTCCTCTCTGCCACCCACTCACATGTTACACAGACTGTCCCTTCTCGCAACCTCTAGTGTTTTCCATAAATTGCTCCAGCATACATGTATTGATCCCCGACATTGGTTATATAATGTTATTCGTGTGTGGGGTTTATTTGCGTATTCATGCACTGACATGAAATTTAAACCACTGTGAGAAGTGGATCTGTTTATTATGCTTTGCTTATGCACCCACTACGCGTCTAAGAAGAAAGCACAGTGGGTTCATGCATCTGCTGCAGAGATCTGTTTAAAGAGGGAGCCATGTTAATTGCAACACGCGCATTCACAGTTCCTGAAAAACGAAAATGGCTTGGCTGTTAAAGCATGATGCAGATATCAGATACAGGTATCGGACAGAACATGCGTGTTATAAATGTCGTATCTTCCTATTGAAGGGGCTGCTAGACGGGGCGTGTGACCAGCCCGAGGATGTCTGGAGCCACCAAAGCCATCGGGAGGGGAAGTCAATAATAATGTCATTGCACTGCTCAGAGGTCAATATTACTGTGACAATATGAAGTAGTTCTGTCGTTTTCGAATTTAATTTAAAAACATGATGAAAAGCTGTGGGCTGTAAGTCGCCAATGAGCAAAGGTGAACATGGAGGAAAAATGGCTGAGGCATACAGAGCCCTGGGCAATTATGAGAAGAGCTGGAAAGACAGAGGGAGACCGGGCACAAATCACGAGTAAGAGTGTACAGAGGGAGACACGGTACAATGCGAGAATAAGAGGGAGAGGGAGACAGGACACAAAGCAAGAGTAAGAGTGGACAGAGGGAGACATGGTACAATGCGAGAATAAGAGGGAGAGGGAGACAGGACACAAAGCAAGAGTAAGAGTGAACAGAGGTAGACATGGTACAATGCGAGAATAAGATAGAGAGGGAGACCGGGCACAAAGCAAGAATAAGAGTGAACCGAGGGAGACACGGTACAATGCGAGAATAAGAGGGAGAGGGAGACAGGGCACAAAGCAAGAATAAGAGTGTACAGCGGGAGACGTGTACAGTGCGAGAATAAGATGGAGAGGGAGACAGGGCACAGATCAGGAATAAGAGTGAACAGAGGGAGACACGGTACAATGGGAGAATAAGAGTTAGAGGGAGATAGGGCACAAAGTAAGAATAAGAGTGAACAGAGGGAGACATGGTACAATGCGAGCATAAGAGGGAGAGGGAGACAGGGCACAGATCAGGAATAAGAGTGAACAGAGGGAGACATGGTACAATGCAAGCATAAGAGGGAGAGGAAGACAGGGCACAGAATAAGAATCGGAGGGGGAGGGAGTCGGGGCACCGAGCAAGAAGAAGAGTGACCAGAGGGAGAGACATGGTACAGTGCGAGAATAAGAGGGAGAGGGAGACCGGGCACAAAGTAAGAATAAGAGTGAACAGAGGGAGACTTGTACAGTGCGAGAATGAAGATGGAGAGGGAGGCCGGGCACAAAACAAGAATAAGAGTGCACAGAGGGAGACATGGTACAGTGCGAGAATAAGAGGGAGAGTGAGGCAGGGAACAGAACAGGAATAAGAGTGGACATAGGGAGAAGCATGCTACAGTGCGAAAATAAGAGGGAGAGGAAGATGGGGCACAGAACAGGAATAAGAGTGACTGGAGGGAGAGACACGTTACAGTGCTCGAATAAGAGGGAGAGGGAGACGGGACAGAAAGGAAAAAAGAGTGACCAGAGGGAGAGATATGGTATAGTGTGAGAATAAGAGGGAGAGGGAGATAGGGCAGAGAACAGGAATAAGAGTGACCAGAGGGAGAGACATGGTATAGTGCAAGAATAAGAGGGAGACAGAGACAGAGACGGGACAGAACAGGAATAAGAGTGACCAGAGGGAGAGACATGGTATAGTGTGAGAATAAGAGATAGAGGGAGATAGGGCACAGAACAGGAATAAGAGTGACCAGAGGGAGAGACATGGTATAGTGCGAGAATAAGAGGGAGAGGGAAACGGGACAGAACAGGTATAAGAGTGACCAGAGGGAGAGACATGGTATAGTGCGAGAATAAGAGGGAGAGGGAGACAGGCGAGAACAGGAATAAGAGTGGACAAAGGGAGCGACACGGTATAGTGCGAGAATAAGAAGGAGAGGGAGACAGGAGAGAACAGGAATAAGAGTGACCAGAGGGAGAGACATGGAATAGTGCGAGAATAAGAGGGAGACAGAGACGGGACAGATAAGAATAAGAGTCACCAGAGGGAGAGACATGGTATAGTGTGAGAATAAGAGATAGAGGTAGATAGGGCACAGAACAGGAATAAGAGTGACCAGAGGGAGAGACATGGTAGAGTGCGAGAATAAGAGGGAGAGGGAGACAGGAGAGAACAGGAATAAGAGTGGACAAAGGGAGCGACACGGTATAGTGCGAGAATAAGAGGCAGAGGGAGATAGGGCACAGAACAGGAATAAGAGTGACCAGGGGGAGAGACATGGTATAGTGCGAGAATAAGTGGGAGAGGGAGACAGGAGAGAACAGGAATAAGAGTGGACAAAGGGAGCGACACAGTACAGTGCGAGAATAAGAGGAAGAGGGAGACAGGACAAAGCAAGAATAAAAGTGAACATAGGGAGACATGGTACAATGTGAGAATAAGAGGGAGAGGAAGACAGGGCACAGAACAGGAATAAGAGTGGACAGAGGGAGAGACATGGTACAGACAGAGCACCAAGCACAAATAGGAGGGGGAGGAGAGGTAAACAGAGAACAGAGCAAGAATAAGAGTGACCTGAGGAAGAAACATGGTACAGTGTGAGAATAGGAGGGTAAGGCCTGACAAAGGGGCACAGAAGAAGAATAAAAGGTAGAAGGAGATAGGGCACAGAACAAGAATAATGGTGAAATAGACAGAGATATTGCACAGTGCGAGAATAAGAGGGGGAGGCAGGACAATGCGGCACAGAACAAGAATAAGAGGGGGTGGAGAGGGAGACATGGTACAATGCAAGAGTAAGAGGGAGAGGGAGACATGGCACAGAGCAAGAATCAAAAGGGACGCGAGAGGGAGAGAGGGAACAGAACAAGAATAATAGTGAACAGAGGGAGAGACATGGTACAGTGCGGGAATAAGAGTATGAGGCAGAACAACGGGTCACAGCACAAGCATAAGAGGGGGTGAAGATGGAGACGGGGCACACTGCAAGAATAAGAGTGGGAGGTGAGGCATAAACAGCACAGAAGAAGTATGAGAGGGAGAGGAGAGGGAGACGGGGAAGAGAACAAGAATAAGGGTGAAATAGAGGGAGACATTGTACAGTGCTAGAATAAAAGGGTGAGGCAGGACAACGCGGCACAGAACAAGAATAAGAGGGGGTGGAGAGGGAGACATGGTACAATGCAAGAGTAAGAGGGAGAGGGAGACATGGCACAGAGCAAGAATCAAAGGGGACGCAAGAGGGAGAGAGGGCACAGAACAAGAATAAGAGTGAACAGAGGGAGAGACACGGTACAGTGCAGGAATAAGAGGATGAGGCAGGACAACGGGTCACAGAAGAAGAATAAGAGGGAGTGGGACACAAGGCACAGAACAAGAATAATGGTGAAATAGAGGAAGACATGGCACTGTGCGAGAATAAGAAGACGAGGCAGGACAAATGGGGACAGCACAAGAATAAGAGAGGGGGAGACATTACACAGAAGAATAAAAGGGGAGGAAAGGGAGACGGGGCACAGAACAAGAATAAGAGGGCAAGGTGAGGGAGAGACATGGTAAAGAAGAAGAATAGAGGTGGAGGAGAGGGAGACAGGGCAGAGTACACGGATTAGGGTGAGATAGAGGGAGACATGGCACAGTGCAAAAATAAGAGGGCGAGGCAAGACAACGGGGCACAGAACACGAATAAAAGGGGGAGGAGAGGGAGGCTGGGCACATAACAAGAATAAGAGGTGGTGGAGAGGGAGACAAAGCATAGAAGAAGAACAAGAGGTGCAGGAGAGAGCGACAGGGCACTGAAGAAGAGGGGCTGTGAGGGAGAAAGGGCACAGAACAAGAAAAAGAGGTGGAGGAGAGGGAGACATGGCAGAGGGCATGAAAAAGAGGGGGTGAATGAGACATGGCACAGAAGAAGAATAAGTGGGAAGGGTAGCGAGAAAGGGCAAAGAACAAGAAAACGAGGTGACGGGCAGGGAGTCGGGGCAGAGAGCAATAATACGGGAGACATTGCACAAAGCAAGGATAAGAGGCAGAGGCGAGGGAGACATGGAACAGAAGATGAATATGAGCGGGAGGAGAGAGAAGCCACTGGAGTTACCTTTAGCTCCAAAATTAGTATTGCAGAAGGGGTACGTTTTTTCATAAAGTTAACCTCACTGGAAGCTAATTATTCCAGATTTCCGTGCCCCCACCGTTCTGCCCCATACAGGGCGTCAGGGACTGCCTGCTTCCCATACAGTCTAGTGTTGGAGAGAATGCGCCACGACCATGGGCCTCATTACGACCCTGGCGGTAAGGGGTTTACGCCAGCGTTAGCTGCGCCGACCCCTTACCGCCAATTACGAGGTCCCTTAGCGCCATGGAGCTTTTAACACCCGCTTTTAGCGGGTGTTAAAATCCATGGCGCTAAGGGACCATGGAGTTAATTACGCCACCGTAATTTACGGTGGCGTAATTAACGCCTTCCCCACTCCCATCATGCCCTATGGGGCAAAAATGGGAATGGGGAAGGGTAAATGGGGATTGGGGACTTACCGCCCCGCCTAGGTCGGAATGGGGCGGTAAGTCCGCCAACCACCATGGCGTAAACGTAGTTTACGCCATGGTGGTAAAGTCACGGCCCAGGCGGTAACTTACCGCCTGGGTCGTAATGAGGCCCCATGCCTTGTATGAAATGCTACAATGGACCCCACAAATTTGTCAAGGGTGGTTGTAGAACGCTTCACTTGGTCAGTGCACCTCTCTGTCTCTTGGTTTTGGGATGCTATCCTGGCATGGGGTGATCTGTGTTGTGGTAGATCCAGCTTGGTTGCAGCTGTGTCTGGTTTAGGGAAGCTATCCTGTCATGGGGTGATATGTGTTGTGGTAGATCCAGCTTGGTTGCAGCCGTGTCTGGTTTCGGGATGCTATCCTAGCATTTGGTAATCTGTGTTGTGGTAGATCCAACTTGGTTGCAGCCGTGTCTGGATTAGGGATGCTATCCTGGTATGGGGTGATCTGTGTTGTGGTAGATCCAGCTTGGTTGCAGCCGTGTCTGGTTTAGGGATGCTATCCTGGTATGGGGTGATCTGTGTTGTGGTAGATCCAGCTTGGTTGCAGACGTGTCTGCTTTAGGGATGCTATCCTGGTATGGGGTGATCTGTGTTGGGGTAGATCCAGCTTGGTTGCAGCCGTGTCAGGGTTAGGGAAGCTATCCTGGCATGGGGTGATCTGTGTTGTGGTAGATCCAGCTTGGTTGCAGACGTGTTCGGGTCTATTGATGCTATCCTGGCATGAGGGGATCTGTGTTGTGGTAGATCCAGCTTGGTTGCAGACGTGTTCGGGTCTATTGATGCTATCCTGGCATGAGGGGATCTGTGTTGTGGTAGATCCAGCTTGCTTGCAGCCGTGTCAGGGTTAGGGAAGCTATCCTGGCATGGGGTGATCTGTGTTGTGGTAGATCCAGCTTGCTTGCAGCTGTGTCAGGGTTAGGGAAGCTATCCTGGCATGGGGTGATCTGTGTTGTGGTAGATCCAGCTTGGTTGCAGACGTGTTCGGGTCTATTGATGCTATCCTGGCATGAGGGGATCTGAGTTGTGGTAGATCCAGCTTGGTTGCAGACGTGTTCGGGTCTATGGATGCTATCCTGGTATGGGGGGGATCTGTGTTGTGGTAGATCCAGCTTGGTTGCAGAAGTGTTCGGGTCTATGGATGTTATCCTGGCATGAGGTCATGCAGGCTGTGGTAGATGCAGTTCAGTTGTGAAGGTGTCTAGTCTAGGGAGGTTATCCTGGCATAAGATTATGTGAGTTGTGGTAGACCCAGTTTGATGGCAATGGTGTCCTGTTTAGGGACGCTATCCTAGCATGAGGTGTTGTAAGTTCTGGTAGACCCAGTTGGGTTGCAGAAGTGTTTGGGTCTATTGATGCTATCCTGGCATGGGGGGATCTGTGTTGTGGTAGATCCAGCTTGGTTGCAGAAGTGTTCGCGTCTACGGATGCTATCCTGGTATGGGGGGTGGATCTGTGTTGTGGTATATTCAGCTTGGTTGCAGAAGTGTGTGGGTCTATGGGTGTTATCCTGAGGTCATGCAGGCTATGCTAGATGCAGTTCAGTTGGGAGGGTATCTAGTTTAGGGATGTTATCCTCGCATACGATGCGATGATGTGAGTTGTGGTAGATCCAGTTTGATGACAAAGGTGTCCTGTTTGGGATATTATCCTAGCATAAGGTCTCGCGTGGTGTGGTAGACCCAGTTCAGTTGTAGGTGTATCCGGTTTAGGAATGTTATCCTGGCATGAGGGTTTCCATGTTGTGGTAGACCCAGTTCGGTTGCAGAGCTGTTCGGTTTAGGGATCTTATTCTGGCATGAGGTATTTGCGTGTTGTTGTAGACCCAGTTCGGTTGCAAAGGTCTTCTACTCAGGGATGTTATCCTGGCATGAGGTGTTGGTGTTGTGGTACAATCAATTCGGTTTCAGAGGTGTTCATGTTTAGAGATGTTATACTGGTGCAACGTGATGCGTGTAGTGGTAAATCGAGTTCAGTTGCAGAGGTGTCCTGTTTAGAGATCATATCCTAGCATGAGGTGATGCGTGTTGTGGTAAAATCAGTTTGGTTCCAAAGGTGTTCGGTTTGGGGATGTTATCATGGCATAAGGTGTTGTGTGGTGTAGTAGACCCAGTTCAGTTGTAGGTGTGTCTGTTTTAGGAATGGTATCCTGGCATAAGGTGTTGCGTGGTGTGGTAGACCCAGTTCATTTGTAGGTGTTTCCATTTTAGGAATGTTATCCTGGCATAAGGTGTTGCGAGTTGTGGTAGATCCAGATCGGTTGCAGAGGTGTTCGGTTTCGGAATGTTATCCTGGCATAAGGTGTTGCGAGTTGTGGTAGACCCAGATCGGTTGCAGAGGTGTTTGGTTTAGGAATGTTATCCTGGCATAAGGTGTTGCCAGTTGTGGTAGACCCAGTTCAGTTGTAGGTGTGTCCGGTTTAGGAATGTTATCCTGGCATAAGGTGTTGCAAGTTGTGGTAGACCCAGTTTAGTTGTAGGTGTGTCCGGTTTAGGAATGTTATCCTGGCATAAGGTGTTGCCAGTTGTGGTAGACCCAGTTCATTTGTAGGTGTGTCCGGTTTAGGAATGTTATCCTGGCATAAGGTGTTGCGAGTTGTGGTAGACCCAGATCGGTTGCAGAGGTGTTCAGTTTAGGAATGTTATCCTGGCATAAGGTGTTGTGTGGTGTGGTAGACCCAGTTCAGTTGTAGGTGTGTCCGTTTTAGGAATGTTATCCTGGCATAAGGTGTTGCGTGGTGTGGTAGATCCAGTTCAGTTGCAGGTGTGTGCGTTTTGGGAATGTTATCCCGGCATAAGGTGTTGCGAGTTGCGGTAGACCCAGATCAGTTGCAGAGGTGTTCGGTTTAGGAATGTTATCCTGGCATAAGGTGTTGCGAGTTGCGGTAGACCCAGATCGGTTGCACAGGTGTTCGGTTTAGGAATTTTATCCTGGCATAAGGTGTTGCGTGGTGTGGTAGACCCAGTTCAGTTGTAGGTGTGTCCGGTTTAGGAATGTCATCCTGGCATAAGGTGTTATTGGTGTGGTAGACCCAGTTCAGTTGTAGGTGTGTCCGGTTAAGAATGTTATCCTGGCATAAGGTGTTGCGGGTTGTGGTAGACCTAGTTCGGTTGCAGAGGTGTTCGGTTTAGGAATGTTATCCTGGCATAAGGTGTTGTGTGGTGTGGTAGACCCAGTTCGGTTGTAGGTGTGTCTGGTTTAGGAATGTTATCCTGGCATAAGGTGTTGCGTGGTGTGGTAGACCCAGTTCAGTTGTAGGTGTGTCCGGTTTAGGAATGTTATCCTGGCATAAGGTGTTGCGTGTTGTGGTAGACCCAGTTCAGTTGTAGGTGTGTCCGGTTAAGAATGTTATCCTGGCATATGGTGTTGCGGGTTGTGGTAGACCTAGTTCGGTTGCAGAGGTGTTTGGTTTAGGAATGTTATCCTGGCATAAGGGGTTGTGTGGTGTGGTAGACCCAGTTCAGTTGCAGACTTGTTTGGTTTAGATGATTGATTGATTGATAGTTTATTTATATCGCGCCGGTACACAGGTGTTTCGATGAGTTATCGTGGCATGAGGTGTTGCAAGTTGTGGTACACCCAGTTTTGTTGCAGACGTGGCTGGTGAAGAAATATTATCCTAGACATGTGCTGGTGTGTGTGTTTGCCAATTCAGTTGAATAATCACTACAATTAGGCGGCCTTGATGATTTCTTGAATTTTAGATCTCTGAAGTTTCCGATGCAAATTGGCTCGGGAGGGACCGCTTTAGCATATCCGCTTCCGAAGCTGTCCGTAAAGAGGTGTTTAAGGTTTGCTTCTACCGGAGCAGTTGGCCTAGGGTAGTGTGTCAGATTTTTGCAGGATGCGTTCGGGGACAGTTTTAAAAAACGGATTGCGAATTGGCCTTTGAGTGATCCATCCACGCCCAATGCCCCCCAGGTGCCTGCATGCCCACTCTCGGATGCGGCTTTGTTTTGTGAACTCCGACCTCAATAACCCTCATACATAAACTGCCTCGCTACTCCCACCTTACCTGCAAAAAAGTGAAGGAACAAACTGAAGCCTTGGGGTCAGTGGTGATAAGCCACCTGTGCTGGTAATCACGTGATGCGCGGTGACCAGAGGTCCCCGCATAGCAAACCATCCTGTATCAGCATCTCACCAGGAACTGCAGGTGTTGTCTACAGGCTACACCTAGATGTCTGCAGTAGTTGCATCAACCCAATGGGATGTCAATTCCCCTTCTTTTAAGACTGTGAGACTGAATATCTATTACACCTTCATTTGGCCCACTAGATCCACCCTTCGCCGCCATTCGGAGGATAGTTAGTTTCACAAAGAGATGCTAATCATCGAGAGGTGTGAGCCATTCAAAGCTGAGCAGAGCAGTCAAGTCTGTGGCTTCGCCTTATTTTATTTATTGTATATCATTGCTTATTGCACGAAGCAGAGCACTTTAAAACAGTGAGGGAGCCAGCGTGGGGCTTGGTGTTTTATACCAAAGTCCAGCACTGTTGATGGAGGGAGGGACATGTTTTTATTAGTCCGGCAGGAATTGTTGAAAGAACCACGTTTTTGTGTTCTGCAGAACTTGAGGGTATTTTGTGCCAGGATTGTATTCTAGATGGTGAAGACACTTCTTGAGAGTCTTCTCCTTACAGGCCACCTTAGACTCCAACCTTGCCATAGTTTTGATACACAAGGCGTGCGGGCCTCCAGAGGGGTGGAGGTTAGCCGCCGAGTTTGTTGGTGTTCCATTCGAGACAGCTTTGTAGGTGATTCAACAAGTTTTGAATAGGATTCTGGTAGGGGGGGGCGGCAATAGTGTTTGGGGGATTTCTTTATATGGCCGGGCCAGACTTCTATCCTCTATCACTGGGACGTGTATTGTAGCTTGCCAAGTATTTGTCTGGGTTTGATGTCCAAGGCTGCGGGAAGGACCGGTCTGGAAATCCACTTCTTTAGTTCTTCACTTTCTGTTATGCTGATCTTTATGAAATGGCGCTGGCGTGCGTGACGTGATGGCTTCATCAACGTGATGACATCAGCAATTTTGACTTGGTCACAATTCATGTTAGCTAGTACAAAGTGGGGATATCAGAAGCCTGGTAAATATGAATAGAGAATTTGAATGAAACACACATGTAATGTAGTTGAAATTAACACAGCCTTAAAACATGATTTATTTTGTATATGCCTATTCCTATCTAGCAAATGTCCCTGGAGATGGTCATTAATGACCAAAATGCATTGGTCGCAATTTGCAACATGCCAATTTCTTAACGCTTTTCTTACTTGGAATAAAAAAAACAAAGCCGTGCCCACTCAACCCACCTGGTATATCGACGTTTATTGTAGCTGGCAGTTATGACACTCTGCTCTCAGAGGTGAGTGATTTGGTAGGTGCTTGCTGTAGCCCCCCTAATCATTGATGCCCTGGAGGGAGAGTCACAGAAGAGTGCTGTTTCTGCTTTCAACTTCCTCAGTTTGGGAGGTATTAAGGCCTCACAGGCCAGTGGCTGGCTCTGAACCCAATCTCTGAGTCAGACCCAGCCTCAGCAGGAGAGTGTTGTAGTCTCCAAGAGCAATCTGCCCACAAGAGGAAGATATAGTGGGAGAAAGAGGACAGAGTCAGAGTAGGAGCGGCGCCACAGGGAGGAGGGGGCTCCATGTCAGAATAAGACAGTGGATGAGGCAAGGCAAAGGGCAAAACCGTGTAAGATAGGGGTACAATGTGAAAATAGGGGAGAGGTGTAAGAATAGGGGGGGCACACACAGAGGAAGGGACACACAGTGTGAAGAATTTAGGGCTAGAGTATGAGGGTTATAGGGGCACAAAGTGAGAATGGGAGAGAAAAGAAACCGCACAGTGTGAGAATAAGAGGGGCACACAGGGGCACAGTGACAGCATAAGAGGGTATGCAAGGGGCACAATGCGTGAAAAAGAGGGTAAGGAAGTAACAGTGAGACCGAGAGAGACAGAGCACTGTGCAAATACAAGGATGAGACCGTGAAATGGGACTGAGTGCGAGATTATGAGGGAAGGATACAGGGAGACTATATCACAGTGTGGGAATAAGAGGAAGAGACAGGGAGACACTGCCACAGTGTGAGACTAAAAGAATGAGACGGGGAGACAGTGTGGTAATAAGAGAATGAGACATAAAGAAACGCTATCACAGTGTGGGGATACAAGGGTGAGATAGGGAGACACTGCCACAGTGTGGGAGCGAGAGAATGAGAGACAGAGACCCTATCACAGTGTGAGACTAAGAGGAAGAGGCAGGGTGACACTGTCACAGTGTCAGAATAAGAGCATGAGACAGAGAGAGACACCATCACAGTGTGGGAATAAGAGGGTGCGATAGGGAGACACTGCTATAGTAGGAGGACAAGAGGCAGAGACAGGGAGACACTGTCAAAGTCTGTGACTAAAGATGAGACATGCACCGCCATAGTAGGAGAATGAGAGGAGTAGATAGGTATCACTGTGAGAGACTAAGAGGAAGAGGGAGGGTGACACTGTTCTTGGATGGGAATAAGAGAATGGGACAAGGAGACACTATTACTATGTGAGACTAAGAAGATGAGCCAGAGACAGGGAGATACTGTCACTCTCTCAGAGTAAGAGGAGGAGACAGAGAGACACTGTCACAGTAGGAGAATAAGAGGTTAAGACAGGGAGATACTGTCACTTTGTGAGGCTAAAAGGAAGAGGAAGAGAAACACTGTCACTATGTGGAAATAAGAGAATGATACAGGGAGACACTGTCACAGTGTGAGAATAAGAGAATGATGCGGGGAGACACTGTCACAGTGTGGGAATACGAGGGTGAGACGGCGAGAGCCACTACCGCAGTGTGAGCATAAGAGAATGATACAGGGAGACACTGTCACTGTGTGGAAATATGAGGGTGAGACGGAGAGAGACACTGTCACAGTGTGTGAATAAGAGAATGATATGGGGAGACACTGTCACAGTATGGGGATACGAGGGTGAGACGGAGAGAGACACTATCGCAGTGTGGGGATAAGAGAATGATACAGGGAGATACTGTCACAGTGTGGCAATACGAGGGTGAGGCAGAGAGAGACACTGTCGCAGTGTGATAATAAGAGAATGACACAGGGAGACACTGCCACAGTGTGGGAATAAGAGGGTGAGACGGAGAGAGACATTGTCACAGTGTGGAAATAAGAGGGTGAGACGGAGAGAGACACTATTGCAGTGTGAGAATAGGAGAATGAGAGAGACACTGTCACAGTAGGAGAATAGGAGTCAGAGACAGGGAGACACTTTCACTTTGTTAGATCAAGAGGATGAGACAGAGAGACACTATCACAGTAGGAGAATAGGAGTCAGAGACAGGGAGACACTTTCACTTTGTGAGATTAAGAGGATCAGACATTCAGACACTGTCACAGTAGGAGAATAGGAGCCAGAGACAATGAGACACTTTCACTTTGTTAGATCAAGAGGATGAGACAGAGAGACACTATCACAGCAGGAGAATAGTAGTCAGAGACAGAGAGACACTTTCACTTTGTGAGATTAAGAGGATGAGACAGAGAGACACTGTCACAGTAGGAGAATAGGAGTCAGAGACAGGGAGACACTTTCACTTTGTGAGATTAAAAGGATGAGGCAGAGAGACACTGTCACTGTCAGGGACTGAAATAAAAACTGGACAAGCAGGAGCTGAAAGCAGCTCCTGGGTATCAGGTAGCAACTAGTGACCAGGAGCTACCACTGGATAACAAGAAGCTAGTACATGGTGTCTTGCAAGTCTAACTTCCACCTGTCATGCAAAAGTATCATTTTGCCCATTTATTTATGAGCCCTTATGCCTTAAATGTTGTGTATATGTGTTCTAATTTGTATTTATAGATTGTCCCAAATGCGCAAAGTTAAATTCACGTAGGTGGGTTTGTTCACTGTCAGTTGACCTAGGGTGCCAAAAGTAGCTCCTGGGAGCTGTTGGTGTCAAGCTAACCAGGCTCTTCTAGGCTCCAAATTGGAGCTACATGGCTCCCAGCCCCCTCAATGTCGAACCATGCAATAAAACAATGAGAAAAAGAGGCACTGTCACAGAGACACTGTCAATGTGTGAGACTTAGAGGATGAGGCAGGGAGATACTGTCACAGTGTGTGAATAAGAGGATATTATATGGAGACACTGTCACAGTGTGAGAATAAGATAACGAGACAGGAAGGCACTGTCACAGTAGGGGAATAAGAGGCAGCGACATGGGAACCCTGTCACTGTGTGAGACTAAGAGGATGAGACAGGAAGGCATTGTCAGAGCGTGGAGACACTGTCACTGTGTGAGAGTAAAAGGATGAGGCAGGGAGATACTGTCACAGTGTGAGAATAAGATAATAAAACAGGGAGGCACTGTCACAGTGTGTGAATAAGAGGATATGATATGGAGACACTGTCAATGTGTGGAAATTAGAGACGGATACAGGGAAACACTATCACTCTACCAGAGTAAGAGGATGAGGCCGCTATGCACTGACTGTCACAGAAGAAGAATAATGGGCGCGGACACAGAGACACTGTCACTGTGTGAGAGTAACAGGATGAGACAAGGAGGCACTGTCACTGTGTGGAAATAATACAATCAGACAGGAAGGGACTGTCACAGTATGTGAATAAGTGAATGAGATAGGGTGGCAATGTCACTGTGTGGAAAAAAGAGAATGAGGCAGGGAAACACTACCACTCTACCAAAGTAAAAGGATGAGGCCGATATACACTGTCAGAGGAGACGAATAAGGGAGACACTATCACTGTGTGAGAGTAACCTGATGAGTCAGGGAGAACATGTCACATGAACATGCAATATGAAGATGGAGACATTGAGACCCTGTCACATTTTGAGAATAAGAGGCTGAGACAGGGAGATACTGTCACGGTGTGAGAAACTGGAGACATTGAGACACTGTCACATTTTGAGAATAAGAGGCTGAGACAGGGAGACACTGTCACGGTGCGAGAAACTGGAGACATTGAGACACTGTCACATTTTGAGAATAGAGGCTGAGGAAGGGAGACACTGTAACAGTGTGAGAAACTGGAGACATTGAGACACTGTCACATTTTGAGAATAAGAGGCTGAGACAGGGAGACACTGTCACGGTGTGAGAAACTGGAGACATTGAGACACTGTCACATTTTGAGAATAAGAGGCACGGTGTGAGAATAATACAACGAAGCAGAGGGCAGTGTCCCAGTGAGAGATTAAGATGGATGAAGCGTCTGCATAGTGGTAGAATTTGAGGCTTAACGGAACATCAGCTGGAATAATAGAATTTCCTCGGTCCTTTATTCAAATTAACGTGTGCCTCCTTGATAGCGAGGAGAAGATAATTGTGGGTCGCAGAGACAGACCAGTCTGGCCTTCCATTGAAATCTATTGAACAGAACATGTTTTAGACAAGAAAAAAACGTTATATTAAAAAATGGCTAATCGGGTCTTGAGAAGCTTGCTGTCACTCATACGCGGGTCAGTACCTGGGTATGTAAGGATCTTAGCAAAGCAACACATGACTTTGAGTGGGTCACATAGTCTTAGGCTTTGTGGGGCACCCCCAGGGGGTCACCCCGAGACACATATAGCCTTGGTTTACCCAATGTTGAAGATACCTTAATACAGTGGTCCGCAAACGGTATCTCTCCAGCGGTGTCGGAGTACGACTCCCATGAGCCCTCGCCATTGACTATGCAAGAAAGGGCTAATGGGATTTGGAGCCCAATGCATCTGAAAAGCTGCAGGTTGCAAAGCTTGCCTTCATTTATTAATAACAACAATAAAGCATAACGTTATTGTCATTAACATGTTTGTTTTGTTATTATGAATAATTAAAGCCTGTAATATCTTTTTAATATATGGACTCCATTTAATACATGCCATATTCATGTATCAGCCTGAATGTATAGTCTTATTCTAGGTTTGTAATTCAGAGGTTACATCGCTTCGCTTGTTATAGTTGTATTGTGTGATCACAGCGCCTGTTGCCAGAACCAGCCCCGTGTGTCAAAGCAGCTCCTGCAGTATTTACTTATTTATTTAGTCATTTATATAGCATGCATAGCCCATAGGCATCTAGGTGTAGACTTATAGGTGTTGTTATAACATATTTTCTACCTCTCAGCTCAGTGGCCAGCATGTCTTCCATTCCTTTTCGTCCACCTGACTTGTCTTATTCAAAGCGGTCTGGCTACTGATCTCTCTCATGTGGATAAAGGGGGGCCCTGTCACTATTTTCCTCAACCCACAGCATGATTGAAATGGCTACTGTGCAGCAGTAATTTCTGAAACATTTCGAAATGGTCTGCCTTCAAGAGACATGGCTCGTGCAATTTGAAGAGCTATATGGCTATAAAGCATTTAGCTCTCTCGCAAGGAATTCGACAAGGGGTGGGCCGAGTGGGGGCTTGCTGACATGCTTTAAAAACTCATTAATTGGAGCCAAAACTTTAATCCAATCAGCATCACCAGATATTTTAACTGTAAAATGGGATGTTGATGCTCACAATGACCTTGTTATTGTTAACATTTACCTGAGACCTTTAAAGGGAGTCATAGGTGTCTGATTAACTCATATCGAAGAGCTAGAAACAAATCTGGTATTATATTGAGTTCCTTTTTAAAACCTCACCCTGCCACTTAAGAATAGTCCTTCCCCCATGACCAGCTCACGTCACCCCATCCGTCCTGCTTAGTATTTTTCCCATTGACAACAACAGTTCTGCTAACTACAAATGTAACTTATTCATATTCTGCAGCTTGTCACACAGACTGCTGCTCTGCTGTACATTTAAGAAGATCTCATTGAATGAAACCACACAGCTAAACCTCATTGCAGAAGAGCATTTCAAACTAATTTTCAGGTTATTTTATCTGGACTAATTTGCACTAATTTAGGTTAAGGATGTTTCAGATTAGCCTGTTAGTTTATGTTAGTATTTAGATAGAGTGCAAGCCAGTCCAATGAAATGTTACCCTGAAATAGAAAATGTTTAAACATGTGCTTACTGCAAGACTTTGTGCATTTCCACTGATAAAGTGCGCCGGCTGCAATTGCCATTTGTATAAACCCACTACAACTACATATGCATGGACCCCTGTAGCTCACAGCCCCAAGTTAGCCCCAAGTTAGTTCTACAGTCTAATGGCAGGTCCTCCAGTGATATTCTGCCAAGGCCTACACATATTTCAGGGAATCGTAAAACACATATTGACTGTATTTTATTACATGTAGAAACTTGGAGGCTCGCAGCTGACCTCCAAGTTAATCAACGCATTGAAAGCGACCATGACCCTATTTTTATCTCTTAGCCTGTCTGTGAAACCTGTACAAGCTTTGAAGGATGGGGGCAGGCAAGAAACCCCTGGTAAATATTGCTTGAAAATAAATGTATTCAGTTAGTACCACTCCTTGAATCTCTTACAGCAGGGACTGGATTACCATGTAGTGACTTTTAGCAGCGGCTGGTATGTGCGATAGTTCCTATTTTGACTAAACCAGGCGCTGCAGTGGTCTCAAGTACTTTGTCTCATACCCGGTGGTTTGCTAGGGAGTGCCGCCAAAAGAAGTTTGAATTATTGTCAATTGTGAAATTGAAGGAGTGTAGGAGTGCTGAGGAAATACGAATGGCCAGACGAGAATATAAAACCCTATTGGTGGAAAAGAGAGAGATGTTCCGCAAGAAGAAATGGGAGGAACTTAAATTAGCAACTACATGGGAAAAAACATGTCAGCTTTCTTGAAGTTGGTCTCAGTGCATGTTAAGCAGTTGAGTTGCTCCAGTTTGCAAACATCCCAGTGGAAATTTGTTTTTCCCATTTCAGCACATTCTATCATGACTTTGCCGTACAATTATTGGCTAATATTGAATCTAGGGGAAGGGAGGTTTTGTTGTCACATTATGTGTAGGACATCTCCTTAGAGGAGGTGCAAGAAGCCATTCTTTTGCAGAAGAGGGGTAAAGCGCCAGGGCCAGATGCAGTACCTGGAGAGCTTTTTAGTACGGAAGTGGGAATATGGGGCCCTGTTTTACAGCATGTGTTTTTAAACATTACGAGTCCCCACCTTGTCCATGAGTCCTGGCGAGATGCAAATATAGTCCCTGTTTTTAAAAAAAAGGAGATAAGGGTGAACCTCAAAATTACAGACCTAGGTCCTTGAGTGACGTAGTGTCTAAGAACTACTGGAAATTCCTACTAGAAAGGTAGGAGGTCTGGATGTCTCAAGATACCGTAGTATCAGCTCTGCAGGCAGGTGTTAGACTGGGCATTGGTCCAGTGGATCACGTTTTTAAGCTTTCCATTCTCTGTGATAAATATGTGAGACTTAGAAATCAAAAGCTTTTTCTGGTATTTATTGATCTGCGAGAAGCTTTTGACTCAATCCCTATAATAAGACTATGGCTTCATTTGTTTCAATTGGGGGTTCCTGTTAACCTTTTAGCGCCATATGTAGTTTGCACATAGGCACTTATACATGCGTGCGTACCTCGGTAGGTGAAGGTCTGTCCAAACCTTTCCCTGTCTCTAAGGGTATCAGGCAGGGCTGTGTCATCGCCCCTATGCTCTTCAGCTTATACATAAATGAAATCACTAAAGAGACTGAACAATGTGAAATGGATGTCCCCATGCTGGGACGGAGGAAAATGGGAATCCTCTTGTATGTTGGTGATACGGTTCTGATCTGTAAAACGAGAGTGGGTATTCAAAAGGCACTAAACTTGTTTCACCTAATATCAGTAATGCTGGGCCTTGAAATTAATTTAACCAAAGCCAAGGTTATGCATTGGTGAAAGAGGCATGGGAAGCCCTTCCCCCCCAAATTCGCTTAGGGGCCAGCAAGTTCGAGAGAGTTGTATTTTATGACTACCTGTGGTTCGTCTTGATGAAAGAGGTCAATGGGGGAAACAAGTTGAAAAGTCTCTTCTTAATTATACGAGGCAGGGGCGGCAGTGTGAGATATTATGAATTCTTATTGCGGGAATGCAGCCCCTCAAGCACTGGAGGTTTCCGTCTGCCCTGTACGGTGGAGAAATACTGGGCCATTCTGTTCGGGGAAAGATGGAAAAGAAGGACATGGCTTTGCTGAAAGGACTCCTCTCTCCCAAGAAGCGCCCATCTCTACCTCTGAAATTAGAGTTGGGGTGGATGGACTCGTCTTTGATGCTAAGTTGCGCCTCTTATTGGATTGTTACAAACTCTGTACCTCACCTGCCCTTGGAACTTATAAAGAAGCTCTGTTTGATGTGCTTGGCTACCTGAAGGGACAAGACCTACCAGGCTTGTGTCGCCCTTTTAAGGCGGACGGCCCAAATCTTAGGAGAGTGTTTGCAGGCAATGGCCTTATCCTTAGTTCAGATGCTCTCTGGCACTTCCCACTTAGGAAGCTTGCTGGCAGAGCCTAGCAGGGCACGCTGTGGGTTGGCTGGGTACCGGTTCTGAAGCTGCTGGACGGGTCCTCTGAGTCCGGGATCTCCCTCTGTTCCCTTGGAGATGTTTAGGGGAGGGATCTTGCTTACTTCAGGAAATCCTGGCCTTCCTTCTCTGGTGGAAGATGTAAGGTATACTGTACCTTCAGCCATGGTCCAAATGTGTCCTTCTTCTTACTCTTTTCGATGTCTTCAGATGATCTGCTAAGTGAGGGGTTTTGCCCTCTTTTAAAGCCAAATGGTCCGCAGTGATTGGTGTAGGCTAAGCCCATCTTAATTAACCAATCCTGGGTCTCCACCAACAATCTTCGGTTATGCATGAGGTCAGGACCAGAGTGCTCTGCAACAGGAAAGGTAAGAGATGTCAACATATACCTGAGTCCCACCCATCTTCCTGTTTTTTGTAGATCAAAGTGTCTCTCTGGTTAACTGAGCCCTCTGTGATTCTTGATTAAAGCGCAAGTCTCCCTTGATTATTATTTATTTATTTGTATGGGTTAAACCTAATCTTTACAAAAACAAATCAATGTACACAAAAGAAACAACTTAATCTAAAAAGGTCATCATAGAAAAAACAATATAAATGACGAATAATACAGAAAGATAAAAAGATAATGCTTTGAATCAAGTGCACCAAGAAATAAATATACAAATACATTCAAAATCCAAAGCATAATTTCACTTCTCCACTTAATATTGGTTCACAGTAGCTCCCTATGGCCAAATCAATACATAGGTAATACATATGGCAAACCTACACCATCCTATCAGACCAAGCATAGATATTCACTGAAGTGCATCTTTAATACATTGCGTTTACTCTATTTGTGGCGATGGTACTAACTGACAGATATTTCTCAGAAATCCAACTACAGCAAGCTGCAGCGAAGTGTCTTTCCCATACAACATTTCAAGCCATAACCTTTCAAGGTCCACGTTATCACCGTTTACACATTTCAAAAAAAGGTGTATGCGTTCATTTCTCAGTGAATTGCAATATATCAAGAGATGCTGCAGTGTGTCTGGTAACCCAGATATGCCGCAAAACCGGTACAGTGAAGGAGCTTCATTCCCTATCTCTCGTAAATCTATAATTTCCCTAGTCAACAACACATTGCATTTAAAGCGCATAAAGTCATTCCGCCATCTTTTGTCTGGGAATTTAATTAAATTTGGCTCCATGCTACCTCCTCTTTTGCATCCAGATACCAGATGTTTATACAGTTTAGTTCTTACAACACTTACACAGGTAGTATTCCAGTCCAGTAGCTCTGAGTATTGTTTTGCCTTGTTTGGGTTAAATATAAGCATCTCACATGTTGCCCCCAAAGTAGCTAAATATGCTAGGGACCCCATTGCCAGTTCCTTTAGAAATTCAGAGGCACACGTACCAGTTCGTATCCCATTCCCTAGCCGATCGTACATGGTATTTATGGAACTGATAATCAATTTTCTAAATAAGCACAACCTGCACCACATAGCCATGCTTCTAATGGAGCACAGACCCAACTCATAACGCAACGCTGCCAGTGGAGTGCACTTAGGCAGACATCTAAACACAGATCTTGGTATCCTTGACTCGTATTCATCTAATTCTTCAATGGCCCATCTCGGAAAGAGTTCTAAGCCATAACACAATTGCGGAATCCGTTGGCACTTGTAGTGACGCAAGGTCGGTACGAATGAACATTTTCCATATTTAGCATCAATTTTTTTTAGATGGATTATTTGAACATTTACCTTTCCATCCAGAAATTGCCTATAGTTCAGCTTCCTTTTATTTCCAAAAATTGGATATCTCAAATAGTTTTTCATGATTCAGAAACCATACTGGGATTCTCCTGGTAACACTATTGTGGAGCTGTAGAATTACAGTTTTTTCTTAGCATTAATCATAAGCAAATTTGCCACTGTGTAGTCTTTAAATGCCGCCACTGTGTAGTCTTTAAATGCTGTCATAGACGTTGCAATCCTAACAGCGTGTGGTCTAATAACATAAAATCATCTGCCTAAGGCAGTCCAAGAAACCTTAGTTCCCTCAATTGTCAGTGGTATGAAGGCAACTAACTCTAACACATCCCCTGCATCCGATACATAGAGGTTGAAAATTTTCGGAGCAAAAACGGAGCCCTGTCGCAGGCCGTTAGTAGCATTTATTGCCTCCGACAAGGTTCCCAGGTTACTTAGACGCACCTGTAGTTTGGAGCCTTCATGCAGATGGTACAATACTGAAAGTAGGGAAGATGGCAAGCCCATTCGGTAAAGCTTTCCCCAGAGGATACTCCTATCCACCATGTCAAATGCCATAGTCAAATCTATAGATCCTGCATAGATTGGTGTACTTCCCTTTTCCCATGCTTTCTTTTGTGAGATATTCATTAACACCCCTCCAGCATCAGTGCCAACATTTTTGCGGAAAGCAAATTGCAACCGTGATAGAATCTTATTTACCACTGCCCACTCCTGGATGTGTTTCAGTACCAAACTTGAAAAGCTTTTAGAGTCCGCATCCAAGAGTGCAATTGGTCTGTAGTTTGCGGGGGGGACAACCTATAACCTTTTTTGTAGACCGGCACTATATAGGCTATGTGCCATGTGTAATCTTTTTTCCTCTGGGCCTCCTTCTCAGTCGGGCATAGGTGCTGTTTGCACAGATGTCTCAGCTCCCTAAGTCGGTTGTTTTTTTAATGTTCTGACTTCTGTATCATAAGTATGTAAGTGCTTTATCTTCCTTTGTTTAGCACTAGATACAGAGACAGTCTGATTAATAGTTCATAGTACATAGTGATCAAAAGTGCCAACAGTATAGGGCGTTGCTTTTCTTTCAAGGCTTGTGTTATCGAAATCTGTTCGAAACACAGCATTGATTCTCGCCCCATTATCATTATGAGAGGTGATGCGATTCCCAGGTGCGTTGACCAAATATGTATTTATATATTCCCCGTATTTAGCATCACTCTCCTTCCCCTCAAAATGAACTTCCAGTACCTTATGGTCACTGCAGAGAGTTTTCCTCATGCTCAATGTGCTAGCCAGAGCATATAATGGAGTTGAGAGATAGATTTAATCAATTTTGTGGAAAGCGTACCATTAAACCACGTGGCTGTGTCCCCCGAATTACCCAGTAACTCTCCTGCATTAAATAAACCCCATTCTTCAAAGAATTTACACCATAGTTGACCCTGAGCAGTCTTGTTAACCTCACCTCCCCTTATGGTGCAATATTCTGTTCCAAGGGTGCCTTTCCCCCCCATTATATGCTGGAATTTTGACATTAAAGTCACCCGCAACCACTATCATCACATCTGGGTAGAGTAGAGAAACTTCTTCCATAATTACCCCAAGTGATTCTAAAGAGTCCATGATGTGATTTTCTTATATTCCGATAGATGTTGACAATCAGAAAATGACTGGGACCCGCACAATTCGATAGTCTAAATAGTACAGCTAAGCACCATGTTGGTAATCGAAAGATTTTTATAGTTATAGGTCCCCAGTCCACATGTATAGCAATGATCAGACCCCTAGAGGGCCTACCCAATTTCCCTTGTGTAGCTACTTCCGAATGCACTACAAAGCCATCTAAAACATAGGGAGTCGTGAACCAAGTCTCCAGTAGACAAAAAAGGTACATTTAGACAACAGGTGACACATTTCTGGAGAGTTTTCTAAAAACCAATTGCCCCTGGTATTCCAGGACACCAGGGTAAAAGTATCTAAACAATTAACTATTCAGTTTTAGACCCTGTAGCTGCCTAATATAATCTTGCAGGGTTAATGCTATACACCTCAAACTAGGGTCCTTTGAACGATCATCTTTCAATTTCTGTACTCACTAGTTAATCTCACGGGCTATTCCACGCCCTTAGCTTTTGATATCGGTAGGTCATATCCTTCCTTACTATTTTGCAAACCTCTGCTATAACTGCAGATGTCATAACCGTACCTATAAAACGTTTCTGCCTCCTGCAGTACTGCTTCATAAATTGCCCTTGAGTGGAAGACCATTCGGACGTAGTCATATCTCTCTGGGTGGACATAATCTAGTAGCTCTCAGATAACTATCTGAGGTGGAGCCAGTGCCTGTATACAAAACAACATAAGCATCATGCCTCCCTGCCTCTCCGCCACCCGAACAGCCAAACAGCCCACTTGCGGACCACTTCCGGGTGCATGCGCGAGTGCGTGTACACGTGAAACTAAATACGTGTGTGAGCACTGAGCTGGAGAGGTGGAGTCATATGAAAGAAAACAAAAGACAGACAACTTTCAAAGAGGTCTCCCTTTAAGTTTGTGATGAGTGCAGACTTCCTATCTCACTCAAATCACATACTTCTCCCTCTGAAAGGGGCCTGCTCTGCAGGTGATTGCCTACATTAAATATTGGACCCTGTAAGGAATTCATGATGGCAACAGTAAAGACAGATACAAGTGATGACAGTTTAAGGGTGTTTATTAAACTGTATAAATGAGAAACACGCCTACTCTAAACCTAAATCTAAGACAGGAGCCAGCTACAACCATCAAATAATAATAAGGCTGTCCTAGTGGCATCTTGTAAAATAAAAAGGGTCTATACTAAAAAAAACGATTGCCAATCCTTACCGCTAACTTACAAAATAGTGCGGAATAATGTTCACCAGAAAAGAAACAAGTGTTTACAAAAATGATAAGTCAGGATGGTACAGCTGGGGTCCCCCCTTCCACACGTTTTTAGCACGGCACAAGGCGGGACTCTTGAGCACAGCACACACCTGGGCTTCTTTCTCCAACACAAGGTTACAGTTCTTTTTAGCAATATCAGGACCTTCTGTGGCCAAGTCTCTATCAAACACAGCCTCTTGCCTCTGAGGGTCTGATGTGTCAAAAATAACAAAACAAAAGTTTCTTTCTGTAATCTTTTACATGGGGTAATGAGTCTTCACCCCTGGGTCCGCCTCAACCGGGCTCTGATCCTTTCTTAATGTTAGCCTCCCACAGTGAGATTCACTACGGCCAGATACTCAGTTCACTTTGCTTTATCACAATGCGGGACTCACTTCTCTTAGGCTTACTCCTCGCATCCCTCCCCGTCGGGTTCACATAGCCATTCTAAATAGTTCACGGTTTCATTATCTCATCAGAAAGTGGGGTTCCTTTCGCCTAGCTTTCTTTCGGCCTCCCTCCGTGGGTTCACACTTGCCACAGTTCATAAATAAATAACTCTAGACCCCCTAGGTTCACTTGTTACCGAGGTCCGGGTCTCAGCCCCCAGCCAGGCTTTCCTTAAAGCCCCCAGCTAGGCTTTCCTTAAAGAACCCAGCCAAGCTTCACACAGTTCTATTAACACAATGGTCTCAGGGTTGTAACTGGTCGCCTTAATTCGTAGGTATCCCTCAGTCGGGTTCACATTTGCCCCCAGTAACACAATTCCCTTTGTTTCCTCAGCATGTCAAAGACTTTCGATAGTAAAAGGGGTTTTACTCAACCCTTGTAGGACCACTTTGACCTCCTACACTGGCCTCTCCTAGGGCCTCTTGGTATTTAAAGTTTCAACAAAGGGGACCAGCCAGAGCCCTTAGAATGAGCACCCACGTGGCACTAGATAAGTCTGCTGCTGGTCCTTCACTGGGTTTTCTTAAAGTTCAGGGCCCCCTCTTCCAGGCTTAGACCTTCTCACTCTCAGGGTCTCTCTCTGCCAGGCACGGACCCCCACAGTCCCCTCTTCTGAGCTTAGACCTTCTCACTTTGCTTTTAGGGTCTCCCTCTGCTGGGTGCAGCCCCTTCTTCCGTTTTCCCAATAAATAGTCCCAGAATGCATTGTAGTGCATTTTGCTCCAGAAAATGGCAGTCCATGGCTTTGGGAGCTGCAGGAGTCTCAATGGGGATGTGTCCTGAGGTCAGGATTTCATCGCCTGCCCCTCAGATACCTGGGTTTGCCTACTGGGCCCAGCGGAGGAGCGCTGGTGTGGCACCGCCAGGAGATCCCAGCTGCCCCTGGTTTTGCCTCCTGGAGGTCTCTTCCCTCTCTGCAGCTCAACTGATCTTCCTCTACCATCTCAACACCTTCTAGCATCCCCAGCTCTCTCAAAGTGTGTTCTCCTGCTCCGCCTTTTATTCTTCCTGGGAGTTTAAAGTGGAGTCAGGTGTGAGTAGTTAGAAAAGGAGGCCTGACCTTGCCTGGCCTCATTAGCGGGACAGTCTAGTCTTAGTATTACATAGTCTTTCTTCTGTCTCTCAGTGGTGTTGTAAGAGATCTTCATTCTATCAGCCCCCCTCTCCCTCACCCCAGTGCTTGTAGAGAAAGCCAGTGTGAAGGGATTGTGGGAGTTGTGGTTTTTCTGATTAATTAGGGAGAGATTAAATAGGGTTTTGTCCAAATAAACAGGGCGGGTGTGTGACGGTAAACAAATGTGGTGGTGTGGTTTTACAGAAAGGTATGAAGGCATAAGGGACCTGGTTTGACAATATTCTATTACAACTGAAGGAATGTTGGGTAAGGGCATATCTGAGACCGGGGATAGTCCTGTGGTTGTAATAAATGAGATAGTAATTGCAATTTCTTTCTCCTGGTTCTCCCATGCCTCCTTTCTGAGTTGGTACTTCTTGGAATTAGGGGGTGGGGGTACCGGGACAGGATTTAGAATAACCTATAAAGGCGAAGGAAGCATCGAAAGGGGGGAAATATCATGTCTTGCCATCTGATGTCTCACCCCCATTCCCTGAGGGCCCCACTCTCAGGTCATCCTCCGCACTTGTCCACCCCCAGGGTCTGGATCCAAGGGCGATGGCAGTGCCCTGGCCACCTGAGAAAGAGATCCCCAGGGTTCAGACAGTGGGACACCTTCAGGTTTCTTACAACCCAGACATGCATTTCACTGCCTTTCATACAGAGGGGTGTTAACTAGCTTTAAGTTGAAGCATTGCATACCAAAGGGGAGTTAGCCAATTATTTCTCATTAGTATGCACTAACACCAACAAAACTAACAATTGGAAAGCAGATCCATGGAGCCTTTGATATTTTAATTAGGCTGCCCATGGTTGGAGGAAGATGTGCCTTTCCCCTCTTGAGATGCTTTGATGTCCTCCTGGCTGTCACATTCCATTTGAACATGACAGGGGAGGACGGTGCCTATAGTCTGTGTCTTCCCAGAGAACACATGACTATGCATTTCGTGCAGTGAGCAGAGAAAATGTGTATAGAATGGCCTGACACATTTTCAGAGGTTGATCTCCCATCATTCATTTTCATCATCAAAAAAACTAAAAAAGCTTATGCGAGTGCACACTCCCCGTGCGGCTGGTCGAATTCCTCTATCAGCTGGGTTCACGATTTATAAATCATATACATTGTTTCTCATGTGGGTTCATGCTTCGTAAATCCCATACATTGCTTCTCAGCTGGGTTCACACTTTAAAATCCCATACATACATGCATACATACATACACCTTCTAGAAGTCTTGGATCATCTTCAAAACACCTTCTAAGGCGCTCTGGGACAAATCGCAGATCAGCTGGCCAATCACGTCTCTTGGTTCAAGGGGACATGATGTGGAATAGCCTCCCCTTCAGATGCTGCTGTAACGGGGGCCCCTGCAGCCCCGCTGTGCGATGGACCCCGCTGTACCATTCCCTCGGGGAGCGTCCTGCCTCCAGAGACTTCTGAACGAAATGATTTCCTTACGAAATGTTCAAGTTGTACCGCAGGATGAAAGATCCATTCCCGCGGTGCAACCGGAACATTTCTTTGATATGGAGGTGCCCTGGCTCCTTTGCGCATGTCAGGAACAAGGAAGCAGGGAGAAGCCACTGCTTCCTTGTTCCTGTCAGCATGGCGCCACGCAGGCAGCTCGGCCGGATGCCTGCCTGGGAGAGGAGTCACGTGGCTTGGCAGCAGTTAAGGAAAAATATACTTTTATTTCAATGTATGTTGGTGCGTGCTAAATGAATAATAACTTCAGTTGTTTACAGCATTTTCAACCCAACTTTGCTAATTAGTTTTGCAGTTGCAGGGATTTTTCAACGCCGCCGCACCAGATCGGTAACGTTCGTATGCAGAGCGTAACCTTTCAAACGCAGATTGTCCATCTGTGGCCCCCAACATTTTTTCCACTTCATTAAACACACAAGAAATATGTGTGATGCTTTCAAATTCACTAGACCATTTCAGGATTATGCATACTGCTGTCCGCTTTATGGCTGGATGTGTCGTGGCCCCAGACAGTGGTCGAAGTGGGTGGGAGCGGTCGGGAGCGGTGCTCCTCGACTTCTTCTATTAAGTTTTACCGTTCCGGAACGGTTTCGTTTTAAAATAAAGGTGTAGGAAGAAGTTGAAACTTGCACTTTCAGTGGAGTGCATAGGACGTTTCCTTAAAGAGCAGGCACATGTGTTTTGGGGTTTTTATTGTGCATTGGAGGGGGCACGGCGATGGGGTCTTTGGGGAGCGGGGCAGGCCAGCAGGGAACATAGTTCCACTACTTCTTTTCGTACACTTCGACCACTGGACCCACAACATTTTTTCCACCTGATTAAACACACAAGGAATATGTATGATGCTTTTCAATTCCCTGCACTATTTCTGGAGTCCGCATACTTCTGTCCGCTTTATGGCTGGACGTGTCGTGGCGCCAGAATAATAGACACTGTAGTGATGATGACGTGGCGATTGTTTTGTGCGGAAAAGGGCCTCTTGCAAAAGCAGCACAACAGTTTGACGAAAACGACAGATACATTTTTTTTTGTAAATGGATATTTCACCGCCACGCGTGTAAAGAACTGGTCTGGTGTGTAATCCTCGTAAAGGCTATTTATGTAGCGCAATAAACAAACAAAATTCTCTGTCAACACCTACATAGGATTAAAGATATATTTGTATGTAGTGCTTCATGCAGGAATACTCCTTCTGAGCGCTGTAACAGCAGCTACTATTACCTAATTCACTGGTACTCTGTTAATCAGTCTTGGAAGACTGAAGGACTGTTTCAGCCATGCCGGGATTCAAACTCACGAAATGCAGCTTGCCCAATATCATGGGTGAGCGCTTAACCTATAGACCGTGCGCTAGTCTGAGCAGCGAATTTCAGGTATAAGATATTGTAATCCATCCTGCCAAAGGTCAAAGCTTTGCTTCTCTGCATAGGTGTTCGGCGCACTAATAACATTATCGAGTGACTTTATTTGAACTCTTCTTACTCTGGAATGGTCATTAGAAACGTGTACTTGTTTAAAAAAAAAAAAAACCTAAAAAACAACAACACCCAGAATGCAGTTGCTTGGGAAGACGTGCCGTAACATGGAGTCATCTGGTCACAATCCACATATCCACAACATAGCAGTTCTAGTGTCTGATGCATAATGTTGCACGGGAGAGTAATATTGCCAGTGTAACGTGCTGAGAATAAACGGTATAGAATACAGTCACTGAAACACTTAAAATCCCATCAGTAAAAAGACACTCGTTATCAATAGCCGTTTAGTGATTAAAAAAACGAACAAAACTGTTGTAACATATGGACGTCGTGCACATAAACGCTAAAGCCGGCATCTAGCTACAGGATCAACAGTGTACGGATTGCAACCATCTATGCATCCACAAAACAGGTGGCAAATCCAGCGGCACCGGCCGTGTACATTGGGGAGAAATGAACTGTGCAGCTGTGGTGTTGAACACTTCTGTCCTCTGGCGGCGGGGCGCATATACTTTCATTCCTGGCTAATATTTTCATGTGTATGATGGATGCATGAATGCGTGCGTGCACAGGGGAATTATGCAATGTAGCATGCGAGTGAGTGAGCGTATGCAGAACGCCTGCCTGCGTGGGACTGATCACGTGTTTGATGTATGGTTGTCGGTGTGATTATCAGAGGGACTGGACGTTGTGGGGGAGGCCGATTGTCACTGGTGGGGCTATACTATACTGAATGGTGCTCTGACAAGCAATGTTTTTTCGAAGCACAGCTCCGTCTTGTTCTGGCCCACTTCATACCCTGCATGCGTGAGTGAGTTTTTGCCGGGATGGCAGTTGAGTAGCTGATTTTGGTGGGTGTGGGTGAATGGTGCGATTTAGTGGCAGGGTGGGCAGGGGTTGGTGGGTTTCAGGGGGGTTGTGCATTTTTGGGCATCCCTCCATGAAAAGGCGAGCTTCAAGCATGATACGTTATTACCTAGCTAGAGTGGCATTTGGGTGCAGGCAGTCTAGCCCTTTCTTACTGTGGCATGGCATATTTTAACGGACAGCCATCTATGATTAAGCAAGCAAGACATGGTATTACATGATAAGTCTTATTACGTGAGTAGGCCAACATGATGTGTGTTCTTACATGGGAACCTTGGGGACACTTGTGCAGTCAGCAAGTACATGTTTTCTTACTGTGGCATTGCATGTTTTACTGGCCTTGAAGGTAAAGTCAACATGAGCATTCTTAGATGGTGGTTTGGGGGTTGGCCAAGCAATTTGTGCAGCATCCGTAACATGTTTTCTTCTTGTGGCAGGAGAGTTTTACTGGCATTGAGGGCAAAGCCAACAAGAGAATGTTCATGCATGAGGATAACAGCAGAGCCAGAACGAACATGGAGCATGTTTTCTTATGGTATCATAACTGTGTATAATATAGAAAGGGCTGGTACATTTGGGGGCCAGGACTCAGGAACCAGGCGCAGCCCCATTGTTTCTATGCTCGGTGAAAGATTTAAGGTGTGATTAAAACACATACTTCCAACTTTCGCTGCGTGCAGTGCGGGGCATTTCCCTGCAGCAGCGTGATCAGCATGCACATTGTACATGCATGGTGGTCCAGGCATGCCCGGAGGGTGGCACAGCCCGTGCTTTGTTGCCGAGCATGATATGATAGGTTATTTACCCAGAGGTTTCTAAGCGCGGAGCCGGGGATCGAACCTGGGTTGCTCCGTGTCGTCTTGCTTCCAAGGCGAGCACGTTGCCGCTGAGCTATCCTCCCAAGACAAATGGGGGGATGGGGGAGCCCTCAGCATGGCTCGCAGGGGAGCCCCCACGCTTTGTGTTACGCCACTGCCTTCAGATAGACGCCACCTGCAATCTCACCATTTTCAAAAAAGCTCGAACTCATCTGTTTATACAATAGTTTCGGACCTCATATGTGTTCGTTCCAAGCTAACTTTCCCCTCTTGTCGTGTGTCTGTGCTAAAATAGCTGGGTGTTTCCTTGTAGTGAGCACTTGGTCACGCCAAGATCGTCTGTTCTATATACACAATCATTAAATACCACAACATCGCAACACCAGTGTCAACTCACAAGCATCACTTGATAAAGGAAACACATGAGGCCGTTTTCAATGTGTTTGCCTAATGTGATGTATTCAAGTGCCAAACCAAAAAGCGGGGTTGCTTCAGGGCGCACACATATGACAGAACACCAGGCTGCGGGAAGGGGGCAAGGGAATACAGGGATACAGGAAGGGGTTCCTTTCACAGTGATTCTTACATCACATCCCTGGGAATCAACTGCTTATTGTTCACAATTATGCATTTGATATGCAAGATAATTGCCCCTGGTCTTGGAGGGTCTTTCATCCAAAGGATTCTGTTTTCATGTGGTTCCGTGGGGATCCTGTTCCATGGACACGTGATGTGCTTCCTTAGAGCACTGCTGTGAGTTTGCACAGAAGAGCAGGCATCCATCTTGATGATACGACTTATTTTAAACCACTTAAAATATGTGCTTACAACACATTAGAAGCGGTATATAAGTGTTTACTTTCCAACAGATTCTACAGTGTTACAACAGCTGGAAGATCTCTTGCATTAGAGTGACAAAGAGTTGAAGTATGGAAGGCAATAGCAGAAGTAATAACATGCCCCTTACAATATGCAAAAAGGAAACGTCACCTTGTATTTGTATTCGTATTTTTTTTTTATATAGCGCTTTAATCCAAAGCACTTTACAGTTTAACAACAAGAATACATCAAACATGGAACAGTAGAAGCAATATTAGTTCTCTGATCTTACAAAAGAGCTCAGCCTTTGGCCTCACGTGGTTGCGGATCGCTTCAGTGGCTTGCACTATCTGTATAATGTATGCACGTTATGCCATAAAGACAATCACTACTCACCTCCTATTAATGCAATTACATCACTGCTCTCTGGGCACAATCAGCTGTCACAGTCCTGTAAAGGGTAGACTCGTTTTTGAAGTTCCCTTTTTCTGAACTAGTTTTCTATGACAACCTACAGGCAATGCGCTGGGTGAGTAGATTTTTTGATGTAGTTTGTCTCGTTAGAGCACTGCTGCATTTTTTTCACAGGCGAGTGGGATTCTGCCTAAGTTAACACTAATTCCTAAACCAAATTTAGATTTAATGTGTATTATTCAGCTAAAAAATAATTGTGCACAACAAATTGTAAGCATTGTTGTATTTATTCGAGGTACAAAAGTGATTTTTTGATTATGTCATAGTTGACATGACATTTACAGGCCGATTCATGGAATTAATGTGCGCCGAAAATTTCGGCACAAGCGTGCGAAAACGTGCGATTCGCAGTGAAAGAGCGAAAATCGCAGTGCAAGTGCGAAAATCGCAGGGAAACCAGCGCACATCGATTCATGGAAGTCCGTGCGCGTGTAAAATGTCGGATGTGCGCTGAAAAAGTGCGTGGCGCACGCTGGCGCACAGGTCATCTAACGGCGTGCGCTAAGGCCACAGCGAAATCGCACATAGCGCAGCGCACATAACAAAAGTAGGCGGAACACGGGGCGTTACACGCAGAATGGGGACCAACTCGTGAAAATGTGGGTGTCACGGGAGAAGTACAGGAGGCAAGTGCGCGGAACGCCCACACGCTCGCCTACAACACATATTCATGGAATCGAATAGGGCAAACCAGCGCACGGGCAAAGACGCGCACAGGGCCATACACGTCCGCCACACGAAATCAGGCAGTAGCGTCCCTGCGCAGGAAAAAAATGTGCGCCAAAATGTGCGCTAACAAAAAGCATGTATATACAGCTATGATGAATGTCGCATACTGTGGCCCTCTAGGAAAAATGACGTGCAAAGGGGTACGCGACAAACACGGACACCCGCTGTGTCAAAAAAGGGTGTAAGTTCTACACGTGATTGGCCTGTTTACACGCGCGATTGGTCTGGGTACGCGATTTCATTGGAGGCACGTCTGTGATGTGACACGCACAGGCGTTTCCCTGAACCCGGATGCATGTTACACGTCCGAGAACTGCACGTCCCAGTGTCATCTCGTGTAACTGGAGGATAGGGCCTCAGTGCGTATACGGGAAGTGACGTTGGACGTTTGGCCCGGTTTAAAAGGTACGTGTAGGACGTCATTTCCTTGTACGTGCTTTTCGTGGAGAGCGAGTGGGTGAAAAACTGTACTACTTGTCGGTTCACACGCGATTTACTTCACAGCGTTTCTAGTTCGTACTCCCTGTTACCTCTGTCCGTTTTTTCTGATTTTTATCTTGGACCTGTTTCCTCAAACAGCGTTCACTTCTTCTTTTGTCCTGTCTCCTCAGACAGCGTACAATTCTTCTTTTGGCGGGGGTGTTGCCAACGCGCACACGCGCGTATTTTTCACGCTCTTTTCCCAGGCAGACAGTGAGTCGCGCACGTATTTACCAACGGTTCTTGCCCCGTGTGTCACGTACCCCTTCAGAGGTCATTGTAGGCTGCGTGTGACACGCGTACGTTCATTATTGTGTTTCGTAGTGCGGGTTCATTTTTCGACACACGTGGTCTACGAGGGGTCGCGTGCATGTCATTTTCTGTTTTTGGGGTGCCTGTGCGTTGCATGACCCGTCTTCTTTCCCCAGGGGTTCCATACAGCCTTGCTAGAGCACTAGGGTACGAATTCCATCTAGTACCCTACCCCTTTGACCCCCAATTGCCCAGGACAATAGTTTACTGTAACTCCCATATGCACAACAACATCAGTGCCATGGCTGGGAGGCGAGCAAGCGGTAAGGGTGGCAAAGGTGGCCGAGCCTCAAGAGGTGGGCGTGGTGGGCACGGTAGGGGACGTGGCCGGGATTTGCAGGCTAACCCTAACCCCCCACGTGTGGAGGACCAGTCAGGGACACCCATGCCCACCCCCCCCATGGTTGAGGGAAACGTGGCTGACACCATCTCTGCTCAGCCCTTGTCGGACCGGCCCATTGTGGCACCTGACCTGGCACAGGGTGACTCCCAGGCTGACTTCCAGGTCGCCAAGTCTAGCCCACGGGTGGCGATGCAAGTCAGTGTCACCAGGTCACGTGGATCAGGGGCAGCCATGTCATCTGCTGCCCCGAATATGGCGGGGTGGGGAGGCTGCAGGGGCAGCTGCAGCTCCGTCCACCCCAGCTCTGACTCTCCCAGCCAGGACAGTGCTGGTCCCCGTCCATCAGACTGAGGTTCCCCCTGCCAACATCACACTTCAGCTAATGCCTGCCGAAAGTCATATGGTCAGTGTGCCATCGCATACTACTACTACACAGTCCACCAGTGCTCCTGCCCCTAGTGGCCAGAGCGGCGTAGGCCACTCAGGATCCCCACCACCTTCAAAAAGAAAGAGCAAGAGTGCTCGTCCAGTACAGGCTGATGCCCCAGACACGGTTACACAGTCCGGCACGCCAAGGAAGCCTAGCTTCAATGATGCCGAACTGGATGCACTTGTGCAGTATGTGTCCGCACATGACGGCGACATGTTGATCACTTCCGGGAGTAAAATCACACCTGCTCGACGTCAGGCACACTGGCAGTCCATCGCGGAAAGCATAAGTGCCCTTGGGTTTGTGAGGCGCACAGCTGGTGAGTGCTACAAGCGCTGGAACGACCTTAAGCGCAGGGCAAAGAAAAAGCTGGCCTCAAGTCATGCCGCAACTCTGGTGACTGGAGGCGGATCTCCACAAGAGGACATTGAACTCACTCTACATGAGCATGTTGCTGGGATCTATGTCACAGAGGAGCAGATCCAAGGTGTGGGAGAACTGCCAGATTACTAGGCATTGTCCGGTGAGTGCACATGCATGTGTGTGTGATCCATGTGTATGTTGTTTGTGGGAGGGGTTCTGGTTGAGTGCCAGGTGAGGGTGTGTGTGCCTGAGTGTTTCTGGTCACCCATGTGCTTCATCCAATACATTCTGCGGCCCTGGATTTGGGTATTACAGTATCCCTTCTGCCCACAGTAGACATTTTGCACTACATCACGCCAGTTGCCCTTGAAGTGGCATCCTGCAACAACATTGTTCCGTATTTTGCTGTGTTCATTCAGGCTGATTGTTTGGATTCCCCCACTTTTACTACGCATTTCTCTGCCCTATTGTCACATATATGACATGCCTATGGTACATGCCATATGTGTGATGGCATGTGTCATGTATGTGGATTGGACATGCCACTCACAGGCCAATGTGTGATGGCACTGCTAGCCAGCATGCAGCTAATGTGTTGCTCTTCCATCTTGGTGTCATCAGTGTCTGACATTTTCCTCCCCTTCCAACTCAGTGACAGTGCATGCATGGGAGGGTTATAGTCATGTGGGACATGTGTCAATCAAGTACTGGTTCTGTAGCTTGTCTGGCCTAATTGTGTGCCACGGTGCTAATGCCTGTTTCCATTTTTTGTCTTTCATGTTTTTACAGAGAATGACGCACTTGATGCTGTTGAGGGTGAGGAGATGGTGCAGACCCAGGAGGGATCTCAAGCACGGTTGGTTTGGTGGTGGGGGAGAACCATCTCTTGCTGCAGGCTATAGTGTCCAGGAGTGTCTCTGGCTGCACCTCCCCAGACCTCTTTTCAGGTGTTGATTCGGATGAGACCTATGTGGATTCGCAGGTATGTGTTCATGGAAGGGATACTGTTCTGTCCGACCCACCTGCACCAGGGGTAGAGCCCACTATGGGGATGTCAGTGTTAGTAGGTGCGCTCTTGGTGGTTAAGGATGCAGGGCCACACTCCGCAACATCTGATGCTGTTCCTGGGCCAGCAGATCAGAGGGGGAATGCAGTCCTGCAGCCTCAGGCAGTGCCGACACAGCAAGGCGCAGTTCGCCTTGCCCCAGACAGGTGTGGTGCCCGCCAACGCGGTGGCCATCAGCCACCAGGCAATACCGCATGGGAGCAATCCATATACGGTATGGCAAACCAACAGGCAGCATCATCTGAGATGATGGTTCAAGCCATGGAGAGGGTGGCCACTTCCATTGTCCCCCCAGAAAGGCAGATGGAGCAACTACAGCAGGCAACAGACTCCATTTGCCAATCACTCAGGGAGGACATGTTGGCGTCCAAAAGGGACAGACGGGCGGCCCTGGACAAACTCAGGGAATCCATTTCTTTAGAGGCCCAGGGCCAGAGGGAAGCCCTGAGGGGAGAAGTCCGGCACCTCAGGCAGACTCTTGTGGACCTTGAGGCTTCCACTGTCACGAGGACGGAACAGCTGCTGGTGCGCGTCACCCATACGCTCTCAGCAGAGATGCAGGCAACTCGGACAGAGGTCCAGGCATCACGTCGGGTGGTGCATGGGGATCTCTGCACCATATACCTCCAGAACGAGACCTTCCACACCCGCATGCTTGCTGCCATGGAGGACCAAACTAGGGCTTTGCATGGGCTGCCTCCCATAGCACCACCACCTCCTGTGGCAGCAGCAGCAGAGGTTGAGGAGAGCGAATTCAGCGATGAATCTCCACGATGTAGTAGCCGTGCAGACCATGAGCCCATGGAGGTGTTTTTTTTTCGCAACATCCACACAGGTGGCTGTTGGTGAGCACCCTGTCCTCGGACCTCCTGGGTGGCCTCCCCCACCCTCCTGGCCCACACATGGCCATTTTTGATTTTTGATTTTTGATTTTTTGTTGCAGTGTGTTGCCTTGTGTGGCTATCGTGGGCATTCACTGTATTCCGGCTGGGCACATGCAGGCTTGTCCTGAGTTTGGGTTAGATGCTTGGGTTTGTGAGACACACACCCCTCCTGCTTCCCATTTCCATGGGCTTGCAAAGGGTATGCCCAAGTGACAGTGACTTCCACAGTGACGTTGGACTCACACGACATGTGTGTGCAGTCTGTAGTCAATGCTGTGTATACATTCCTAGTGCATATTGTTGTTGTATTGTGCACTGCATGGTGTATTGATGTGTGCTTGTGCATCCATGTCTCCCTCCTAATTTGCAAGTTCATTCATCATGTCTTCACAAGGCCGTCCACTTTTGAGATGGAGTTCATGTTGTAAGCAGTGGACTTCCAGAAGTGCGTGGCAACAACACTGTACAGTTGGAGGTGGTGGATGTGCTGGCATTCTCATGTTGTAAGACTACGTATCCTTTACCTTAGTACTGTCATGTTTATGCTATGTGGATTGTATTGTGGTAAGTATTTGGTCATGTGTGTTGTTATTTCTACATTTATGTGGGCATATTGTGTGTGGCCAGTTTCCACTAGGGACACTGTACTTTGTGACACTTCTGTCATGTTTGGGGGATGACTTTGTTTGCTCTCACATGGCATGTCATGCCATGGTGTGTTGGGTGCCGGTGCTGGGGAGGGGTTGGGTGACATGGCACTGTTGTCATGTTGTATCTTGCAAGGGGGTAATGATTTTAGCAGCATAGAAGTGTGTCTTTTGATGACACAGCATTGGTGGTGTTTGTGTAGGTAGGGAAGCACACAATGGAACTCTTCCAGATGTACAATCTCAGGCTGGTATGGTTGTGACAGTTGACTGTCCATTGAGGCATCATCATTGTCAGATTGATTCATCATTGATTGTCAGCTGGTATGTGCCAGGGCTGTGTGCACTCCACAGGGGTGTGATTTTATGTGAAGTAATTAGCCACCAGCTGCGTACGGGCTGCCTCACCCCGTGCCCTTTCCCCTCCCATGCGCAGCGGGCATGCATGTGGTTGGGGATGTGGGGGCACCACCATGTCCACGGCCAGGCCCTGGCGTGTTGCAACGTTGTGCAGGACACATGCTGCCACTATGATCATGCACACTACTGGGGGAGCGTATAACAGCTGCTCGCCAGAACGGTCAAGGGAGCGAAAGTGTGACTTGAGCACTCCGAATGTGCCCTCCACGATGCCCCGGGTTGCAATGTGGGCTGTGTTGTATCTTACCTGGGGTGGCGTGGTGGGGTTCCGAATTGGCGTCATCATGTGGGTGCTGAGAGGGTAGGCACTGTCCCCTGGGGAGGTGGTGATGGGTATCATTAGTGGGGTTGTGACATTACTCAGACTGCATGCGCAGTGGCATTTATACTCACCGAGCAGCCATGTATCGCCATGCCGCCCAGCTTCTATGTCCCGGTTTAGTGTAGACATTCTGTAAATGAAACTGTCATGGGTGGAGCCAGGATAGTTGGCGTATACTGAGGTGATGATTCCCTTGGCATCACATACTACCTGGACGTTGATGGAATGCGAGTGCTTGCGGTTTCTATAGATGTACTCAGTTGCCCTGGGGGGACATAGAGCCACATGGGTGCAATCAATGGCACCTAGCACTTTGGGGAATTGTGTCACCCCGTAGAAATCCTGGGCGACAGCTTGCCTTTCTGCAGGTGTTCTGGGCAAGTATATGTGCCTGCGGACTGATGGGCGTGCAGTGATGATTGCCAAGACCTGGTGTAGGCAGCGTGACTGCGTGGCCTGTGACACCCCCCCCACTATGGCACTTGTCCGCTGAAATGATCCAGTGGCCAAGAAGTGCAGTACATTAAGGACCTTCTCTAGGGGGCTGAGTGCTTGGGAGCACAGGGTGGTTGATGTGAGGTCATCCTCCCACTCACTGACCAGGTCGAGTATTATGTGAGGTGGAAACCTGTACCTCCCATACACATGGTCATCAGGCATCCCAAAAAGGCTTGTTCTGGATGTAAAAATTCTGGCCCTGACTATCCACCTCCTCCTCCTGCGGTATCCCACGGCCACTGCTGCTAGGAACGGTACATTCATCCTGGCGTCTGAGCTTGTTTGTTGTTTGCGCGCACTTTTATGCTGTGCGGGTCGACGTACGCCTGCTTCCTGCTGGCGTACGTGTTTCCGGATTGGCCACGTTCGATTCCATGAATACGTGTTGTAGGCGAGCGTGTGTTATACTTCCCGCGCACTCCTGAAATACACGTACCCAGCCCGATTGCGTGTAATACTTCCCGCGCACCCCTGAAATACACGTACCCAGCCCGATCGTGTGTGAAAACATCCGCGCACCCCTGAAATACACACACCCAGCCCAATCGTGTGTAAAACTTCTCACGCACCCCTGAAATACACGTACCCAGGCCAATCGCGTGTAAAACTTCTTGCGCATCCCTGAAATACACGCACACGCTCCCCCAGGCCCGATTGCGTGTGAAACTTCTCGCGCACCCCTGAAATACACGTACCCAGCCCAATCGCGTGTGAAACTTCTCGCGCACCCCTAAAATACACGCACCCAGCCCAATCGCGTGTGAAACTTCTCACGCACCCCTGAAATACACGCACCCAGCCCAATCGCATGTAAAACTTCTCGCGCACCCCTGAAATACACGTAACCAGGCCGATCGCGTGTAAAACTTCTCGCGCACCCCTGAAATACACGCACACGCTCCACCAGGCTCAATCGCATGTGAAACTTCTCGCGCACCCCTGAAATACACGCACCCAGCCCAATCGCATGTAAAACTTCTCGCGCACCCCTGAAATACACGTACCCAGGCCAATCGCGTGTAAAACTTCTCGCGCACCCCTGAAATACACGCACACGCTCCCCCAGGCCCGATCGCGTGTGAAACTTCTCGCGCACCCCTGAAATACACGTACCCAGCCCAATCACGTGTGAAACTTCTCGTGCACCCCTGAAATACACGCACATGCTCCCCCAGGCCCGATCGCGTGTGAAACTTCTTGCGCACCCCTGAAATACACGTACCCAGCCCAATCGCATGTGAAACTTCTCGCGCACCCCTGAAATACACGCACCCAGGCCATTCGCATGTAAAACTTCTCGCGCACCCCTGAAATACACGCACACGCTCCCCCAGGCCCGACCGCGTGTGAAACTTCTCGCGCACCCCTGAAATACACGTACATAGGCCAATCGCGTGTAAAACTTCTCGCACACTCCTGAAATACACGCACCCAGGCCATTCGCGTGTAAAACTTCTCGCGCACCCCTGAAATACACGCACATGCTCCCCCAGGCCCGATCGCGTGAGAAAATTCTCGCGCACCCCTGCAATACATGTACCCAGGCCAATCGAGTGTAAAACTTCTCGCGCACCCCTGAAATACACGCACACGCTCCCCCAGGCCCGATCGCGTGTGAAACTTCTCGCGCACCCCTGAAATACACGTACCCAGCCCAATCGCGTGTGAAACTTCTCGTGCACCCCTGAAATACACGCACATGCTCCCCCAGGCCCGATCGCGTGTGAAACTTCTTGCGCACCCCTGAAATACACGTACCCAGCCCAATCGCGTGTGAAACTTCTCGCGCACCCCTGAAATACACGCACCCAGGCCATTCGCATGTAAAACTTCTCGCGCACCCCTGAAATACACGCACACGCTCCCCCAGGCCCGACCGCGTGTGAAACTTCTCGCGCACCCCTGAAATACACGTACATAGGCCAATCGCGTGTAAAACTTCTCGCACACTCCTGAAATACACGCACCCAGGCCATTCGCGTGTAAAACTTCTCGCGCACCCCTGAAATACACGCACATGCTCCCCCAGGCCCGATCGCGTGAGAAACTTCTCGCGCACCCCTGCAATACACGTACCCAGGCCAATCGCGTGTGAAAAAACCTGCGCACCCCTGAAATACACGTACCCAGGCCAGTCGCGTGTGAAAACACACGTGCACCCCTGAAATACATGTACCCAGGCCAATCGCGTGTAGAACTTCCCGCGCACCCCTGGAATACACGTACACCGCTCCCCCAGGCCCGATCGCGTGTAAGACTTCTCGCGCACCCCTGAAATACACGTACCCAGCCCAATCGCGTGTAACACTTCCCGTGCACCCCTGAAATACACGTACCCAGGCCAATCGCGTGTGTAACTTCACGCGAACCCCAGTTATACACGTACCCGCTCGCACAGGCCCTTTCGCGTGTGGAAGTTACCGCGAAACCTGTAATACACGTTCCCCGCTTGGCGTTTGCTGTTTGGCAGTCCGGTAAACTGGTTTTGGGTTGTCGCAGACCTTTGCGCTGGATTGGGGATTTTGATGCCTTTTCCTTGCGCAAGGGCGTTCTTGGGGGCGTAATTGGCGCTGCTGCAGGGTCGCTGCGCCACTCTGCGCCACGGCTGGTTTTGGAGGCTAAAATCCATGAATACGCTGTGCGCTGAAATGGATTTATCGCACGCGGCTGGCGCAGTCTATCGCACGGGAACACTGTGCGGCAGCCGCCTGCGCCACTTTTGTGCGAATTTCCATGAATTACCCTGTTAATTTTTTAATTTTTCTCTGGCTTTTAAAATTCCTAAATCATTTTCTTAACTATTTTTCTTTTATATACTATGGTATTTTATTGGACTTTGTGTATTTGTGTAAGGTTTTAAATTATACGCCGTTTTGCACACTAACAACAAAAGAATGTAAGCATCATATTGTCATATTCGTTACTACTGCACATATAACATACACATTTTGCATTTCCACAAGTAGATGACATATTGTTTCAGAGGGAGGAAATGGTCAAGTATTAAAGGAGATGTATTATAATGAATAAAATACCCACAAGTGTACATTTGCAGGATATTGAAAGTCATCTCAGAAGCTCACGGTGCAAGGCCGTGTTCCTCCTCACACAATTCTTAGTTTACTTGAAATTAGGGATTTGCACTTTTCTTTTTCCACCAGTGTAATTGTGCAATGTTGCCTACTTTGTTAAAACACGAGGTTGCAAAGATTCACATTTTATTCCGACCAGACTGACAGCTGCGTTTTTTTGTCTGTTCCATTCATTTACCAGATTAAACCTCCTGTGCATTCTCGTTGCAGCTAAAAATCATTGCACACATGTATGTATATATGTGTGATGTTCACTCAAATGCAGCTTTTTAGAGAAGTGTAACCCTCTTTGCAAAGTGCATCTATTTGCAAAATAAAACATGCATAAGAATGTTTACGAACATCATTAGTGGCTAAAGTACATTTAGTGGAACACAAGTCACACATAACCAGATTTGCTGACGCTTGTTAATTGTAACCCCTTGAGTGCAAGGACGAGTATGCTCGTCCTTTTTGCATAGACTTGCATAAGAGCCTGGCAGTTTAAAGTACGGGAAAATATAAGGCACATAAGCACCGCCCTCGCCCAAAAAAGTCATACAATGGTCTCTTGAAAATGAGGTAATAAATTCACAGAAATGTAAATAGGTAAAATTATTCATCACTCTTGAATTCATCTAAAGTCAAAATCTGTGATCTACAATTCTTCTTGTTCTTTCTTTTTACATTATGGTGTATATTTATACTTATATGAGAAAATATTCCTTTGACTAGCTATGGCTTACACATTGAAAAAAGTTTTCTTTGTTTTAAATTTTAAAATATTTTATATGTATTTGTATTTTGTATTTGAAAGGTTGATTTATTTCAACTAAAACAAATAAAAAAAATAAAAAATGTAAATAGGTTATTACTTACCTTTGTTTTTTGGTGAGAATCTCGCAACCTACCAAATGGCACAGTCAGGTTCCTCCAATCACCAAGAGGAAGTCAGGAGATAGAAACAGGAAGTGGAAGTTGTATACTGTCTATCCCTCTGGAAGTGGGGGCATGTCATGGCCCGTGAACTGATTATTCAAGAATACATCAATCTCTGACTTGACAGGATTCAGGGGTTCCATGTGATAATGTCACTGTGAAAAAGTCGCCGGGTAGACGACTTTTTCCTGACCCCTAAAATTCTTTCCCCGAATATTCTGGGAGGGGTATAATTATATACCATTCTCTCCAACCCTAGAACTGTAAACCTTGGAATGGTTAGCTATCCACTCTCTTGTCTAAACTAAATGCAAAGTTCTTTTCTGCTGTAACCTTAATGTACTTGTAACACCTGCGCCTAGATACCTTTGGGTTGTGTGCACTATATAAATGCATAAATAAATACAATATTTGGGGAAGGTGTTTGTTTTCTGAAGGGTGCATTTTTAGGCAAATGTTGCCACCTGGTGGCTATTTTCACGCCAGCATTATCCCTGGATACATATTCAGGCATGTAAGAACTCTAATGCATCTGAAGGGCCTGTAAATACTTTAATCACTGAAATGCCTGTGGATAATAATACTAACACTGAGCAGAACTTTGCTCAGTCCTATAATATCAGTGATTACAAAGTTAATTTTATGCCTGATGACATCATCAAGTCCACTATTACCGCCTCTACCATCTCTGCCTAGTCAGGGCCACAGCATGTCACTCCAAGTGTCTTCAGAGGGCTGATGCTGGGAGCTCTCTATCCTAGTTACCAGAGCAGATACTGTGATGGACACTAGCACATCACTCTTCACCTAGATAAATCTTCTGACTTTTTTACTATTAGCAGCCAGGGCGGCGGGCGCAACCAATTGGGTTGCACAGATCGCGTGCTGAATCACTGATCGAAGCCCGCCTTCCGAGCAACCTGATGGCTGCTTCCCCCCCTTACTGACATCTTCCCTGCTGTCTTGCCCCCCAACCGCCACCAACTTCCCTTCTTATTTTTAATCCTCCCAAGCTCCACTTACACGATTACTGCATTGCCGCTCTGTGTCCCCGTTGGCCGCCATGGAAGAGGGGTTCCGTAAGGAGCCCACCTTCCTGATCCATGGCGGCCATCTTTAGTGAGTATTCTGTTTCAATGAATGGGATGCTGCCAGTCAACATCAGAGTCTGGGAGTGGCCCAGTTATTGTAGATATCGTTACGGATTCTGGTGCGTCCATGGACGCTAGTAATATCGGTCCTTGTTCCTCAGATCAATCATAATACAATAAAAAACGCTCAGCAGATTTTCTACTCTCTTATTAATACTTGGTCTCTTTTGAATCACAGCGTACAAATTGCCGACTATGTTTGACTTGCAATATCCTTACAATGAGCATCATTACGAGTGGCCAAAAACGGTGGTAATCCTGTGGTACTACTGAATTACCTCCACATTACCACACCACCGAAGTATGGGTTTGGCGGTAAGGCGGAGGAAATACCTCCAGCAGAAAGCTGGCAGTAATTCCTCCACGTTACATCTGAAAAAAGGCCAAATTGGTAAATTTACTTGACGGTGGAATTATCACTAGCGGTTATTTTGCCGACATCCTCTCGGAGTCTTAAGCACTACAATAAATGGCGACTAACACCACATACCACTGCTTCTAATCCAACGGTAATTCCGTCCATCCAAGTGGTGGTAATGGTATATCTGTTTGGTGGTATTACCGCCGAGATACCACCAACCTTGTAATGAGGCCCAGGGGTTACTTTATCCAGTATAATAGTATATCTTTACCTTTTCCTTTTCTGGGCATTTTTGAGACCTGCCATTGGTCATTTTATTGTCAGAAGTGTGTATCCTATCCTTGGGGTGTCGAAACACTCCTTTGGCAATATCATGTGCTTCCATATGCATTTCTATAGACCGGGTGGGCGGGTTTTTGTCAGCAGCTTCTCAGGATGATCATTGTTAGGGAGAATTCTCATAATTCCCTTCACCTTAGAGACCCCCAGCAACTTTGCTGGATTTTGAGGACTTGATTTTTTTACCTGGAGAGAGTGTGAGCCTTTTTCCCACTCTTTCGTATATTTCGATGTGTCTTGTACACTTGTGTTCTTTGGTTATGGAGTTTTAGATAACTCCATAGGTGGCATCTTTTCATTTGTGTCACACAGCACCTGCAGTGCAGTGACACAGGGATGTCTTTTACACTTCCAAAATGTTTAAATACCTTCTGGGATAAACTACTGTTCCCCAGAGAATGTAAATTGAAATTGACTTTACTGGTCTTTCCAAATTCGTAGACCCAGCACACACCATCTTCCTATAGAGTGCTGGAGGGGATACCTAGTATCCCATATGTTTAGAAACTCATGTAGCAGTCAAATGCTACCCTTTCCTATTGAAATGGCTGCTGGCAGTGGTTTTACAACAAACTACCATGATTTTTCCCGACCGCGAACACCGATAGCTCAAAATCGCGGGAGCCATCTTTTTCAAGATGGCACCAAAGCCCTTATGTTTAAACAGGTCCCGGTCTTCTTTTTTCACCGTTTCTTTTTGGAAAGGTCCTTCTAGAGTTTGTCTCTGCGCGCCAAACCAGGTTTCGTCCCTTTGTCCCTACACCTTTGGCGGGCTTCAGGACTGAAGACCGCCTCTGGCTCCTGAGTGTCAAGGCAAGGACAGCCACCTTACTGGGTGAGTGACAGCTAAGCTAGGCTAGAATGAAAGGGAGAAAACTGTTTAAACGGTGAGTCTCTTGGCTTGTAAGGCAGAGTCGACCACTGGAACGAAAGAACCGAAGACGAGCTGGAAGTGGACGGCTGCTGCAACTCCTGGACCGTTGGTTTGCCGGTGAAGCCCTGCTGGAAGTCCGAATTGCAAAGTTCATCTCGACAGAGAAGCCCCTTCAAGGACAACTTCCTCCTTTGAATTGGTGGGACCAATCAACTCGTAAGCCACTTGGATACCATTCTCGGAGCTGGTTAGGTGTAACCAGGGGGAAGGACACCAGCTTGTGTACTTGACTACAGCTACTCGAACCGAAGATCTTCCATTTGCCAGCTTTTTTTTTCCAGTCCCTGTGCAGTGCAGGAGTCCCCCCCGACGTCCTCCCTCTGGTCCCCACAACTGAGGCCCAGGAACAGTGAGGTCTGCAGGAACTGCCAGGAACCAAAGTCTTCAGCTGCATCGTTTCTTCATATTAAGGTACTGTGCCAACCCGATTGAGAGAACTTACCTCTCGTGGTGAAAGTTTGTGGATCTTTCCCAACTTGCAGGCCTAATCAGCTTGTGACCCAACATATGATTCTTTTTCATACAAACTACTTCTGAGACCTTTGGCAAAGACTTTACCATTTACTACCAGAACTGCCCTTTCCTATCCAAGACACAAGCCCACTGACTTTGGCCTAGGCCTAGTGAATTGAATTGTCTCTTCTAGTGAACTAAAACTATTTGCACTGGCTAAGAAAGTATTTGTGATCCATTTTAACTTGTGCCTTTTTACTCCTATTTAAAGTGACTGAAATGCCATTTTGCTCTCATTTCAGGGGAGCCTAATTTATTGGTTTGGTACTGAAGTGTGTTTGTGTATAATATTAAGTTGCCTCCTTCTAGTGAATGTTTTATAAATGACTGTGCAATACATTTTTATAAGTGTTTTACCAAGAAACCTTGAGTACAAGTGTCTACTTGAACCACTGTGATTGAAAGACCTCTGTGTAACATCATTTAGTGCTCACATTCCTCTTTAGATAAGCCTGGCTGCTCAGCCCGCGACCAAAACTGTGTAGTGCAGACATATACCAAAGGTTGGTTTTTGCTTACACCTGTAGTCCTAATTGTATGTGGTGGTCCCAGAGGGTACTGCCTGCAATTCTGCCTAACAGTCATTACTGCAGGATAATAATAATAATAATTTAGCATTTACGGTGTGGGGTGCTCATTTATCGACCTCGGAAGGATGAAAGGCTGAGTTTGGCCGTGCCGGGATTCGAACCTGCGTCAGCAGGCTCTGCACAGAGGGATTCAATGCATTGTTTTTAACCTGTGACATTTAGTTTAGCATAAACTGTGCCTCCCAGGGGAAGCCACGTGCAGCCAGACCGGATTGAATGTTTAATTGATCATTTGAAGCCCCCTTCCACTTGCAGGCCGCTTGTCCTAGTTCTATCGATTGAAACAGGGCTCGTTATTTAGAGAGCGGCCTGAAAAGTGGTACTCTCGGAATTATTTATTAAAACATCCACGAGGGACGCCTTGAAGCACACATCAATCACACCAGTGCTACAGTCTCTGCAGCAGTGTTATTAGCCCGCAAAATTTGACCAGAACCATTAATTTCATAGAAACACGCACGCGTCCTGTTGTTTTTCGTGCTCAAGAGCGTGAGTGTTTTGTGGACAGAAGCGGGTGGGCAGAGGCTGCATGAGCCGTCAACCTCACTGCAAGCATCTGTGACCGCAGGAACCACTGGTGGGTTCAGATTGAGGCAAATAAAAGACATGCCATCAATAAAGTGGCCCATGTCTCTGAAAAATTCGGTAAAAGGCCAGACAGTTTGCAATCGGTTCTGAACAAATCAAATGGATGTAGGTCAGAAACAATGCACAGGAGCATTTCCTAATGCATGTTCATGCCTTTTTCTCGCAATATATGCATGCTTGCTTTATCATAGCTGCTCAGTTAAAAAAAGTCATGCCACAGTAAGAAATAGCTACAAATGAATGCGTGCGCGCGCAAACTGGCACGCGCGCGCGCACACACACACACACACACACACACACACCTTCAATTACCTAATGAAGGAATCTACAGTAATCTTTGGCCCTCCAGGTGTTTTCGACTACAATGCCCATCACTCGTAGACAGCATAGTCAATGGTGAGGAATCATGGGAGTTGAAGCACAACAAATCTGGAGAGCTACAGGTTGCAGGCCCCTGACTTAATGATGTCCTGCTCTCCTTGGCCCCATTTAATTGTCATCCCATTACCATGGTCCCGCAGCTCAATGCTACAAGAAGAAGGCTCAGATGTTTAAAACCACTCTGGTAGTGATGTGAATAAAAACATACAAATTCAACATGCCATATGACATCAAAACTGACATCAACGAGGCCGACATGATCACGCTATATGAATAATAGTCACAAGAGCTTATCCTGCGCCGCTTTCAATGCACAATAATTGTACCCAGATGGCCTGGCCATGTAGCACAGCTTTTTGCCATACAATTAGTGCATCACCCTTGTCAATAGCACAATGATTTCCAATGGGTGCTATGGTTCTCCTAAAAGCAGTGCCGATAGGGCAATGTCCAGATTCAGTGCCACGTGTGTATGGCACCTGGGTCATGGCCTAGATACTGTACTTGTCACCAGTGTACCCAGACACATGTGATGAGACATCCCGGGATACACTGCAAGTATCCTCAGTCTCTCTTAGGTGTGACTACATCTGGGGCATGGCTTGCAACAATCAGTCTCCACCAGAAGTGTATGAGGAATGACCTGGCAAGGGTGCAAAGCCCTGTCCTTTTTGATTTTTAGTGCATAAAATGATGCAGGTGATTCCTTATCCAAAGGGGTAATCTGCCAACCATAGCCCCCTTGGTCACTACTGCATGCCAAAAACATAGTGTACTTCTGTCCCCTCCCCCAGAGACAGATGCACACTAGGCAACGGTCGTGTGCCCAGTTATCAAAGGATCACACTGATTCAGAAGGAGTAGCCTCACACCAGGGTTCGGCATATCCAAAGCACTTTGTTGTCAGTAAGGAGGGAAGGGTAGCGGAAGTAGGATAGGCAGAAGCCTTCCACCATCTTGCTTCTCACTGTCTCTCTTTCCCTTTCCTGCCTCCGCCACTTCCTCTGGAGCAAACCTTGGGTGCAAGATCAACAGGGCAACGTCCACTCCAGCCAGGAGCAGGGATTATTCCCGTAAAGCAGGGTAGCTTTAAACCAGTCACCTGAAGACTTGTGCCTGTAAAGGAAGGAGTCTTGCACCCCTTCAGCAGATTTCCCTCAGTTCCTCAAGGATCCTTTAGAGGGAAGAGATGTTTGGAGCATTCTCACCTGAACTTCCTTTGGGACGGTTGCACTGTCAAAAGCCCTCAGTGTGAAGTGAAGAAGGAGCCGTCCAAGACAGAAGGAAGATCTGTTCCCTAACCATTCCCCGGGAACATTAGGAGTGACCAGTGCTTTGAACCAGGACCAACAACTCTGCAACAGATGGTCTGTGCCAGAAGACCAGACCATGAAATTGAGAATCCTGTCCTAGAGTCCTTTCTGAAGGCCTCAGAGCAACTCGAGGGCCAGACCAGCCGAAGATCCCTGTTCTCTCGCACCAAACTGGTTGCTCCGTGTTTCCCGCTTCCTGAACAGTATGGAAGGTGCTGGTGTCTGCGTTCCTCCAACCAGCCAAACTATTGCACTGCATCTAATCCAGCTCGGAGACTGCATCATGTCCTAGCGAAGCACGTTACCTACTATGCTCAAAGGGTCGGCTCAATGCCTAACCCAAACCCCTGGAGGGTCACTCGCTGAGTCTAACTGGGGGTTACAACCATGGCCAGCTAGCCTGAGAGCCGCCGCCTAGTTGATTTCACCTCGATCACCACTTCCACGACCGTTGTCTGCCGTCTCGAACCGCTGGAGTGTCACTTGCCGACCCCCTGTGAAGCATTCTTGGGACTGCGCTGACCTGCGCCATTGAACCGCTGCCATTCGTCCGCCCAGAGCACCCGCATTTCACCCTACTCGATGCCTGCTTGCTGCCAGGGCGTTCACGATCCTACTTGTCCGACTGAGCCTGATCAGACAGCATCAATGTTCGGACCCGGGTCTGATGCGCCAGCCCACTAAGAACTGAATCCAGGCACTGTGACACTGAACTGCCCACATGGCCCACTGTGAGACCAAAGATTGCTTAGGTCAAGATTGCTTCTGCTCTCAGCCCAATATCCTTTTTATGGTAGCCTAACCTACCACCCCTGGAACTACGGTCAGAGTGATGCATTCTCCAGTCTGTTACATCTCCTCTGTCTTTCCTCTGGGGTGGGTTTTTGTATAGTAATCTCTTTCGTTCTATGTGCAGATGGTGGGTTTTATTAAAGTGTTCATATTTTTATAGAACCTTGATTGGACATTCCCTTTATTTTGACCTGTGATACTGTGTTGTTTGGGTCCCTACTGGTTCACCTTCACACCCCTCTTAAAAGCATAACCTTCCCTCTGCCAGCGTTGCCACAAAAGGTGAAGAGGTATATCTCTTGATTACGTTGCATATCCTTTATGATTGCGTTGTGTTTTGGTTTGTAGAAGTGTGAGGGCTGAGTTGGCCATCTTGCCCCTACCCACCCTTGTATTCCTGCAAGGCAGAATCCAATTAATCACAATTAGACCTTGGGGATGACCTCTGGCCCTGCACTTTGATTATTATTTGCTGCTCATGGCGTATGGCCTTAGTCTGTGACGTACCCTTATCTTGGGCGTGTACGCGCACGCTTTCTCTCTCTAGCGCGCGTGCGTTTCAACGCGTGTGTGTTCATGTGGTATGTGGAGCCCGCTGTTTGTTCAGCAAAGTAGCAATATCTCGAAGAAATGTTCAGTCTCTCTAAATGGCAAACACAACTGGTAGCAATTGCTCTCTGCGAGAAGGACTAAACCGTTCAACTCAATAATTCTGACTTAACAAAAACATGATTTAAAATTGAAATATCAAACATATGTCCACGTTTATGCCTGTATATTTTTAGAAAAATATTTGTAAAGCAATTTCCTACTGAAAAGAATGTTATCCGATAAAAAACGAATATTTTAGATTAATGCATTTAGGAGTCATCGCTCTTTCGTCCTGACCTAGACAGCAAATCCCAAGAGACGGTACTATCCAGACACAAAAAGGTGTCTTTCTTCGAGCCCTGCCCATGCGTCCCCAAAAGCATTGAATAAATATAAAAACATGTCCTACTTTACCTCAAGCAGGAGTTCCTTAGGCCATTTGTGTCGCATTCTCATGGTGAAATCAGCCTCAACCAATTAGCTCGGCAGTGCCAGGTAGCCAATCATTTTGAAGTTTCACAACTCTCCACCTATTTACATAGTGGAACTCATGTCAGCCAATAAGTGCATGGCTGTCAGTTTGCTGTGAGCTGACATATTGTGATTGGCAATGTTGTACCGTTCTTGACTTGGTTTTGTTCATCAACGAAGGCTACCATGTCATGGCTGGCAAAAATTCTACCTTAAAAATATTCTTCTAAACATTTTGTTTGTACTCTCTTTAAAAAATATACATGAATGAACATATTAACATATTCATGCTTTGGACGCAAGGACATTTTTCAAAAGAATTTTTTGTTAAGTTAGAATTAGCTTCTTACAGTGCTGTGTTCTTTTACCATATCTCTACCGCACGTGGCTTGTGTGTATGGATGTCATTTAGGGGTCGTAGTTGCGACCCCTGAGGTCTCCCTTGCTACCCCTGTGATCTCCCTTCCTAACCCTAAAAGAAGTTGTACTTTTTTTTATTGAGGCTCATTGTCTGTGGCCAGCAGCATGTGGCTCTTTGTTTCTGTAGTAACTGGTTTTCTTACAGCTAAAGCCGGTAAGATAACTCAGTGGTTTGGGCGCTGGCTGCTGCTATGTGTGTGTGATCTGCAGGTGGCCGGTTGGACTCCCAGCAAGGTCAGCCTTTCATCCTGCTGAGGTTGATAAATGAGTACCAACACAGGTTAGGTGATATGGTATGTATATTTGTTCTGTATGAAGAGCTTAAGCATCGTTTGACCTTGGACGCCTACTTGCATTCACAGTGATTTGGTAATATAGGCCTATACGCACTGATATTAAAGATACGTATGGTGACCCATTCTTGTATGAAATATATATCACTTCAGAGTGATATTGTAATCATATTTTTTGTAGTGTACTTAGAAACAATGCTATGTGATACCACTTGTTGTCGATAGGTGAAAGGTCATGGTGCATCGCTTTCTGTAATGCCACTTCGGGGCGGGTCAAATGACATCACTTCCTGTGATGTCATCAGAGGTCAAGGGTCATGTGATGTCATTTCCGCTACCCCTGGCATTTCAGTGAAATGACGTCCCTGAATGTGTGAGTATTTTTCTTTATTTTACAGTTGTGCAGTAGTTTCTTCTGAGCATAACCTACGTCCGTGCCCTCTCTAAATCTTCATTTGTTCACAAGCTCAATTCCACATTTCAGAGACACAAATCGGTCCAAAAAAAAAGTGAATTATGAAAAGTCAGCAATTACAAAACCACAGAAACACTGCAGAAGAAAAATACATTCACGAAGAAGTTCAAACGCAGAAGGGCAGCGTTTCTATTGACGACGAAGAGAACACTTCCCATCAGGCAAGCAGTCACCGCAGCATGGAGGCCTGTTGGGTTACATTCGTTGCAACAGTGCAAGCCAGACCTCATGAGCGCCCAAAACTAGCGCCATGTTGGAGGTAAAAATAGGAAACGCCAGGGTGCCGCGGGAAGGCGGCTCTTGCACAGAGAGAGCAGTAAGGGAAGCAAGGCATGCGTCATGAGAAGGTGATCATACATGTTAGACTCCTGATTTTTCAATGGAAAATATCGTTATTTTTCAGGTTCTCCTAAAATAAATATAACCCCAGTCCAAGTTCTCCTGATTTCTCTGACATAATCCCCCTCCCAGGTGCTTCAGAATGTGGACGTGTATGGGTGATTGTCCATGGAAGGGGAGGCACGTGAGGTTCCGGGGATCGTCCCAAGACTGGGGAGAAAGGCACACAGTCCAGAGGCAGAGGCAGGAAGAGGGGAGCATTGGGTGGGGCAAGAACGAGGAAGTGAAGCCGATGACCATATAGATTGAGAAGAAAAATACTGAAAGGTTACGCATGCACCAACGCATGCATGTTTGGTAAGGTGCAAAGGAAACAAATGCAGACCTTACAGAGCGAAAAGTGACATCACGGATCCCATAATGCACTGCTCCTGCCCATCTTGTGTTCCCGAGTACCAAACTCCCTCGGTTCAGGGGATAGATACCCTGTGGTAGAATCCGTGCTGCTCCTAGATATCTCTGCTTGCACGTGTTGTGTTCTGTGCAACACTCACTCCCTGCTCCACCACAAATAGCTCTCAACCTTTTTTGTCAGCAAGGCGGGTGAAAACACCCGATTTTCTTTTTGGCGGGTGAGAGGCCCATAGAAGTGAATGGGCGTATGAGGGACTTGGCAGGTGATTCATCTGCTTTCAAGGCGGGTGACACCCGCCAAAAGCGGGTGAGTTGAGAGCTATGCTGCCTAGTCTCCGGCTTTATCTCTGGGTTTTTAGGCTCTTATCTGAATCTCCAGGGAAGAGCGTGGAGTCTCCGGAATTACCGGCACTTGCAGTAACTCTGCCCACACCTCGATTCGATTGGTTTTAAACAGACCGATAGCAGCCAATCGCATCGAGGTATGGGCAGATGAGTGTAAATGTTGCTCCATTAAGCGTCATTAGACATTGATTACTATTATTTTTGTTTTAATGTGGGTGGCCCGGGTGGGCAGAGTCTTGGGCACTGGGGCAGGGCGTCCGATGACGTAATTCTCTAGGTTTTTCTTTAGCAAATATAGTCAGGTATGCGTTCCACCCTAGTCAGAGTGAGTGTAGGCAAAGACCATAGCAGTCCCACGCCTAAACCACTCACTAGGTAGGCAGCGGGTAACACAAGGGGCTCCTATGATGAGAGAAAAAAAGGTCCAGCCATTGCTTCACCATATTTACTTCCAAGGCACAGCAACAAAGAGCGGGGCAGCAGATGGCAGAGAAGGAGAAAAATGCTGAGTGGGGCCGAGAAGCTGCACAGTAAAGATAGGCACAGATGTTGAGCTCGACAACTTGTCTTTTCACATACAAGTATTCCTTTTAGCTATTGTAAAATGATATATTATGTTAATAGGCTTTCATACTATGTCAGTTGGCCACTGTAGTAGTGTGGGAGCCCCTAGGCCTGACTATGCCCCCTTCCATGGGTATCCAGACCTTAGTCTATCGGAGGAAAGAGAGCGGCGGGAAGATGAGAGGCTAGGAAAATGGGACGTAGATGCAGGGGGAGCTGCTTTGTGATGGCCTGGTTGCATGTGAACCCTGGTATTGGGGCCATAGTTCTGCAAAAGGGAGGAGACGGACATCAGTAGTAGGGTTGGATTTGCAAGGCAGATTATAGAATTGTAAACTTGTGCGGAAAGCAGGGGCGTAATGAAACCTACATGTTGGTGGCGTGGGGGGGTGGGGGCTAACCCTTCAAATGTTGGGAGAGGTGCTATCTTCAGTGACGGTGGAGGAGTGGCAAATATATTTGTGTGGGGGGAATCTAACGTCTTAACGCATTCTAATGGGACTATTCTAGTGCAGCTTCAATGTTACAAGCAGTTAACTCTCTTCTTTAAGACTGAAAGCACCAAGGACTGCTGTGAGAATGAGTGGTCTCCTGTCCCCCTCTCTACCCTTCCAATCACCCCCCTGGCATTCAAGTACTAAACCCACATCACGATTTCAATTGCCTAAAACATGATGCATTTGAATGCAGGTGCTCACAGTGAAGTGCTTTAGGTTAGCAATTGCCAACAGGGAAGCCCAGACTCCATTTAACATCTGTGTCCTGCTTTGTCCGGCCACAGCACTGTAGGTCAGCCGGGTCGAGGCAACATAGGTCCGGGAACATAGGCCAACATTTTGGGGGACTAAGGGGTGGTAGGGGTGGGGGCTCCAAAGCCCGGTCAGCTCAATGGTGATGAGCCAGTGACTCAAAGTATTGTTTAATGCAGGAGGAGCTCAAGACTGTGCTTGGGCAATCCTTGATGTTTAATGCAGGAGGAGCTCAAGACTGTGCTGGGCAATCCTTGATGTTTAATGCAGGAGGAGCTCAAGACTGTGCTTGGGCAATCCTTGATGTTTAATGCAGGAGGAGCTCAAGACTGTGCTTGGGCAATCCTTGATGTTTAATGCAGCAGGAGCTCAAGACTGTGCTTGGGCAATCCTTGATGTTTAATGCAGGAGGAGCTCAAGACTGTGCTTGGGCAATCCTTGATGTTTAATGCAGGAGGAGCTAGCTCAAGACTGTGCTTGGGCAATCCTTGATGTTGTGTGGTTTACTTGCTCTGGCATCGCTATATGTTGCACACCAGGTCAAACTGCAGACTGTTCATTGTGTGACTGCGAAACCTGAGCCAAGACTTACCTAGTCGAGAATAGACTGTGTATAAAGGTGAATTCTATTTCTACCAGAGGGTACAGGAATGCAATGTTCCAGCCTTTACAGTAAAATTGAAAAAGACTGGCACCTTGATGTCAAAAAGGTTATTATTAATAGCCTGTTCTATCCCATGTCATGCTAGACTGTGTTTCTGGCTGTGGCGATACCGTGTGGCGCCTGAGATACCTTCTGTCTATCCCGAGAGAGTTTACCTCGAGCTCCCTCTGCAGTCTGTTGTGAAAGAGGGTAGGTAGGTTGAGAAGGGCCAGCTGTCTGTCCTCCTGTAAGCAGCGACAGGAAAGCATGATGTGAATACATCTTTTATACAGAAGCAGTCAGTCTTTTAAAAATCTTCCAGCCCAGTGTGCCATTGTGTACCTGGTGTACTGAAACCATGTGCAAAGAAGAGAAAAGCACCCACCCTGCTACCTTTTCCCTAGGAGACTATCGGCCAGGAGCTTCTTCTTCTTCTAAATTACCGAATGCGTGGGCGGACCCACGCCGGCGCTTCCCCATCCAATAGGATGATGTGCACCAACCCACCAATCACATAAACTCACAACTCCTCCCACTGCCCCGTCTGTCTCACAAAATCCAACAACACACTGCTCCTCCTCCTGCCTCTCACCCCGTCACCTCCCAGCAAAGCCCTCCCACTCAGCTTAATTACTGAATGCGTGGGCGGACCCACGCAGGCGCTTCCGCATCCAATAGGATGATGGGCACCAACCCACCAATCAACACATAGCCCGCATAAACTCACAACTCCTCCCACTGCCCCGTCTGTCTCACAAAATCCGACAACACACTGCTCCTCCTCCTGCCTCTCACCCCGTCACCTCCCAGCAAAGCCCTCCCACTCAGCTTAATTACTGAATGCGTGGGCGGACCCACGCAGGCGCTTCCCCATCCAATAGGATGATGTGCACCAACCCACCAATCAACACATAGCCCACATAAACTCACAACTCCTCCCACTGCCCCGTCTGTCTCACAAAATCCAACAACACACTGCTCCTCCTCCTGCCTCTCACCCCGTCACCTCCCAGCAAAGCCCTCCCACTCAGCTTAATTACTGAATGCGTGGGCGGACCCACGCAGGCGCTTCCCCATCCAATAGGATGATGTGCACCAACCCACCAATCAACACATAGCCCGCATAAACTCACAACTCCTCCCACTGCCCCGTCTGTCTCACAAAATCCGACAACACACTGCTCCTCCTCCTGCCTCTCACCCGTCACGTCCCAGCAAAGCCCTCCCACTCAGCTTAATTACTGAATGCGTGGGCGGACTGTGAAGATATACTGTCACTTTTAAGTGAGGGTGTGTTTTTAACTGGGGATCCTCTAGGAGCGTCCAACTGCACCAGCATTTCTGAGAGTAGCTGAGGCCTGCTAGTAACTCTGTGGGAATGACTATAGCGGTGCTGGGTGCAGGGCTCTGCTGAAATTAGGGTGCAGGGTTTCTGGGAGTCAATCTGCATAATCCAGCCTTCTCATCCTAGCCTGAGGTTACTTTGTCCTGTCAATAGAGGGCAGCATGTAGATTTTAAGACCATGTAAGGGTTGCAGGGCCTGCCTCCCAGCTTGCATTTACAGGTCTACCTCACGAGTTATGGCCCTGACCCTGAACTGAGTGCCACTCATGTCTATCATTTATTAGGGTTTTTGGGGAGTGCTACCTCCCATTTCATGGCTGCTTCACACTGCTTGGCATTTGCCATGTATGTGAAATGACATAAAAGGACATTCTACATTATAACCTAACACAAGACCCAACTGGATGGTGTAACAAAAATGGCATTGCGGTCCAAAGAATAAAATGAAGGAGTGACATAAATAAATAAACAAATAAATAAACAAACAAACAAATAAATAAATAAATAATTAAATGAAAACCAAAAAAATGAGGAAACCTCCCTTAAAAACCAAAACATGCAAACTCGGTTACTAGATGAACATTGGGAAGGGGGAATCAAAAAAGGAAAAGCTCATGCATGGAAGAGGGTTAGGTATCGATGCAGTACGGGATGAAGTGGAAGTCCATACAGGCGTATGTGGCGTTCCACCCACCGAAAAACAAACGGAAGTTGTACATAAAAAACACAATTTCAAGGTAGTATTTATGGCACAAATTGCATTTGAGAAGAAAATGCACAGATCCTAACAGACCAACACTGCACAATATGTTTCTCCAGCTTCAACATGGCATAGCACAGCTCAACATGCCAATCCTATGGTAGCATGGCATTTTAAAGCATGGCAGAGCATATTGTAGATAGCACAGGATTGCAGGGCACAGCCACATTGAAGAAACAGGCTACATCATAGCTCCATAAAAAATCATAATGTAAACCAGCTTAATAGTAAATAAAATGTAGCAACTCCTAAATAAGATGTTAGGTGGGTGCTTTACACACACACACAAACATATGCATGTTTGGGCACACACGCGTGCGCACACACACACGTCCGGTTCCAGACACAGAGCTACTAGATTTGAGGTTTGCTCCTATGGGAGTTGACCAGCAAGATGGGAACACGATTTGAAGTGGAGGACAAGGCCCAGCTATTCAGTGCAAAGGGTCTCCACCTGTCCTTTACTCCACCCTGGAGGAAACTGCACTTTGCTTTTATTTGGAGGTGCTTTCTCCTGACTACACGAAGAAACACTTGGGCCCCTTTTGGCAACGGAGACATGTCTAATATTTGAAAGAAGAGGTGGCTTCCATAATATGGAATTATTGGTTTGCTTTGTGTTTTATTTAGTGCGAACATGCGCAATCGTATTTTGTTTTCTTGCGCTTTGAGACAGTGCAGCAGCTTGCAAAGCCCAGGGAAGAAATCCAATACATTAATTACAGTAAAAATAGATGCATTGTGTAGAAAGCTGCTAAAAACAACGGTGGTATTACTGGACCACAGGGACTGCGCCAGAGCCCTGGGCCTCTAGGTGGGGCCTAGAGAAGGAGGGGTGCCATTAAAGGAACCACTCTATGGTCCTGCTGCCAGGTTGGCCCTGAAGACAGTCTCAGGGAATGCAGTGGAGTGGGGCGCTGTGCTATTCAATGTAACATGATAGGTTCTTTTAGGCTTCTTATAGCCTGCAACCCATGCTATGTTAATACGCTTTTATACTGCGCCACATCACCTCCCTACCAGTTTCAGAGCACCTAGGCTTGTCTCTGGAGTGGCACGCTGTGCCCCTGCCAGGGGTATCCCAACCTCAGTTTGCTGGGGAAAGATAGGAGAATGGGAAATCAGGAAATAGATGCTACGAACACAAGGAGGGATTTGGGATGGGCTAACGTTTTGTAATAGCATGGGCGCGTGCCAGTCCTGCTAGGTAGACCATGCTAAATGAAGAGAAGAGAAGAGGCGGATATGCCTTAAAGGGTTGTAATATTAGCCACCAGATGGTGAGAGAGGGTGACATTTCCATAGTATTATCTTGTTGACTTCGATTCAACAGAGGACAAATTAAACACGCCATCATCATTTTCTGTGTGCACCACTTCAGATGCTCCTGCAGCTGCAGCAACATCTGGAATTCAGAAGCCGGCTGACCGAACAGGCGGCATGCCGTGCCAGATCTTCTGAAAGGCGGGAGGGTCTGGGAAAGAGTCACATGTAGGCAAGTGACGACGTAGATTCTTCAGAAGACATACTAAACACCAACATCATCTTCTGTGTGGACCACTTCAGAAGCTCCTGCAGCTGCAGCAACATCTGGAATTCAGAAGCCGGCTGGCCGAACAGGCGGCATGCCGTGCCAGATCTTCTGAAAGGTGGGAGGGTCTGGGAAAGAGTCACATGTAGGCAAGTGACGACATAGATTCTTCAGAAGACATACTAAACACCAACATCATCTTCTGTGTGGACCACTTCAGAAGCTCCTGCAGCTGCAGCAACATCTGGAATTCAGAAGCCGCCTGGCCGAACAGGCGGCATGCTGTGCCGGATCTTCTGAAAGGCGGGAGGGTCTGGGAAAGAGTCACATGTAGGCAAGTGACGACATCGATTCTACAGAAGACATACTAAACACCAACATCATCTTCTGTGTGGACCACTTCAGACGTTCCTGCAGCTGCAGCAACATCTGGAATTCAGAAGCCGGATGGCCGAACAGGCGGCATGCCGTGCCGGATCTTCTGAAAGGCGGGAGGGTCTGGGAAAGAGTCACATGTAGGCAAGTGACGACGTTGATTCTACAGAAGAAATACTAAACACCAACATCATCTTCTGTGTGGACCACTTCGGACGTTCCTGCAGCTGCAGCAACATCTGGAATTCAGAAGCCGGCTGACCGAACAGGCGGCATGCCGTGCCGGATCTTCTGAAAGGCGGGAGGGTCTGGGAAAGAGTCACATGTAGGCAAGTGACGACGTCGATTCTACAGAAGAAATACTAAACACCAACATCATCTTCTGTGTGGACCACTTCAGACGTTCCTGCAGCTGCAGCAACATCTGGAATTCAGAAGTCGGCTGGCCGAACAGGCGGCATGCCGTGCCGGATCTTCTGAAAGGCGGGAGAGTCTGGGAAAGAGTCACATGTAGGCAAGTCTCGACGTCGATTCTACATGGTTCCGGCAAATACTCAGGAGGCTCCAAAGACAGGTTCTACGTAACAATACAATCTCCTCTTCAGGCCATGTTCCCGACAACCTCTGAACCATTTCTTCTGCATCTTTGGGGTTTCCTATGATATGGAATGATATGGCATTTATAACGCGCCTGTACACAAGAAATTCAAGGCGCGAGAACCACACACCCACCGCTGACCACGCCACAAGTCCAAATGGTTGCAAACAACAACGGGCCTAGAAACACTTTTGTACAGGCGCGTTATAAATGACTTAGATCATATCAAATATCATAGCAAACAACCCAGACTCTGGATGCTACCCCTTCACACACAACAAGCCCAATATACACAACAAAGCACACCCAGAAAGCTGTCACACACGGTTACCTGTCTTTACATCGAAATATTGTATATTAAATGCATATATCTCGAATATTTTATATTGAAAACATTTATAGTGAATGCACTTTTTAGTTTTTTTTTTTGGTGTCTCGCCCCAACCCCCCATTTCCAACCCCTAAAAACTCACCCCGACTATTTCCCAAAAATATTTAACCCTTTACCACACTCCTAAATGCATTCACCATAAAGGTTTTCCATATAAAAAATTCGATATATGGGCTATTAATATAAAATATTCGACATAAACACTGTATACCGACACACACAGAGGCCAGTTCCTCCTGGTTACTAAAGCATGAACAGGAGAGCACAACTTCTATCCTGTCCCTCTTCCCTCACTATCCAACCCTACCCACTTTTCTTACAGAGCCAAGTGAGCGCCTAGAGGCCATGCAAATGGCAGCAGTGAGCGGTGTGAATCATCATTACATAACATAACATCTGGTGGTTAACCCTTTGATGGAAGCTGTTTATTATCAAGGGTAATATTGTCCAGTAGTTCCGTTTCGTTCTGCCTCAAGAAAGAATATTGCTTGATACATTTGAAGATTCTTAATGGGAAAAGGCAATTGAGCTTCCCAGTGCCATGCCGACTGCGGCACTGCAGCTTGAGTTTAGCCTAAATTCTCTGATCTGTAGTGGTGAGTCTAGGTTAGATAGAAGACTGGGAAAGAGTTACTACCCAGAAATCATAAAGAGGGTACTGTGCTATCTTTCAATCTCCAGGTTATCAGCATTATTTGAAATTCCTACCTAGCCATGAAGCACAAGGAGCTTTTTTGAGGCATGCTTGGGACAACTAAAAATAACAGCTGTTGTGGGCAATAGGCAGCAAGTGGGATAACCTGAATATGCAGCAATTGTGTTATTGAAACAGATAATCATGTTGTGTCTGTACGTCCCCGGCATTAATTAAGCCCACTAGTATTTTTTATACTAATCTGCCTGCATTTTCTGGTATTTGTTTTAATTATGAGAATGAACTAGGAAGAAGGTGTGTGTGGAGGTTTTAGGTGTAATCTTAAGAACATTGTGTCAGACAATCAGGGGGCTCACAACACAGGCTTTATATACGGAGGCACGCTGCATTCCACGCTGCGGGTGGGTGCTTCTTCCACCAGGTCGCTATGTTTCCCTTGTTCTCTAGCTGGTCTGGGGGCCAGGCTCACTCTTGCCCCTCACACCACCCTGCGCCATCTCTCCCCCAGGCGTGCTGTACTTAACTCCACCTTACTCGATCCTAGTCGCGGTACCCCGGCCCCTCTCTAGATACTCCATCCGACGTCAGTTATGGACATGGAGGAAGAGAAGGTCTTGCTTGCCAGGCCTGTGTTTACTCCCTTTTTTTATTACCCGTAGAACTCTGGTTGCTTAGCCCAGCGTGTTAATATCAATACTTCAGACGATGGGGCACCCTCCTGTCGAGCTATCTACCAGAATAATAGAAAGCCAAGCTCAAATTTCTGAACCTGTCTATTTTAGATCATTTGTGGTGGCGAGCACTGGTCAAGATAAGGTGACCAAGGCCCAAGGTCACAAAACTATGAACTACTGTAAACAATAGTGAATGGAGGCTAGTACAGGGGCAATGCACTAGTGTTGGAAGCATGGTATTAGGCATGTTATTAAAAGAAAACAATTAAATAAATTAAATAAATAAATTGACCACTTGTGCCACACCACACTTCTACTCTCAATGTAAATATCGCCAGTCGTATTGACTGGATTAAGTAGACATTCAGTATAACATAAACTATATTAGCTTTATTAGACAGCCAAAATGTGTTTCGACCTTGTACAAAAGGTCTTCCTCAGGACTAACAATGTTTTATATGCATTCAACAAAATCACAATATGTTGATACATAAACTCATTTTTTGTACATCAAAAAATTATTATATAGTGAAAACAATAAATGATAGACCATCACAAAAGACGACAGGAAACAGAAAATGGGAAAAGAGACGGGAGGGAGAAAGAAGAACATAAATATTAACGTCTTTTCTCATACACATGACCCTTGTACCTATTATTACTTTGGGAAAAAAGGTGTTCCACCCATTGATCCAGGTGAGACACCCTTTGCCTTGTGACCACCCCAAAACACTACCAATGACTCAACAACTAATGAATCAACTCATGGTGTGGTGGCCCGCTCCTTGAAAATGTGTAGTAATGAAGGCCTCTCAGAAAAATGTATAGGTCTAGAATGACCAATTATTCTATATATCCATTAACCGCAGAAAGTACAGCTTCCTGCGGTGCCTTTGCCAAGCTCATTCCTCTCTAGAGACAGATAAAACAAATGGTGTTAAATTAATGGAACACAAATTCCATTCCAAACTGATGCCTAAATCAATTTGATTGAAAATCATTTGATCGTAACTGGCCATTCTTCAGTAAGTTTAAAATCATATTAAAACACCAATGTTTACGAAATATGTTAAATCATTTATAATTCTCTGTTGAATATTGTGTGATCATTCTCACAACCTTAAAATCATCATTTTTGTTTTTGACTTTTGGTTTAAGTAGTTGTCTGTGCATAGCCAGGCTTCTTCTTCCTGTATTCTTCAAAACCTCCTCTGTGTAACCTCTCTCCTTAAACATCATAGTTTACATCTCACATTCATGTTCCAATTTAGACAATTCCCTGCAATTCCTTTGTGCCCTAATGTACTCTCTGATTGGGATGCTCCTGATCACACTGGATATATGGAAGCTGGTGGTCAATAGTACCGAGTTTACTTCTGTGAGCTTCCTAAATGTCTTAGACATGATGCTGGATCCCTTCACACACACATGGGTGTCCATAAAAGTTATGTCTATTGGGTACTTTGTTCTAGTGAATTGTATGTCAAACATACTACTGTACACATACTGTACACATTCCTGTAGTGCACATTCACTCCCTTGCCAAATCACAAAAACATTGATGATAAATCAAACCCACAACTTAATTCTTGAGGAAAATACATAGTCTGAGTAAACATAAACACTTAAAAAAAATCCCATAAATAAATTTGCCAATGAGGGTGCATAGTTAGCTCCCAGGGCCACTCCTCTTGTTTGTCTATACATGGTGTCATTGAACAAAAAGAGATAATTATTCAATGTGAAAAGCAACATTTCTTTTAACATTAGCATATCTAATAGATAAGACGCAGATCTTTTCGCATATGTGAAGTCAATGGGTTTCAAGGCTATGAATATCCATTTGCCTGTGCCTGCGGTAAGGGATGGTAACGCCTTAATCAAACCTTTCCTGTCCATGTGCGGTCAGGGCACATATGTGCCCTCCCAGGACCTTTGTGTAATAACAGGAACTGTGGCCCTACCGGCCTCCCCGTTCTTTTCTTTCCCACCTCTTTCACTACCTCCATGCACCCATGGCGGGATCTCAACCTGGGTCCTGTGAGGGGTCAGAAATGTGTGACGGACACAAAGGTATATTTTCCTCAAAGTATGCCATTTTATTGAATAAAAGGGGTGAGATAACACCTATATTTCCATATCCTATCAAGAAGGTCCTTGCATAGCAACCTAAAACTAAAGAAAAATGACCTACTGTCCTAAATGTATCTGACCCTCACACTAATACACACAACACAATCATATAAGGAATGTTTGGCTGTCTTCAGTTCAACAAAACAATCTACCAATTCAAACTTAAAGATTTTAGAAAGTACTCTTTGTGACCAGGGTTGGGCTCCCTTCCCCTGGATCAATTCAGGAGTACTCTGAGCAAAGTTCTGATTCAACAAAGTTCTGTTCAGTATGACACAAAAAGTCTTTTCCATTCACTGCGTCATTCCACTTAGCAAAGTAAATGTCTCTTTCACAGATGCTTAGTCACAAAATCAAAGCAATTGTTGTTCTCCACAGTATCCTTCTTGGTAAAGCAAATATCTCTCGCTCAAAACACAAGTTAATAAACCAAGGTCATTGTTCTCTTTAGAATGCTCAGCAATTATTAGCATATGACACTTTTTCTTCAAGTCAAAGGGCCTCATTCCGAGCATGGCGGTAAGGGATAGCGGCCACCGCTAACGAGAGCGGTGGCGGTAATCCCTTACCGCCATACTCCGAGTTCCCTTTGCGCCATGGTGGTTTTAACACCTGCTTTTAGCAGGTGTTAAAAACCATGGCGCTAAGGGACCTTGATGTTAATTACGCCACGGTAATTTACGGTGGCGTAATTGACGCCTTCCCCACTCCCATTATGCCCTATGGGGCAAGAATGGGAATGGGGAAGGGTAAATGGGGATTGGGGAATTACCGCCCCGCCAACCTTGGAATGGGGCGGTAATTCCGCCATCCACCAAGGCGCTGCCGGTCCGGGTACGGCGTCAACCAAGGCGTTAATAGCGCCATTGGTTAGCGCCGTACTCGGAATGAGGCCCAAACACTTTTGTTAAGCGAACACAGCAACTACTTTTGGTGATGGACAGTTTGTCAAACAAGCCTCATTACATGGTATGCGGTAACCATGGCGCTATTAGCGCCATGGTTGCCGCCGGTATTTTATCGTGTCCGCCTTGGTGGATGGTGGAATTACCGGCCTACTCCAAGGTGAGCGGGGCCGGTAACTCCCCATTCACCAAGGCACTTCCCCATTCCCATTTTTGCCCCTATAGGGCTCAATGGGAATGGGGAAGGAGGTAATTACGGTACCGCAAATTGCGGTGCCGTAATTAGCACCAAGGTCCCTTTGCGGGCCCATTCCTTAACGGCTGGTAAAACCAGCCGTTGAGGTCGGGTCCGGCAAAGGGACCTCGTAGTAAGGCGGTAAGGGTTTACTGGTACCAGTGCCCTTACCGGTACCGGTAAACCCTTACCGCGTGCCATGATCCCCATAAAGTTAAAACGTTTTTTCCACCACCCCGTTTTTCCACACATACACTTCTTCAAATCATCTTCTTCTTTCAAGGTATGCGGACCTACCAGGACTAACTACTATTGGTCGTTTTCCTGGTTTTCTGGTTTACTTGCCTGCCAGGATGAACACTCCTACAGCTACAATTGTGCTTTGTGCCCATAATTGTTCCATGATTCTCCACACCAGTGTCCCATGTTAGGTTTGAACAATAGCTGCTTCTTTTTATAGTCTCTTAACTCTTGATAATGTGGGCTATAGATTTCCCCAACATGGTGTCCCACAAAAGGAGAATTGCACCCTTGTTGCCTCTGTATTACTCTTCTGTAGCCTTTTTAGCTGTTGACAATGCAGGTTACAGTTTTCCCTCACTTGGCGTCCCATATAAGGAGAATTGTGCCCTGCTGCCTTTTTAGTACTCCTCTGTGACCTCTTGGCAGCTGGCAATGCGGGTTACAGGTTTTCCCTAATTTGTGTCCTATATAAGAGGAATTGCGCCCTTGATGCCTTTGTTTTAGTTTACTTGTTTGGCATTCAAAAGTATCAATTTCTACCAATTGTTTTGTTCAGAGCATCTCAGGGTCACCTGTCATCTCAGGCCAACTCACTGGTCTTCCTGGCATCTCCTTTTCACTCGCTGTCACTGCAGCAGATCATCTGTGATTTGTCCGCTCTTCTGCCAGCTCCCGCGTAGCCAGCATGGTGTGGACAGTTCTTCGGTGGAGCTCTGACAGCTCCATGGGGTTTCTCCTGCCACTTCTTCACTGGAACGTACAATACAGCTTTTTGCTGCCCTCTCTCTGCACCACCACCCGCCTTCTACTGCGTCGGCTTCAGCTGGTGCTCCTTCTGCTTTCACGGCAAACCCTGCATTCCGACCTGCTGCTACCTCTACTACGCCTTCATCGTCTCCTACTCCCAGCTGAAACTCATTTCTAAATGTAAATGTCCAGCTCAGGTTCCTCACACTGCAACAACTAGACTGCTAATTATGTTTAATGGCATCTTTGATCCTCATTGACTTGGAGTCCCTCTTCCTCGTCCCAGTACCAAAGGTATTATGGGTCCTGGAGTCCATAGTGGCTTTTGTCTTTTTACATTCAGTTAGTTTTGCTGCTTTGTGAACTGAGAGTTGTCAGACTTATGAGAGGTTGTAAAAAGGGTTTGTGGTTTAATCTTCAGGTTAGGACCTCTATTTAAGACAGAATCATAACAATTTGAGGTGGTCATATTTACTTCTTGAACCCCCAAGATGCCAACCTTATTCTGCTTAGCAGACATTTCATAGCACATGCTTTGGGTAGTAGTTACATGGGAGGGACTGGTAGACTGATAGCATGCCATTAGGTATTTGGGGATCATGGAAGTCTCAACCTCCGAAGAAGATGAATATCACATCTCTCCAAAATGAGTCACCACTTCCGCCTGACAGCCATCTCCTCCTATGTGATCCTCCCTCATGTTACCACGCCCAGGGTCAGGATTGGGTAGCGGCTGCCTTCCCCTGTTCACATGGGAGGAAAATGTAGGCTGGTGTTTCCGCAGGATTCATAATTATCTCCATATACTTTCTACCCGCAGTGATATAATGGGCGGGGCCTCATTCTCCATTTGTTCCTGGTCCGTGTCCCACTATTTCTCTTCCACAACTGTGGCTATGTCAACATTGGACCGAATCAATCCATAGCCCCAAGGCCTTCCTTTATGCTGCCTTTCTGATTAGTGCCCTTTACTTTCTGTCTTTATATGCACACCCTTATTCGCAGTGCTGTCAATCCTAAACAAAAGGCCCCCGCTCGACATCCATCAGTCCCAACAAGTATTCTCTGCCCATCTCCGGGTCCAATTTTGACCTTGCTAATTCTTCTTGTGTCTTCCTCAATGCTGTCTCTAGATCCCTCTGTGGTCTCCGCTCTGGTTCCCTGTACGCTGGAGCTCGAGCAGCTGCAGATGCTATAGGGTTTGGGTTATCCTCGTATTGTGTGGGTGCTGAAGGAGAAGGGGAAATGGTGGGAAATGGTATGTGCAAAGGATTTGTTTACCCTGTGGCTGCACGCGTGGTGTAGCACCCTACTGGGTGAGGCAGCGCTGTGTGTGCTGTGCTCAGAGGGACGGGGAACCCTTGGATACTCGGGACAATAGGCACAGATGGGGCCATGACACCTGTTACAGGTGTCTCACTCTTGTTGTTTTATGGGGCCAGGGGGAACATCCTCCAAATCTTCCACCTTCCTCCACAATTCGAAGACCCCTTTCCTGTTCTTCAGTTTCTTCCCCTTATACTTGGCTGCCAAAAATGTATACATGCGGCCCAAAACCTCTTTGTTATTGGTTCCCTCCTATGCCCGATCTCGTCTCATCCTCCCAGTCCCTATGTTTTTTCATAATGTTCTCACAATACAAATGGTGAGCCGTACACAAATATTCCAATGGAGTTGTTAGCTCCATGTTGATGGTCTCTATTTGTTCTTGATGCCTCTAACCAACCCAAGCTCCGATCTAGTGGTGCCATTAGCGCACCTTCCCCGTCCTGTTGTTGTTACCCCTCTCTCACTCGCCACTCTTCTCATACAGCCACACCTCTCTTTACCACACTATGACAATTCACACAAACTCACACTAACCATACACACCTCCCTGCCAGCACTCAAAATCACATATATATACAACAGAACTGGACCCCACCTCAGCCCTTATCATCACAACAACAAAAAACGACTATTCATTCTCGAGACACTTTACATCGGGTGGAGGAATCCCAGGCCCGCTCTTATAATGGGCCTCTACCTGTATTAATATTTTTTTCCTTATTTCTGCAGTGCTGCCTTCTCCCTACAATATAACCAAATATATATATATATATATATATATATATATATATATACACTGCCACACAGTCTTTCCATTCCACACCCACTTCACTGTCAACACACGGACACTCCTCCACACTCATACGCCCCCTTATTGTTTTCTCCCACAAAGGTGCACATACGTATACATGCTCTTCTTAGTTCCTCTGACACAGGGTCTCATCAACGACCTGCACAATCCAGGAGCAGCGCCCTGCTCCAAAGAGCAGACAGGAATTCAGGCAATATGGCTCCTGTAACCTCTCCATTTTTTGCACAGCTGACTGGTCACTGCAGGTGGGCGTGGCACCTCTGTATGTGCGACCAGGAAATCTCCATCACTGCAAAGGGTTAGGAATCATGTCGGGGTCACCAAAGTTGTAAGGCAAGACCTCCAGACAACCAGAAAATAAAAACACTCCTCTAAGGAAAAAGGCTTGGTGCATCACTTTACATGGAAAACAAGATTTATTTTGTATACAAAGGATAAAGGTATCGGAAGGTCCCATAGAACCAAATGGACACGGAGCTCTCTGTTAGTTCAAAGCTAGTCCATGGTTTTTAAGGAAAGACATCGGCACTGAAAACATAAACAATATACGTTGTTATCCCGCTACCTATACTAACATGTCCCTCGAGTTCCTTGACCGATTGGCCACATCCTAATCTACCCCCACCCTCCAACACATGGTCCCCCAAGTCCATCACCCGGGATCCCAGCAACTGGATTGGCGAGTTACATAGGATGTTATCCGCTCCATCGGCCTAGCTACATGGTGTGCACCTGGTCATTAGCATGAGCTCAGTGGACAACCCTTTGAACTAACAATACGCTCCTCTCAATACCAGTAATGTAGGCGCCCCAGCAATGTCTCCCCAGCACTGAACTAGATTTTTTGGTATCACCTCTTGATCGTCGTATCACAAATCACAAGATGTTCTGCTCCTCGCTCCCCCATTATTAGTTTCCCACCCACTGTATTCCTCGCTGCTTTCTCGAGGACCACATTATTCAGCCTAATTCTATGAATGTATGTACTCTATCCCCCAGCTGACTGGTACTTCAAATGAGACAGCCGTTGTCTGAGGGGGTGCTGGTGCCCCAAAATCTAGACCAAGCAGGTTGGTAGCTCAGGACCTCTAACCTGACTCCCATGGATGTGTCCTTCGGGAAGGCCACAGCTCTACCCTCGCTCTGCCGTTCACATTCCATTCTTTTGCCACAGGCCTGCAGCTGGATACAATAAAACCATTATCTATTGAGCTTGAATGCCCCAATTCTCAGATTGGGAAAGAGAAATAATTCAAACTCTTCATTATGCCACACTGCTACACTTCCAATAGGGTATACACAATGCTAGGCTTCACTTGCAATATGGCGGTGCTTCAGTATTGCCCGCACCCCGGGCCTGTGTCTGCAGTCTGCACCATCATCGTTACACATTGTATTTCACTACTGCTACACATTATCACCCGTGCCCTATACCTGGGCCTACCTAAGTCTTTATAACTATCTTAAAGATACATTTGTTGCTTACCCCATATTTTCATATACAAACCATGTGGCCAGCTTCCAACTGCAAACCTCTGCCCCGGCTGCCGCGCATGTTCCCTTTCCCGTGCGCTAATAGATTTTCCTTAGCCTGAATCGTTGGGCCCTGCTTGGAAGCTGCACGTGCATCCCAAAAAGAGCATCTCCCCCATGCACTACCAGGTATCCTACGAATGGATTTTTAAAAAATCATTATAGTTTTTATTTAATTAATGCATAATAAATAATGGATTCTTAGGGACAGCAAATTATAATGCTTAACACTTTCATTTTGCTCTCCACCCCTTTTCCTGCCATTCCAAGTTGTAGGCGGGGCATCAAGCAAGTTGGCATCTCCGCCGTGCTTTCCCCTTCCCTCTTGGAAGAGTGCAGTGTGTTACGCCTGCATTCGATTTTCATGCAGGCGTAAAGCAAATGGCAGTCTACAGAATCTGCCTCAGATCAACATCTGCTAATGGGCAGGCTGAACCCAAAGGAATCTATTAGCATAGATTGCATGCAGTGTTTACTTTCTAGCAAAGTGGAGAGTAAATCTGAACACTAGGCGGTGCAATTTAAACTAAATGCAAATTCCATGCCGGGAGCGGCTAACGTTAACATATGCACGCGGTTGGGACCCTTGCATGCAATTTTCAACATTAACAATGCAGAGTGTAATTGTAAAGATTAAAAGCAGACAGAATCGCCTTTAGTCTTTACGTTTATGCTCCATTTTGTTGAAATACGAATGCCTGATAATTATGCTTTGTAGGCAGCGTTTTATAATGGATTCCTATGGAATCCGCCTGCTCATTAGCAGGTGCAAATGCAAAGTGGATTCCATACGAATCCGTTGGTTTGATGCCTTCATGACAATCTCATGCAGGCTCAAATGCTGGTGTTCTTTCATGACCAAGTAGGAAAGCCGAGCGGAGATGCAGACTCAGCTTTCTGCCCCTCTATGCATTGCAAGGGCAAGTAAATGCCCTGGAGTGTAAAAGTAAGGTGTAAATGGCTAGCACCTTGCTTTTACAGTTTACTCTTGTACATTACAATGACCCCCAAATGGCAATTTTGCCTGGTTTTACTTTTCAGTTTTAGACTACGCTTTGAGGCCTAAAAGTGCTTGCAGGCGACTCAACGTCACTTAAGCTCTAACGTTGGTGGTTCCCTGCCTGCAATTAGCATTTTATTCCCCCTAGAGAAAAAAGCGGGACTTTCTACTTCACTACACGGATCATCGTCGTGTGACTCAAGTTAATCACTGGTCGGCAACAAGACCAAACCGAAGATTCAGAGACTGATATCTCGTTAGAGCATAAATCTCAGCGTTCATTCCTTGGTGTAATGTTTAGTGCTGGATACCAAACATGCCTGAAATATTAATAGCTACGTTGATTGCTCATTCATTAGATATTTGATTTCGATACGTTTTCTCCATTATACACCAATTTTCTTAAGGGTTTTTTGCAATGCTACCACTTCATTTTCTTCTGGGTCTATTCTCTCCAACCGGCCTTGAGTCGAGACTAAAACTTAACACCGAATGAGTTCTAATAGGTCAGAAAGACTTTTTTCATATATCATTCGATTAGCTTGCACAAGATTACATTTTTGCATTCAAAAGATTTAAGGGAGAGTATTTTCCTCTCGGTCTCATCAGAAGATGCAAGCGCTGTGGGCACCGCTGGAATGATGAATACAGGCTCATCGGTCGAACAGAAACACAAGCATCTAGAAATGATGCCGGCGATGAAAGCTCGGCTCATGTCTTGCTGGCTAATGTTTCTATAGTAACCCGATGAAAATGGCCGGGAAGAGAAGTTCATAAGACGCGACGGTGGATCTTTCTCACGCTATCCTTTCCAGGAGGGCACTGGCTGATGACCCTGTCTCCACTTTCTCTATCAGAGATGAATGTGATATCATTAGGAATAAAGGTCACTGTTGGATGGTGGTCCACTGTTTCGCCCGGTGGAGAATAGGCCTAATCTTGTCAATGCACGGAATAGTAAAATCCAGTTGGTATTTCAGAATTACCAAATCATTTGCAAATCATCTCCATTTGAAACTCATTATATGTCACTGTACTTCATACATATTCATTATGGATACCTGGAAAATCTGGCAAGGATTCAATATGTGGTGGCTCAGAGAATGCAGCCCTACTGCAGATGATGGTATTGATGTAGAATGCTAGTCACCAAAGATGGGCACAACATCCAATATAACGAGGACATGTCTGACCTGGTCCTCCTATGTTTCTGCCCCTACTGTCAAGTTTGAGCTATCGTGCCGGTCTTCCATCAGTAATCATTATTTGTCCCACGCGTGCCACACAGCCATAGACCTGCCTTGTTCAAATCTTGATGCAGCCACTTCACCTGGTCATCCATCTGTTTTACTCATAGTCATCGTAGATGTATTCACCAACTCTATCCTCGCTGAATGTGAGTAACTGGAAATGAAATGATATGATATGGCATTTATAACGCGCCTATACACAAGGGTTTCAAAGCGCGACGAGGCAAGGGAGGGGAACAGAGGGAAGGCAGACGACGATCTTACTAGGCCAGGTGACATTGAGATCGCGCAAGTGCATGGGAGGTGTGGAAGTGGAAAAGTGCGAGGGGGGAACGGGGTGGAGAAGTGCAGTACATAGGATAAAGAGTATATAATAGAAGCAATAAATAGGAATAATAAATAAGAAGTGTGGCCCGCGGGTGGCAGGTGCAAGGGTAAGTGCAGACATCAGATGTCAAGTGCTGGTAGGGGGCTGTAGGGATACATAACCAGCCCCAGAGTGCAAGAGTTGCCACAGGGGCAGTGCAGTTGTGCAACTGGCAGGTAGGGAACCTGAGCCCAGGTACAGAGGGTAGCCAGGTGACCAGTGCAGTTTCAGTTTTAACCAGGAGTTCAGCAGGGGAGAGGAGGAGAGAAAGAGGAGGCAATGAGGAAAGTCTTGAGGTGCTTCCGGAACTGGAGATGCTTCTCCATGATTTTCAGAGAGGCAGAGAGGCTGTTCCAGAGGGAGGCCCAAGCCGAAGAAAGAGATCTACCACCAACTCGTTGCTTGGAGAAGCGACTGACCCTGAGAGAGTTGGAGGCGAAGAGCGAAGAGCATAAGAAGGAAGATATTTAGGAAGAGAGAGTTGAAGGTATTGAGGCCCATGCCCCAGAAGGTCTTGTGGAGAGTGCAGAGGGTTTTGAACTTATCCTTTCAGCCACTGGGAGCCAGTGCAGAGATTTCAGTCATGGAGAGATACAATCCCTGGGCTTGAGGCCAAGGACGATTCTCGCAGTACTGTTCAGGATGAGTTGCAGAGGGAGGAGAGAAAAGGCAGGCAGATTTAGAAAGAGGCTATTGCAGTAGTCCAGCCTAGAGAGAACCAGAGCTCTGTAGACAGTGAGCTTCTGGGAGAAGGAGAGGAAACAAAGAATACCTTTGAGGAGGTGCAGCTGGTAGTGTGACTTCTTAGAGACATCAGATATTTGAGACGTGAAGGAGAGTGTGGAGTCGAAGATGACCCCAAAGTTTTAGCCTCACAGGTGGGAGCAGGAAGAAGGCCAAGAGATGCTGGTCAGAGAGGGACAGGAAAGGAGGGAGCCGGTGTGCCAATGAGGGAAATCTCAGTCTTACTGGTATTAAGGCAAAGATCATTGACGGCACAACACTCCTGGATAGCAGACAGACAGTCAGAGATGAGAGAAGGAGAAGTGGCTGAAGGGAGCCTGAAAATGAGCTGAGTGTCATCCGCATAGCACTGAAAGTTGGGGCAGAGAGGGGTAATGTGGTGGGCAAGAAGTTCCAGGTATTGGTTGAACAGCCAGGGAGAGAGGTTAGACCACTGGGGAACACCACAGGTAGAGATTAAGATAGAGGAGAGGAAGGACCCAAGTTGGATCTGGGAGGGTCGATCGGAGAGGAAAGAAGTCAGGCAAGCAAGGGCCTGATCGGTGATACCCGGTTTGTCGCAGAGACAGTTGAGCAGGATGGCATGGTTGACCGTGTCAAAGGCAGAAGAAAGATCAAGTAAGATGAGGACACACAGGGTGTTGGAGTCAAGGTTGGAGAGAACGTCTTCACGGATGTTCAGGAGAGCAGTTTCTGTGCTTCTGGCAGCTCTGAAGCCAGACTGATGGTCATGGAGACACCCAACTGATTCAGTGTGAAGATTGAGCTGGGAGATGGCCAGCTTTTCTAGGAGTTTGCCCAGGAAAGGAGTGAAGGAAATTGTGCCATAGTTAGCCGGGCAAGACAGGTCGGCAGAGGGTTTCTTAAGAAGAGGGTGCACAAGGGAGTGCTTCAGGGGAGAAGGGAAGACTCCAGTGACAAAGGAGTGATTGCAGAAGACAGCCATAGCAGGAGCCAGGGTGTCAATGTGGTCCTTGATGGTTTTGGACGAACAGGGGTGAACCTGTTTTGACAAGACTTTCATAGATCGGATTTGTCTAGAAACCTCATCTAGAACAACGGCCAACCAAAGCGCCTGTGCACCGAACACAGTCATGCAATGCTTTCTGGGTACATGGAAGAGGGAAGAGGACAGGGTCGCTTAGTAGGATCAGGTAAGGAAAGAATGGTGGTTGTCTAGGGAGGGTTCTGTGACGTGGCAGAGGACATGGAGGGTGGAAAGGGCCCAGAGAAGAGTGCGGAGCAGGCGCACGAAAGACAGTAAGGAGGCCCTGGGGTGGAGTAACGTAGGCGTATGGCTGCAGTAGGACAGATGGGGGATGATGGTTGGTGTACCCCCATATTTAAAGGTGTGAGTGAAGTGAGGGAGTGGAGCCTACAAAGAATGCCAAAATAAGCAGCAGATGGGAGTGAAGCCAAATTTGTTGAAGAGGGAAGTGCGGTGGGTGGGATTCAATGAGTATGGGTCAGCGGCATATCATTCGAGGTGTTGCGCTTTGGCACGGACATTTACATTCCGCCCACCTTTTAATTTTAAGCTCTCGCTCCTACATAACACACACACACACACACAGGTGCACACATACACCCTGTTTCCCCCTCCCTTTCTCTTCTAAATGCATGGAATACTGCAATGTCCCTATTAAATGCTACAGTTTATATTCTCATTACAAGTGAATTGTAACGTTACATCTTGCTTGTGATCAAATCCCTGATGGCCAGCTGTAACATGTTATTAAAGTTACCTGTTACAGTCCCAGTTATTCTGACTCTCTAGTCTGCACCAACAAACAAAAGGATGCAGCTATGCCACTCGATTAATTTGGCCTAGCTGCACACATAGTTATACAGCACCATGAACACCTCAACAATCTTTGGAAAGCAGCTATCCCCTACGAACAATTGGCCTAGCTGCACAGATAGTTATACAGCACCATGAACACCTCAACAATCTTTAGAAAGCAGCTATCCCCCACGAACAATCGGCCGAGCTGCACACATAGTTATACACCACCATGAACACCTCAACAATCTTTAGAAAGCAGCTATCCCCCACGAACAATCGGCCGAGCTGCACACATAATTATACACCACCATGAACACCTCAAGAATCTTTAGAAAGCAGCTATCCCCCACGAAAAATCAGCCTAGCTGCACACACAAGCACCCCCTGCGCACTGATCTCACACAACCTCAACACCATTCCTAGCATTGGAATGCAGCTACTCACAACGAGAATTCGGCCTGGCTGCACACATACAGCGTGCACCCAACCCCTACTCTCGCCTCTTACCTGGACTACAGTCCCCAAGGGTGTTCAACCCACAGTGCTTTCAGATCATACCAATGGGCGCTATACAAATACCCAATAACATAACATAACCTTCCGATTAAGTTATTACAGCCACCTACCGATGCTACAAAGCCCTCTGGCCACCCCATCAGCCAGAACTTCTCATCTCTCTCAGACAGGTGGTAAAATCTTAATTTTAATAGGAAATGCTCTTGGAAGCTGGTGGGGAACCATGCAAGTGCCTGATTAAGGAAAAGGGGAAAGAAAAAACAGGGAGACTACAAAAATGGAAATGTAATGGGAAAAATGACAGAGCTAAGGAAGAGGAACAGAAACATGTAGAGAAAGAAAGGAATCAAAAAATAGGAGGTGGAAAAGTGACAAAACAAGAGGAAGAGCGAGCACGGGAAATTGAGAAAGGTTACATTGTTAAAGAAAGCTTGAGACCACCATCAAAAGCAGGGACTGTAGATGAGAATGCAGGTGAACATTGACAGGGCAGAGTAACATGGGAAGACCTTATGATGATAGTTGCAAGAGAAGGGGAGATCCCAAAGGGGTAACCTCCATGTGGTTATATGTATGGCTGATGTTGTGTTGAAACCAATTGATTTAATTTGTTATTAGTTTGACAAACTGAAAAATAAATATAAGGAAAGCTGCAGCAACTGAACATCTGGGTCAAAGAAATGGTTTGTTCCGGTGAGGAGCGTACCAAGGTAGTACAAGGAATAAACAGGTACTGCAAGCCAGCTTGGAGTTCCAAAATGCCTCAGTCTTCAGACTTATGTAGGGTGACCAGATGTCCCGTGTTGCCGGGACTGTCCCGGTATTTGCCCCTCCGTTCAGGTGTCCCGAGGTTTTTTTCAGTTTAAAAATCCTGCCCTTGGATTCGAGGGTCGGGTCGAGATTGGGCAAGTTTTTTTTGACAAACGATTACAAAATCCAGGATCGGGCCGGCAACCTCTCTCCCCACTCGCTTTTCACCTCCCTCCCCATACCTTCATCTTTCCTCCAGGTCCTCTCTCCTCCAATCAGCATTCAGTGCCTCCAACATGCACGGAGACAGGCCACCAACATAGGAGGACTACAGTTTAATCTGCGTCCTGTTTGTGTTCTAGTCCTTCTTTTGTGTTTATTGCTGCTGAAACTGTATTCTTACTTCTATGTCAGTGGCCTTGTTTTTAATTTTGAAAATCTGGTCACCCTAGATTTATGCCTCCACTAAGTCCCAAAGCTCTTCTGGGGCACGGTTAGTGACATTTTAGTATATATATAGCACTTTATGTGATCAAATATGATACATTAATATAAGAGAACTGAAGTTAGGGTGACCCGATTTAAAAAGTAAAAAACCGAACAGGGCAATTTACATAAAAGTAGGACTAACTCTTGGAAGTGGCTGTCAAGGCACTACACTTCAGTAGCAGTTGGCAGGAGGAAGAGCTTTAAGTGTTACCGGTGGAATAAACACATATTGTAATTAATTTATCCCAAACCACCACTATCTTAATTCGTAAAATGCAGCATTTCTTCTGTGCGAGATTGTGCACACCCGCCTGCCACCTATGAAGACCTACTACAAAAAACCAGAACCACTGCAGTTTCCAATGGAAGAATAATCTTGAGAAAGTGGGACAGAGCATCCAATTTCGGGACAGTCTCTGATATTCCGGTACATCTGGTCCAAAAGGATGAGCGTGTGGAGCAAAACATTTGCCTCCACACTGTTGAAGCAGATGCTGCGTCAGCACGTGACAGCGACACCTGCAGTTTGCAAGATAAACGTCGTCTAAATTAAGGAGAATTATACCATTGTAACCAGATAACACTGGCTGGCTCCATTCTGCGAGGGCGGTGCGGCTCATCTGCTTGGCATAGTCCTGGCTTGTAATTATGCCCCCTCTCCTTCGGCTTTAATCAGATGCCAGCGGGTTTGATAACACCCTTGGCTCCACTGTCTTGACGGGACGAGACAGGCAAGTGGCAGCAAGCGACGATCCTCCGTGTGCAGAGCCGAGATTAGTAAACCAGCCGACCGAGCGGCCTGTCTGGAGAGATATTGACGCTAACCCGGTGCCAATCACCGGCGGATACGCGCATGGGCCGAACAGAGCTGCGAGCAGGGCTAATCCCACAGAAGATTTGTGCGGGAGTAGATGTTTCATATAAATGAAGGTATTTTATGTGTTCGTAACGCAGGCTATAATGTTTACTATGGACAGAGCAGTTTCTATTCCATTTGGTGCCCAGGGTGAAACACTAAAATGAACCCCTCCCCCACACGCACGACATGCATGTGACTCCCTAACTACACTCCACGGTTAACGCCTAACCAACGTCAATAAATCACTGCTATACAAATGAAACAGGTTTTATTAAATCGTGAGACCTGGTAGTTCCCTAGAAGGTTTCTCATTATTGCCACGTCGTATGACGTCACCGCTGACATATTTTTAGTATAAAGTCTATGTTGTGTGAAAAGATCGCTAAGAGAAATCGAGCGTCCGTCCGTTGATGTTCGTTGTAACTCCCTGTTTTAGATCATTGTTAATAAAACAGTACTTTGCTATCTCCCTGAGTTGGTTCGGTTGTTAGGACTCTGACTTACTGTATGTGATCACATCCATTACATGTGCACGTTCCTAAAGGCCCCTGAGCTCAAATGGGTATCAACAGACCTGGTTTGAGTTGAGAGGCATGCAGCATTGTAAGTGAAGGCCACGCATGAATTATCACACGCAAACTCCCTCTACTGCTCCACATACCCATCAGTCATCAAACTCCCTCTACTGCTCCACCTACCCATCAGCCATCAAACTCCCTCTACTGCTCCACATACCTCAGCCATCAAACTTCCTCTACTGCTCCACATACCCATCAGCCATCAAACTCCCGCTACTTTTCCACATACCCATCAGCCATCAAACTCCCTCTACTGCTCCACATACCCATCAGCCATCAAACTCCCTCTACTGCTCCACATACCCTTCAGCCATCAAACTCTCTCTACTGCTTCACATACCCATCAGCCATCCACCTTCCAGTGGGAGACATCTTAATATTACAGGTATGGCTCTGGCACTGGCATATGTAGCAGTCATGGGATGTGCTAGCGAAATGTTCCTGCTTGCTGCACAAGCCACATTTATGGAGTATGTCATGCTATGTTTGTAGAATATCTCTTCAAGCCCTCGTGGCAGTACAAGAAGAACATGTTTGCAATCCAACACATTCACTACTTTAGGAAAACAAGCAATTCCATAAAAGCGCCTCAACAGCACGTGTGCCTTAAATTAATGCGCGGACATAGGGTTCCTTTCTTATGTTCCCAAAATACTTCTCGCTTGTACCGACACTCTCCTCTGCCTACCCTGCCCTCCTCAGGAGGGAAGTGTTCACAGAGTAAATGTTTCCATTTCCAACCCTGTTTGCCAGGCACTGCCATAACGTTACTACCTGAACATAAGATAGTAACAGCTGGAAAATGTTTACTTGGGCACATTGCTATTTAATTCCTATACCAAAGCCAAGATTTCAGTGCAAAGAACAGATGCAAGGACACACCTCCTGCATATATATCAAGTGGCTGAAGGCACAGCTTGTTAAGACTTTTTTATTACACCAGTAACACATTTAAAACTACAATTAAGCCATTAACACTCAGAAGAGTGCTGCAAAACTCTTGCAGGCCCTAAACCACACAGTTGGTGCTATGGCTTGATAGAACTAGCTCAAATAGATCCCAGGAAGACCTATAATGGGCGGGGAGAGCAGTTAGTGGGTGGGAATGGTTGCAGGGATTAGCACGGCAATGGGGAGACAATGGGTGGGTGGATAACCAAACCTCACCCACATGCTGTGTATTCCTCCTCACGACCAATCGTCCTGCTAGCGCTACGTTCATGCAATAGTTTCAGCTTATAAGTAGCACTACCTAACAAACACAAAAAAACTGAAATCCAGAACGGTGGATATGGGAAGGGCTGGAGGTCTGCAAGAGTGACTGAGATCCTAAACCCCACGTTCCCCTTCGTCCTGGAGAAATACTGCCTCCTTTGTGATTGTGACAAAGTGGGGTGCATGGATAGGCAGTGGAGTAAGATTTTGCAAAGATAGAAAAAAGCAGCACCAATAATACTGCAACAGTCTCTGAAGTTCGAAAAAGTGCTGATTACCATCAAATCAATTCAGTTATGCCTTTGCCGCTTTGGAATGTAAACACAGGTTCAAACCTACGCGGAGCCCTGACCACCCCTCTCTTCAACTTGAATATTGGCTATAAAGCATAAACTTACTGCATCTCAAGGCAATATCATGGCGCTGGGGGACTGATCAATGCGGCTGAAGTGGCGGATGCCGGAAACCATCACAAAGGATTTCGGTGCAGGGCAATACTTTAAAATAAGTGGTGGCCTTGGCTGTGCCTCTCTGACTCACGTAACGTTACGTGGGTTAGAAGAGGCAGAAGCCGGCACGGCAGGAGCCCTATTGTTATTAAATGAGCTCCAATCCTGAGAGCGGAGCACATTTAATTTCAATTGAGAGCCTGCCATGCCTTCTTCCACCATGCCAGCTCAGGGGAGACCTTGAAAGACTCCCCTGAGCTGGCGTGCGGGGGTTTAATGGCACCCCGGGCGTGTTCCTGGGGCGCCCTGCCTGCCCTAAGGCTGGCTCTGTTCCCTTCCCGTTACTGAAACAGTTTCTTTTTAAAATGAAGGTATAGGAACAGTGAAACTTAATTTAAAAAAGTAGAGGAGCACCGCTCCCAACTGCTCCTGCCCGCCTCGACCACTGGTTTTGAGGGACTGCAGCAAAGCCTGCCATGACATTTATTCACCAGGAGGGAAACTGTACCGCAGTTTGCAATAGAATTGCATGTAAGTCAGTGTGGGGATTGGGCAGTTAATGTCGCATTTTTTTTATTTGTTTCGCATTTCGCGCTTGATGCCAGATTCCAGCCTCTAAGCACAGGACCAGCATCGAACCCATACTGCTCAGCGTCGTCCTGTTTCCAAGAAAGCTTGTTGTCCCTGAGCTATCCTCCCTGTTAATATGTTGCCTTTTGCACAGACTCAGCCCTTCACCCATCCAAGGTCGATAAACTGAGCACCATTAAATCAGGGAACAATAACACCCAGTATTACAGTGCTTCGAAGCAGGAGGAAGCGCTACATGAAAAGATGAGCTTCATCATCATCATAAAAATAATATTAAAAATGTTGCAAATTCCAATTAGCAAGGGAGACAATAAAGAGGGCATAAGAGCTATGGGAGCCCTGTGACTGGTGATCCGGCTACTCTAGAAAGATCTGGTATTCCAGAAATTCAGGGAGGTTTGATTGAAATATCTCGATCTGAAGATTCTGGGATCTTCTGAGAGCAAGTTAGACATTAGGAGTAAGATTTGTCAATATGTGGACAGTGGCTGTAGGCATAGATCCTGGCGAGCCTATTCCATTTTTGGGGGCGTGTCAGTGATATCCTAGAAGGCAGGGCCCCAAAAAAATATTTGCACAGAAAGAGAAAGAATCCAGCCGGGAAACAGTAGGGGGAACGGGGCGGAGTAGATGTCTCGTTCTCAGACCCTAACAGCATGAGTTAAATAACCCCTAACTGCCAGGCTATTATGCAAGTCTATTCAAAAAAGGACGAGCATACTCGTCCTTGGCACTTAACTCCATGGGCACTGGTTTCTTAGGCCTGTGACAAAATGTCCTGCATAACGCTGGGAACATCTAGTCGAGTGACCGTGGGGCGGTGAGTGGATGAACTGCTCAGGGCTGGTATTTTGAATTTCCCCCGGTCAACCCTATTGACTCCCTGACTCTGCAGAGGACTGTCAAATGAGGTAATTTGATGGTGCTGGTTGGAGGCACCTTGAAGGGGTTGGTTTGAGTTATCTGGAGGAGATTATGTTAAAATGTAAGGGTTAGGGTGAATAAGAGGGAGTGCAAGAAGCTCACAAGGTTGGAGCTAACCAGATCAGGAAGGCTAACCATACGTGAGGGGGTAGTGACACTTGGAACTGAAGGGGTCAAGCCACAGGAAGAGGGGGAGCACGCACGTGGCATGGTGGTGACGAGGTGAAGAAGCAGAGCTGGAGTAGAGAGGTGGTGAAGAGGGACAGGGTCAGTACTCAAAGGCATGGAGGTGACAAACGCCCCCTTAAGGCCCACCTCAGTGGAATCCCAAGAGAGGCAAATCCTATTGCCTCCATAGCGAAGCTGAAGGGAACCAAGAAGGGATCCTAACAAGAGGCGAGAACAAGAGCGACCCGCAGACCTTTAACACCACAGAACTAAAGAGAAGAGACCCTGAGGGGACCAGTAAAGATGGCGCAGGATACCTTAAATCCGGGGACTGAAAATAATGGTGGACAAGTCTTGCTTGAGGAAAGGACCCAACGCTGTTGACCGAACACTACGTGAGCCTGATTGTATTGATCACCAAACATGGCCTGCTGTCGCCGCAGATGGTGTGAACGATGGTGCCATGGATTGAGAATACCAAATGACGGCTAAAGGAAATGAGGAGGAGCGGGATAATGACAAACCATGGACAGTCTGGAAAACACCAGTGTGAGAGAAAAGCCCCAGCTAGACCCATCACCAGGACCCAGCAATGAAGTTCTGAGAGTGCATCTGACACCAAACTAGTGTCAAAGAGTGACAATGATCAGAGACACAGAGGAGAAAATGAACCAATCCCAAATAGGAGTAAGAAGGACAGGGTACATAAAAACCAAGAAGGCACTCAAGAGGCAAGAGGAGAGAACAAGAAAATGGCATTTGTCCAAAGGTTTATTACTCAGAAAATGACATTTAAAGATGAGGGAAGCGGGAAAGCATTCTAGATGCATGCTGGGATAAGTTGCCAGTCCAAGAATATACACAAGTCATTTATCTTGCATGCTGGTAGATGTGGTTCAGGACAACAGGCCCAGTCTGAAGTCATGAATTGGGTATTCTAAAAATTGCAGGAAGCATTACCCGCTTATGGCCCAGGTACCCCAAGGGAGCGGCTGGATCTATACTTGATGCAGAACCTGAACCTGTCTGAGTCAGTATATATAGATCAATAATCCACAACAGCAAACAAAACCTGCATGAACGCCTGCAAATACAATAATTCTCTTATTATAAACTAGTTGTGACATCGTAATGAGGAAATGACATCACAGCTGCTCTGTAATCAGTTATTAAGCTTCAGACAGGCCTCCTTGAGCCAGCAGAGAACATTCCAGCTGTCAAAGCAGCACTTAATTAAAGCCGTGAAAAGCTTTTCAAATTCCTTGCTTGCAGAATAGATGTCTGTGTCACTATACAGGCATTAATTGACAAGGACCTGTTTATGGTAGAATGTTTCATTTGCGCACTGCTGGTGCTGAAAATATGTGAGCAAGGATCTGCATGTTATTGCTTTTTTTAAGGCACACAATTCAAACTTTTTCAATAACTTTTAATTAAACTGCTTGAACAATGCTTCTTCTCTGTGACTTGCAATATCTTTATAACTTACGATAGGGGTACTTTATCCCCTATATATGACAAATATTTTGATGTGTAAAATGCAATGGGAACCAGGCCCAGTGCGGATTATGTACTTAGTGATTAAAGCATACACACCTTTTATCTCATAGTTGTATAACATATTGATCTGTGGTCAGTCTTATATTCCCCAAATTCGCTTTAATTTCATGCAAAGCAGGCTGGAACCTTCCTTGGTGCTATTTGTCTCCTTTCCCTTTCTCACGGGGATATTTCTTCAAAAGTGTGAAATAGGAGTGTACCAGACTGTTCATCTTGGAATTATAATGTAGCTGTTGATTCAAGGTTTTGGTATTATATATTGCCCAGCTAGACAAGTGTAACATTCTGTTATGTTATGTTGAAGGTTCTTATAACGCACACTGTCACCTCCTGCGCGGTCCCTTGGCGCTCCGGCGGAGCTCTAAAGCAAGAGGCTAAGGTGGGGGTGTAAGTTAGTTGGACTAAAATACGTACTGGAATTCATCATTACAAATGAACAGTTTAACATCCTTTAAAAGGGCCCGTTAACAATTTCCTATTTTACAGTTTTACGATAGCTCCTTTTGCAACCATCACAGCCCCCAATGCCGAGGCTTAATTAATAATCATAGTGTGTTCTATATCAATGCCAGACACCTCTGGCCTCTAAGCGCTGTAATAACAGGTGTTCTTATTACCCCATTTCATTTTCTAATGGTACTTGACTTAATCAGCCACAGAACTGCTCTTATACCACAAAGCAATGCTGTACCGGTGCAGCTATACCCTCTTGGCACACACTGCATTGCAGTCATCGCATACTGTGTGCAAATTCTGTGATGAACTCAGAACCACATTAACACCCTGGGCATCATCACAAGTTGGGCAGCAGCCATTAAATGCGGTGGTAATGCTATTACCGCCGTATTTAATGGTTCGCCCAATCTCGAGTCTGACAGCATTTGTCCGCAGATCTAAGCAGCGGGTAAATGTGCTAGAAAATTGCCGATTTTCAGCGCAATTACCGTGCCATAATACTGCTGGCGGTAAATGCACCAAAGATTCCCCATTGGGTCCAATGGACCCAATGGGGAATGGGGAATTACGTTTACTGCTCAACCCGTGATCCGGCGGTAATACTGCCAGACGGGTGGGCAGTAACGCAAATTCAGTTGGGCGGTATCCCAGTCAGGATACCGCCCAACTCGTGATGAGGCTCTCTGTGAGGACCCTTGTTGGGGCCCTTGTTATTCAATGTGCACCCGCTGCGCTAATGGCTCATTGCAGCCTTTGACTTGCAGCAGGGGGAGCACATTGGTATTATAGAAAACTGCAGGTTGCAGACACTCCGGGACTTCAGGACACTGCGGGGTCGCTCTCTGCCTCCTCCACCCACCCATATTCCACCCATAGGGATGTTAATTTGTAACAGACTATAATTCTATCTGACTTGCTTCCGTTCTCTGCCTGGTTAGTTTTGGGCTGTTAGGTGATGCTTGCCCCCACCCCCTATAAGCCAAGAATATTGCATTAGAGTACAGATAGGGAAACATGGCATATGAGAGGGACTCACAGCTTGAAGGTCTTGTTTGGTTATTTGCCCACCTATTGACTGCCTCTGGCCATGCTAATGCCTCTGTCCATTCCCACCCAGTTCCTTACCCTCCCCACCCAAAACACCGCCTCATGGGAACTCTTTGAGCTCACTTTAATCAAGCCTTACCATCAAACTTTGCACTCAAAGTGCCTGCCAGTGTTTTTTCAAAGCAGTCTTTTGAGAGTTAATGAGTTAATTGGAAATGTAAATCAGCTACTGGTGTAATAAAAATATTTTATCCAGGTCTGCCAACAACCATTCCATTTATAAGCACTTTAGGTGCCCTTCACTGAAGTCCTGTTAAAAATAAGCATTGGCAAAGCCAACAGTTTTGGCATGTGTATAAGTTATTTGCCAGACACTGCTATTGGAAGTGCAGCTACTTGTACCATTTTGCACCTGCTCCCATCAATGGCCAGTTAATACCACTACGGCTGTGCCTGGCAAGTGCATTTGCCATGCCCACACAATGCTTGTTTTACTTCTGCAGGGCATGTGGGTGCCTTTTGGCTTTTGAATATATCACAGTGGGTAGCCCAGAGCCCGTCGGACCACATTGTGCTCAGGCGTTCTTTCTCCACCAAGGAGTCTTTGACTTTACTAGTTCTTGGTGGCATATTTAGTTCTTTGCTTTATTTTCTGTTTTATGATCTGTTGTTGTAATCTTGTAATTTCTCTGCAACTTCCTTGTAGCACCAAACATCCTTCGAGGTGGTGCAATACCTCCTACAGTACCTGTTTGAAAAACAATAAACGTTCCAGGGAGGAATAGCAGCGAATCCCCTTACTCAGCCCCTTACACTACTAAACAAGAAGTGATCCCAGACATAAAGGTGAAACAGCCCGCACTACAGGTCTGTACGTCCTTTGTCTTAGTAGGCTATACTGTTGAGGAGGGGTGTGAGCTGGCACAGAGGGCACGGGGGTAGGAACATAAAATAATGTCCTACCAATGTTCTTTAAAAGCAGGATCTTTACTTAAACTAACAGACATGCACAAAACGAATAAAAGCATTACTGGTCCACCCCTCTAAGGGAAAACACATAGAAAGCAGACCTTAGAATGAAGGTGTACTCTGGGTTTGTAAACAGGGGTGCTCAGGCAAAGATTTTCACACGAAATATGTACATTCATCAAGGTGTCTTTAACAAGGTATAGAAGGGGTGATATTAACAGTTACACGGGTTCTTGAAGCCAGACCAGGGGACATGGCCTCTTGGTTATCTTTGGGGCTCAACAGTGTATGGCAGTGGTTTTCGGTGTCGAACTGGGAGTCTAACCTCTTTGGGCGTCAGACCAGCATTGAGTTTGAGAGCAGTCATATCGGGTTCCTACGATACAGAGTTTTTCAGCAATTATGGCGTTCTGCAGGTCAGATATGCTGGGGACAGCAGGCAATGTTAAGGTAGGCGGCAGTGAAAGTCTCTGGTTCGGGGTGCAAAGAGGCAGAGAATGGCCTTCAGAAGTGAGCGGACTTGGCTGGATCAACACCGCATCGGGATAACCCATGAGCGAGGGCTTGAAGCTCGAAGAAGCGGGCCTCCAGGCAGGCGCTGTCGAGTTGGGGATGCTTGAAGGCTTAGCTGGTTTCTGAGGAGGAGTAACTTTGGCATTGGCGTTGAGAGAAACTCTGTCATGTGGAGGAAATCAAGAATTGAGGTTGGAGATGACCCCGGAAGTTCCCTTTCAGCAGATTGAATGGCCTTGATGGTGTCCAAACCAGAGTTTAGGCGGCTTGGGGATGCAGGGAGAACCAGCTGTCACTGCCTTGGTGTTGTGGTTGCTTGGAGACCCAGTCCAGGATCTCGGGCCAATGTGAGTCCTTTCTTCTGCCTTTCACAACGAGGAAGGTTTGTAGAGGGCACATGCAGTGGCGCTGTCACCTCCAGTGGCAGGGTCTTGGGCTCCAGTGCTTCACTTGCAGTTGACCATGTCCACGCAGCCATTCACCACAAAGTTGCCCTTGTATGGGCAGGGAGAAAAGCTTAACTCTTCCTTGGAGTCTTCACCTTCCTGGCAGAGGACTTTGGAATAGACTGTATCCCCAACAGAGTTCCTGTTGTTAGGAGAGCCTGATAAGAGTTAATTCCGGGCTGCTGTGATGTGTGTCCTGTCGATGCCATAACCAGAGGGCCTTTTTCTGGAAGTGGGAAGGTGGCAGAAAGTTTGGGAAGGCATATCTCGACTGTCTCACTATCTAAACTGTATGTTGCGCTCAAGCTAAATATCCTGTAACAGCGCCACAATGCTCTTGAGCCACTGGCGCTTTATAAATCCAAATAAATAAATAAATAAATATCTAAATCTAAGATGGTGAAAACCCTCATCTGGGCTACTATAACTCCACCCTTTTCTCTGTTTGTCTTCTTCAAAATGACCCCAGTAATTAGCACCATGGTCTGAAGGGAGCATTGGCATACCAGGATTGTCTTTGAAGGACCTGTTTCCAAGGAAGGGTTCCTGTATCCTGGAGGAAGTCGTCGACCTTCCTCTAGGAAATCACAAGATCAGCTGCCTAGGCCAGCTCCCACAATGTTGTTGTGGGTACACTGTGGCCAGAGAGCAAATTCACACCCGGGGAAGGGTGCTCAGCCAATCAGGGGGCTGGAACAGCAGTTGAGAATACATAGTGCACCTCCCACTGTTACGAGCCACCCGAGGCCTTTCCCCGGGTGGCACCATGTTGATTGTGGGAAGGCCAAAGGGAGCCGCTGCAGAGTTCCCTATAGACCAGTCCATTCATGCCCAGGGTGCAGAGGCCCACCAGGAAATCTCTAGAGTTCCATATAGGCCAGTCCACTCCAGTCCAGGGTGCAGAGGTATCAGGAAATCTCCAGAGTTCCCTGTAGACCAGTTCACTCCTGCCCAGGGTACAGAGGCCTACTGGGAAATCTCCAAAGTTCCCTATAGGCCAGTCCACCCACGCAACCAACGGGGGGCTGGACAACCCTCTGCAGTCAGCTAGCCAGAATGAACCACTGGTTCAGAAAATAATGTTCTACTTTGTTTAAAACATGTCAAGATTTGCTAGGGTTGAATGGAAATTGTGAAAGAAGGAGGATAATAAAAGATGAACTGGCGGCCATTGTCTTGGGCTCCCCTTTATTCATGCCCTGCGTGCGCCAAACAACAGTGGCGCGCGCAGAACTCTAGTGCTCCTTCCATCTATATGCAAATGAAGCTCCGTGCGCAGCCTGAACGCAAGTGGAGGGCGCACCCGCTCCAGAATTAATCGCACATCCCGGACCACAGCGCTTCTTTTGCTGAAAATATGCCATGCATGGAAAAAGAACATTGGCACGTTTCTCCAACCACTGTCAAGTGCTCAGAGGGGGAAAAATACAGTGTATATAATGGCATGAACAGGGTCCAACTCCAGGCCTAGAGGGACAGATCTATGCTGAATTTTCAGGATACCCCTAATTAATATTCGTGAGACAAATCTGCATACAATGTTTCTAAGGGCCTCATTACGAGGTGGGCGGTAAGCGGTTAACAGTGCCGGTAAAGGCACCGGAGCCGTTATCCCCTTACCGCCCTACTACGAGGTCTACTTACTAAGGGCATGGCTACCTCCAAACTCGTAATGAGGCCCTAAATGTACGCACATTTTTCCTCATGAATAGTAATGAGGGATTTCCTGAAAACCCGACAGGATTCGAGCCCTCGAAGCCCGGAGTTGGACAACCCTGGACCTACACAGGTGAATTCCCAGTAAATGGCACAAGCGTTTGCATCCATTGTCTTTGGATGCCTCTGTGAAATGCCCTAAGGAGCACGTGTCTTCCCAGACGTTGGTCCAATGCCAAGGTTTTCGAGCTGCATGACAGCAATGAGGCCATCAAGTTCATCTGGGGTGCATATGTTCTGGTGCATTCGGAACATCGTGGCTTAGAAATTCGGAATCGAGCTGCTATCGTGGTGCGGTGAAGACTGATGAGCCTACGGTTTGTCTCCTTAATGTATTGTGCATAGCTCTCAACCTTTTGCAACTGCTTGGAGGGTGAGCGCCTGGGCTTGACACCGGAGGGGACGTCTGGCGTCACAGGAAGTGACATCACAGGAAGGTGTGCACAAAAAATACCAACCAATAGTAACTAACTGTGCTGCAAAACTAAATTGTAGTGAGGTACCTTGGGCATAGAGTTTGTTTCTCACAACTTTGAAAGGTGCGTTATCACTTCTCCAAAGAAAGGAATTCACTGTGTAAAAGGGTGCTGAGACCGTGGACACAGGGCATTGTTGACACTAATAGCAAGGTGGATGGAAATTGTAATGTTATGCAAGCAGCACTTGGGATCTATGGAATAATCAGGTTCGGTTTGGCCTACAAGGCATAGGAGGCCTATGGCAGGAGTTGCATAGTGCGTTCCCACACGGCTTAAAGGAGAAAGACATTCCTTAAAACATATACAAAGGAATATCAGTTGAACTGCCTTTAAGCATGTGAAATGGTATGGGAAGGCTGGCATGAACAAAACTATGGAAAGGTCCCAGAACACGAGGTCAAAGAATCACTTTGGCAGGGGCCAGGGCACAGTGAGCGCAGAGCTGTTCCGAGGCAACCCCTCTAGCCAGCAGGCCTTCTAGGAAGCCGGCAGGACTGTGGCTGGATCCTTCAGCGGCGGTGGTCGGTCACGGCGGCCGCAGAGAGTCACTGACTTCATCAGGGCCCAGGGTACAATAAGCCCAAAAGGAGAGCTCTTCAAAGACAGCGGCAGCCAGCAGGGGTTCTTTTCTGGAAGGCAGCAGGGCTGGGGCAGGGTCCTTCAGCGTTTGGGCAGGCTGTGTGCACCTCAGCAGGGCCTAGGGCACGACGAGCCCAGACGGAGAGCTTATCAAAGGCAGCGCCAGCCACCAGGGGTTCTAGTCTGGAAGGCAGCAGGGCTGGGGCAGGGTCCTTCAGCGTTTGGGCAGGCTGTGTGCACCTCAGCAGGGCCTAGGGCACGACGAGCCCAGAAGGAGAGCTTCTCAAAGGCAGCGCCAGCCACCAGGGGTTCTAATCTGGAAGGCAGCAGGGCTCGGCAGGGTCCTTCAGCGTTTGGGCATGCTGCGGGCACTTCAGCGGGCCTAGGGCACGACGAGCACAAAAGGAGAGCTCCTCAAAGGCAGCCACTCATACCAGCAGCAGCAAGAAGATGAGGGCTGGGGCAGCGTGCTTCAGCTTCGGGCATTCTGCAGTCACGACTTGTACAGCAGGGGCTAAGGGCACAATGGTCCCAGAGGGAGATCTCTTCCAAGGTAGTGATTATCACGCCACCGTGCTAGGCACGTGTAAAACAAATAGTGAAAAAAGAGACGTAGGCCAGATATCCTTCGGCGTGGGCTGCACACCCTAATTACCACTCGAGTGGTTTTCTTGAGTCTTGATATCTTTATTTATCATTTAATTTTGCTTAATCTTTTAATTACCTTGGGTTTTCACCCCAGTGCCAAGGCCTTTTTTGGTGATTTTGGTATTTCACCATTCAATGCCTTCTAACGTTTTCTGTTTCATTAACCCCTTAAGAGCCAAGAACGAGGTATCTCGTCCTTGGCAACAGGGAGGTAATCCCAAGGACGAGATACCTCGCCCTTGGCAGTCATGTGTTGATGTCTGGTGAACCTCATGAAATAACGCACTGCTTGCGGGCTTCAAAATAAATGTTTTATTTGCAGCTGCAAGCCATATGCGTATGCATTTTAGACTATTAGAAGCCCTTCTTCAGAATGTTCTGGAGGAGAGGAATTCACTTACGGGCCGATAGGTCAGCGCTCACCCTCTAGAACTTGTAAGACAAGATAGCTGCACCATGAGAGGACAGGGGGTGCAGGATTCAGTTACTCCAACACGACTCAATAATGAGGACTCAGTAAGTTGGCAAAGGGAAGTCCGTTTAATGGCAAGTACATCAAACAGAGAAACAAATGGAAATCAGCAGCATTGCAATCACCTGTCTCGCTCCGACTTCCTCGAACTTCAGTCGAACAGTCATTGTTATAGGCAAAACTCGTCATCACTGACGTCTAATTCTATAAAAAATCATCATGCAATATAATTGGTTAGGAAAGGTAACTTAAGTATAGGTGTTATATCTGTATATGATAATAGGGCATGCTGATTGGATAACTCTTATCGGGTGGGCGTCTACGCCCATCCCTCTACATCACGCGTGATGGACATCACTACAACTACAACGCCCTATTGGTTACACTATCTATAGGACTCTAGATAACTTGGTCCATTGTGATTGGTGCAAATTTGCTGGCTTTCACAAAGTCTCTTATTTCATCATCAGTCAGGTCTCTGGGCTTCCACCCTGGCTCGACATCAACCATTATTTTCAACCCTATAGCTTTCTTCGCATTTTTCTGGCACTGTGTAATGATTATCTTGATAACACAGAATCCTAGCAATACCATTGCTAATAGAGCTCCCAGAAACTTGAATATATCTGCCATTCATTGTGGGACCCACGAGAATAGGTCTCCAAACCATCTGTCATCGTCCACTTCATCACTTTCATTGATCATCTGGTTTTTCAGGCTTGTCAACATGCTTATGGCCTCTGTTAGGGTTCTGTTTTCTTCATCGTGTGATGGTACAAATGTGCAACATGATTCTCCAATTTTTGCACAACACCTCCATCTATTGCAGTGATCATGTCAAGCACGTATCTTTTTTGGAGGGTCATCAGTCTGATTGCTCTCAGCTCTTCTTTGATCGCGTTGAATCCTTCTATAGTGGTATTGATGGTCTGCAATAACTCCCATCTGGTTATCTGCAACCATTTAGCATTCACTCCAACTTGGATGTGGGGCAGGAGTAGTGTTGTGAATACTGTTGAGGTGAGGCTGAACAGCCTGTGTTCGTACGGGATTGCATGGAACGCCTCTTCTGATTTGGGAGAAAAGTAATTTTCCCTCTTCATCCTGGATACCAGTTCCACAGATCTCCTTCTTCTTAGATGAGCATCTGCTCTCGGGAAACTTTGCCAACTTCAGGTCATTCTTAGGGATCACTAGCACAGGAACGTGGACGTTCACTAGTGTGCATATGCCTCCCCAGTTCTTCGGCAACCTTATGTATGCCTTGGATCCACACGCCCAGTAATGGTCCATAATAACTGCGGTTCCTTGTGTCATTCCTGGAGCCTCAAAGATTCGTCTGCAGTTTTGATTCTCTCCCATCTTCCTTGTGCCATTGTTTCTGAAACATAGTTTCGGGCTCTCCAATGGCACTATCTGCAGGGGTCCCCCTCTATCTTCGACCCTTGTTAGTAGCTTTACTAGCTTTGGCCACAGAGATTTGCATAACCTCTGCAAATTCTCTATTGCTTCTTTGCAGGCTCCAAGGACCATCCACTCTCGGCAGATTACTACTCCATCCTCCCATCCATCTGGGGAGACCACTGACCTCTGTTCTTCCAGATTTGAGCCTCTTATGCAGTTTTTCCTTGAGCGTTCAGTCTCGGGTTAACTTCCCATCTTATCCCTGATCCTTTGATGCCAGTGTTCTCGTGCCTGATCACATGATTTCTGGTGTGCGCTCGGTTTCTTGTTTTAATGTCCTGGACGTAGCCATCTACATCCTGGTAATCCTTTTCATTGGCCCATATCAACAAGGCGTCTTTTCCATGTGACATACAGTGTGCAGTAGGGACATCAATTTCTACAGCCACAAAGATCTTGGATTTTCCCATGCTGTATGGTAGGAGAGCACAGACGAAGCATTCTCCTTCCGACTGCCTTCATCCTACTTCCTTCATGTGCTGGTACCATATGTTGTTTCCGAGATAGGCTGTGCTGTCCAGGTAATCATTAAGTTCATTGTTATCTTCGTGTGGGCTTCTCTTGATTCTCAGCGTTCTTCTGTAGTTTGCTATGACTATGTCTCTAAATGCGTCTGTGCTGCTTTTCCTCTCTTGGTGTCTCAGTGTCTCAGTGGAGCAGGCTGCCTCGACTGGTAGGATATGCGTTTGTGTTTCCTTTCCTTCCCTTTTGTATGTTGTCATAGACTCCACTAACTGCCATTGGTTCCCCAACCTCCCACCGCGTGGTCGTGTTGTAGGCCTGAGGCTTATTCCTTGCGTTGGAGAAGGTGTGCTTGCGGTTATAGTCTCTATAGTCCTGCCTTTCAGCTCCTCGTGCAGTTTCTTTGCTCTGACTATGAATGGGAACAAATAGTCTATCAGCATTTGTGTTTTCTCTGTGAATTCCTTTGTGGCTACTTCTGTTCTTTTGAGGGATTTTGGTATGCCCTCTCTCTCTAGTGGTTCACTTGGGTCCTCTTGGGTACTTCCACTGTTTTCTGGAACTGATTGTTTGGCAGCATTCTCCCCTTCTCTGCTGCCTTCGTTGGAGTCCCTGTAGCCAGTGACACTTGCCCTTGTCTGTGTGCATCCTGTGTGTGTGTGCGTGCAGTGGTCAGTGCAGCGTTTTCATTCATTCCGTTCTGACACTGTCTCCAGCTTTTCTCTTCATTTGTTACCTCAAATGTGTCTAAATCATTGCTCATTACATTTAAATTTAGTTTGTTACTTTTATCATCTGGTTTTCTTGGGACTGGAATGACTATATAAGGTATGGGTGCTTTCGTAGGCCCCAGATGTTCATTATCTGCTGGGTGCACTGAGATTGGGACACTTCGTGCACCAATGAAGAAAGCAGATCTGATTGTTAATGATAGAAAAACAATAATAATAACTATACATATACACATAATCGTTCGGAACGACAATCTGCAGCATTTTCTTCCAGGGAAGTGGGGGTGCCGTTCTGTTGGGGGTAAAACCAAGTTACTGTTCTGGGCCCCTTTTTGAATGAGTTCATAGTCAGCTATTTATTCCTTCTCATGCTCTGGTCTCGTAGTTAGAGAGTTCATTACTATTAAAGTGACAAGTGCTTCTCCAAATGTCCCCGCTCATGGGAGTGATGACAGTAGTCTCTGGGTACTCAGTACAGTTCCTGTGCTAGACTATGGAAAGGGGTTAGGCTAACAACTTTGGTACATCACATTCATTATGCATATCGATAATAGGTGAGGTCCCAGGGCACTCCTCGAATTTGCCTTGGTCCTGAGGACATGCTGGAACTTTCTCAATGCAAAGGAATGAAGAGATGTAAATGCTAAAAATCACACAAAAATAAAATGTTGTAAAAATAAAAACAAAAATAAAAGTGAACATATGAAAAAATAGAAAAAATTGAGAAAAATGAAGAAAAAGGAAAATAAGATAGTGAAGTTCTTGTGTCCGCTCCTTTTGCTCAGTCTCTCGGCGACAAGTTGAAGAACAGTGTCTCTCTCCTCGATCTGCTCCATGGCGGAAGGATGACGAAAAGGAAAATAAGAAAAAATAGAAGAAAAAATAAAAATAACTAGGATCAACATGTCGTAATCCTCGTTTCTGCTCTTCTCGATCTGTCCTCGGTGGAAAGTTTATTGGGATCGCCTCTTCACAAGGCTCTCCTCAGCAGTTGATGAACATAATTACTTCTCAGTTGCACTATGATGGCTCTCAGGAGCTTGTTTAATTGTGCGTTCTTTACAGGGTCTCTGAGGAATGCGGGTACGTCAACATTGTTGGGTCTCCCCACTAACCTAGGAAAGTTCTCAATGATGTGAAAGAAAACATAGTATGCATATTGGTTGTCTTCTGGTGATAATGACATGTGACCTGTTCTTGCTGGATTCGAGGCTACAGGTTTTTCCTTTTACGTGAACAGTCTCTGCACTTTCCTGCTGTGTGGATTGCAACCACGTAGTTTAGTTTGTACCTCACTCGGTTTAGGAATCCGCTGTTTCTTGGATCTCTGATATAAGTGCGTGTATCAGTCGTTCTCCCGATGAGCCCTTGGCATTTCTATATGATGTAAAATAAAAGCGTGTATGTCAGCTCATCAATGATCACTTGTGGTGGAAGCATCTGTACCCTTATCACCGTACTCGGGCAGTACAATGAAGGCTTCCGTGATGACAGTCAGTAGTTGCCAGATTATTTTCTTGTTGGCCGGATCTTGAATAAAGTCTGTGACACTGGCTCCTCTCCCTATGAGTGATGGGTATGATAGCACCACGAGTTGGAAATAGGTTAGCACATCCCACTTGAGACTTCTGCTGGAATGTACCATAAGTTCTGTGAACAAAGTCTCAATGCTGACTGCTTCAGGATACTGTGTTACACTCTCAGGCAATGTCTTATTTGCAGTCTATCAGAGTCTTGATTCTTTGTACTAATTGAGCATGTCGTGCTTTCAAAAGTTCATTTTATCAATGATGTTGTGGCTTTGGATGTGCTTCTCTTTACCCTGCAACTGGGATGTACAGAGTGTTTGTTATGTCCTTATCCCTCTTTGCTTGGGGAACCTGTCCAGTTTTATGCCACAACTTGCATCGGGGTTCTTTGTCTTGGTTTTATGCTCATGCGTCCTTCTTCCTCGCCATGGATCTTGTCTGCACGTGCTGAGGTTCTTCCCCGTTGTCTGTGGTTTCTTTGCAGTTGGATGCAGCAGGAGGGCTCTCTCCTATATAGGGTTTAATGTCATTTAGGAAGATCCATGCCCTTCTGCCCTGGTGCTTGATGGCGGAGGGGGTGCAGTCCTCTACGATGAAAGGGCCATTAAATCTTGGCTCGTCCCACCTCTTCCTGTTAAGTTCTTTACAAGCACGCTGTCACCAGGGAAGACGAGGGACGCATGTAGACCTTGTGCGGGGTCAACTTCAGCACTTCCTGATGTGTTTTGTGCTGCACCGTCCCCTTTTCGCCGTCGCTGCAGCCAGCCTGTAATGACAGAGGCACTGGATGTCATGCAGTTAAGGTACCTTTGCATCTCTGTTCCCAGAACCTCTCTAGTCGGCTGGGCATCACATCTAGCTCTATCTTGGGGGGTAAGAGGGGTCCTCATCCTTCTGCCCGTGACTATCTTGTGCGACGTGAGATGATGGTCGGAGCCTGGTTGGTTCCAAAGTGCATACAATGCCAATGGTAGACAGTGCAGCCATCCCTTCTTTAATCTGAGCTTCAACTTGGCTATCCTCTCCTTAAGCAAGCCGTTGATCCATTCACATATCCAATTCTCCTCAGGATGATACGCCGACGAGAACTTGTGCTTTATACCAAGCAACAATCTAATCTGGTCGAAAACTGAATTAGCAAAGGGAGACCCGTTATCTGATCTCATTACTTCGCACACCCCCATCTAGGGAACACTTCCCTCACTAGGAACTTGGCAGCACAGGTTGCGTTGGGGTGTGTACAGGGTCCTGCTTCTATCCATCTAGAGAATGGACACACCACCACAATTAAATACATGTACCCGTTGCACACTTGAATCATATCGACATAATCGATATGTAAGTGCTGGAACGGCCCATTTGGTCTGGGAAATATTCCTCTCACTACTTTTAATGTGTGCCCAGCAGTGATCTGTTGGCAGATAATGCAGTTCACCATGAAAAATGCAACATGCTCTGCTAAATTCGGTGTGAACCAGTCTTCTGCGAGCGTTGCAGCAAGATGTTCTTTTGACATGTGGATGGGGTAGTGTAGTTGTTCTAATGCTACTTTTAGAATGGCGACAGGCATTACTGGTTTACCAGTGCTGTCTTGCCTCCACAACCCGTCAGAGAGGTTTAAAGAACACCCTCGACGCTTCCAAAAATTGTTCTCTTCCTGAGGTGCCTCCCCCTGGAGCTCCATTAGCTGAGTCTGCCCCATATTGCTATAGGCTTCTGGTGTGGCTCACGCTACCATCATCCGCTCATGGGTACGTGCCACCTCCACGTCCATGATTGTTTCAGGTTTGGATGCCATGCGCTTGGCTTCCGTGTCCGCTTCATGATTTCCACGTGACACGAAATCTGTCCCCTTGGTGTGGGCAGCGCATTTCACGACTGCTATGCCCACTGGGAGCTGTAGTGCTTTTATCAGCCTGTCCAATAAGGCTGCATGTTGCACTGGCGTGCTGTCTGCTCGGAGGTAGCCCCTCCATTTCCAGTGCGCTAAACCTGCATGTACTGTGGACGTCACATAGGCTGAGTCACTGTACACAGTTACTTCCTGGTCTGCATGATTCTCAATGGCGAGTATCAGTGCCAGCAGTTCTGCAGAATAGTGAGAGGGTATTTGCGCACTGACAAGTACTCGAAACTCTCCATTCGCTAGGTGTTTTACCACGGATCACGCCTGTATACCTTTGTCCGTCTTCTTAGTCGATTCTTGAAGAACCGTCAATGAACACGATTTCGCCACCTGCCAGGGCATTTTCCTTTACCCTGGGGATTTCATCATAGAACTCCTCATAATTCGCACAGTCATGTATAGGTTCTCCTTCTGCGACTGGCTCAGCTATGAATGTAGCAGGGTTCACAGTTTTACATCAAACTATTTTGATCAATGGGTTAGAGATAATCACTTCATAGGCGGATGCTCTCTGAGATGTCAGTGTGCCCTTTGGCTTCTCTAGTATGGCGAACAGCGAATGTTCAACATACAATGTCATGGAGCATCCCATCACAATGGATGATGCCTTTTCGATAACGAATGCGGCAGCAGCTAGATTTTGTTCGCATGGGAAGTGGCCCTTCATAACCGGGTCCAGACTCCCGCTGTAATATGCTATGGGCTTGTACCCCAGCGAGGTTCGCTGCGCGAGCACTGCCGTCATAAAATTACCATCAGAGTGTGAGAACAGGTAGAATTCCTCTGCATAATTAGGAATCCCGAGAACTGGGCCTTACAAATTGCCCCCTTAAGTTCTGCAAACCCTTTCTCCATTGCCTCAGTCCATTCACTTTCTCCTTTTGTTGCCTGGGTTTTCTTCAAAGCCTGAAGCAAGGGCTTGGTATACGAGCTGTAGTCAAAGACCCATGCTCTGACATAATTGCACAGGCCTAAGAAGGTCTGCATTTGTTTTATCATGCACGGCTTGGCCGTGTTCATGATAGCTTCAGCCCTTTCTGGGGTTACCTTTTTCCCTTCATGAGAGATCAGTTGCCCTATGTACAACACCTCCTGTTGGCAGTACTGCAACTTTTCATTATTAACTTTGTATCCCTTCTCAGCCAGTATAGTCAATAGCTGGACAGAGTCACACCTGCATTGCTCTTCAGTGGTGCTGCATATCAGAATGTCATCTACATACTGCAAAACAACACTGTCCACCGCAATATTGCTTAGGTCCATTTGCAGGACTCTGTTGAAAAAAGACGGGGACTCGCAATACCCATGTGGCAACCTCGTACGTTTCAGACGCATTTGTCTGAAAGTGAATGACGTCACGTCTTGTGAGTCACAGTGCAGTGGAATTGAGAAAAACACATTTTTCAATTCGATCACCGTGAAATATTTTGCCTCAGTGGGTATGTTACACAGTATTATGGATGGATTAGGGACTAGAGGGAACTCGGCTTCAACTATATCGTTTAATGCTCGTAAATCTTGGATTAAATGCCAGGACCCTCCCTTTGATTTTTTGACAGGGTAAGTCACTGGGCCTCATTACACGGACGGCGGTAAGGGTTAACGGTCACCGTTAATGGTACCGGTGACCGTTAACCCTTACCGCCTTACTACGAGGTCCCTTTGCAGGTTGGAGACTTTAACGCCTGCTTTTTGCAGGCGTTAAAAACTAACCCGCAAAGGGACCAGGGAGCTAATTACGGTACCGCAATTTGCGGTGCCGTAATTAGCACCTTCCCCATTCCCATAGAGCCCTATGGGGCAAAAATGGGAATGGGGAAGGGCAATGGTGGAAGGGGGAATTACCGCCCCGCCAACCTTGGAATAGGGCGGTAATTCCCCTTTCCTCCAAGGCGGTGCCGGTATTTTACCGGCATGGACCAAGGTGCTAACAGCACCTTGGTCCACCGCCTACCGTGTAATGAGGCCCACTGTGCTGCAAGGTGATTCTGACGTCACTAGGATGCCCTGCTCCATCATGGTGGAAATTGTTTTCGCGATCCCTTCATCTGCCTCTTTGGACATGTGATATTGTCGCGCTCGTGGTAAAATTGCTCCTGGTTTCAGTTTAATTTTCACTTCACCTGCCCCCTTCGGAAGACCTACGTCATAGGGCCCTGTAGTCCATACTGCGGCAGGCACTTGGGCCATGTCGTCATCAAAGTATTCTGGACGTACCAGCGCCAACATAATTCTCTGTGGCACTTCCCGTTTGATCATTTTGACCCAAAATGTGAGACTTACTTCCACTCTTGTCTCCTGTAGGCCCGGGTGCTCTTCGAACAGATAATCATCGGTGATGTCAGTCACTCGATACCCTTCTTCGATGGCGATAATCGCACACCATTGTCTGCCTTCGTCATCATATCCTTCGACCAATACAACTTTCCCTCGCACTGCGGCAGATTGTATCATTAAGGGAAATATTTGTCCCTCTTCTTCATGCATAGGTATTCTTGGTCTGAATAGGAACTCATCAGGTGTCCTCATAGTTCTATCAGCGAGGCCTGGCAGTCCCGCCATGAGCACCCGCATGCCATATGCGAAGACTTCTGGCTCCAATGGTATAGCTCTCATGGCTATACGTCCTGAGTATGCTCTGATCATTCGCACACGTTTGAATAATGCATTCCTGGAGTGGAGCACAATATACCATTCTCGGTAAACAAGATGGTCATGTTTAATTTAGTCATCAGGTCTCAGCCCAGAATATTTACTGGGGTCTGACGTGAATATAAAAGGGGTACATTCATTTCGCGCTCTCCCACTGAGACTCGGAGTGCGTCTGTAAAAGGAACTCTACTATGAGCTCCAGTGAAACTCTGAGTATCTATAGCCTCGCCGGACAAGGAAAATTTGCCCTCTTGTATGCACGAGTGCATTGCAACCGTGTCAACTAAGAAGGAATATTCTTTACCCCCTATGATGACATTCACCCTAGGTTCCCTGTTAGGGTCTGGTGTCACTGATAGGATAGAGCACATCAGAGTCCCCCGTGAGCTGTCCTATTTCATATATAAGTTTGGCCCACTGTATACTTGTTGATTTCCCCCAGCCCCAGGGTTAACTCCCCCCTCTGGAGCTAGTGCCCTGTGACATTCACGGTGATGCCTGCTGGGATTGTCCCTGTGGCAAATTCCCCATGTTCGGTGGTTGAACCACTTGCTGTGCACCTTGCTGCACGCCTGATGCCTGCTGCCTGCTGCTGCACTGTGTGATTTTGTGCAGTGCCTTGCTGCGGGACGGCAGGCTGATTCACCATGCCTGCCCCCATCCCTTGGCTATTTTGTCACATGCCTTGGCTTCTGCACATGCGCGCCACATGTCTTGACATACCACACAGCTAACACACTGGCGGTGGTCGGGCCATCTGTCCATCTAGCATAGCTGGTCACCCATCTGCGTGTTCTGAAAGCCATTTTGATTATTCTGAAAGCCTCCTTGGTTACCTCGAAACCCTCCGTGATTACTCTGCCTTCCTCTTCCTCCAAAACCCCTTCCTCTTGGGTAAAATCCTGCGTTACCCTGATTATTCTGCGATGGGTTGGTCGCTTGTTGTGCGCTTGGTTTGGCTGGGCTGGTGAGCATGGCTCCCTCGAGAGCATACTTCGAGAGCTTCTTTTGCACCAGCTTCCCCTCCTCGCCCTTATGAGTTGCCTCCTTTTTCCAGTTCTTTTCTTGCAACAATCTACAGTAGTGTGCAATTGTCAACTGTATTTCGGCCCATGGTTTTGCTTCTACTCCTACCAATTTTTTGAGCTGCTTCTGCACCGGTTCAGGCAACCCATGGCATAATGTGTGGTAGAATACAGGGATAGATTTCGTCCAAGACTCATGCGTTTCGAGCACCCACGTGTCTTGAAAATTCTGGATGTAAATCAACGGATCCTCTGACTCTTTCATTTTCCGAGTCATTATGGCCCCCATATCAGAAGTGTCTGGATATAGCTGGATTTTCCACACTGCTGCCCTACAGTTATTAAACTGCGCTCCATCATGGGAGGTGTTAGGGTTACGCTAGGATAGCCTACCCGTTTCCATACATCATCTGATCTTTCACCAAGTATGGCAATTAGGAGGCCCTTAATGTCCCCTATAGCTAAGGTGACACCCCCCGTCATTTTCTCTAACTCATGTATCCACTTTCCGGCTCCCGATGTCAGCATTGGAAGCTTATTTTTAAGGTTCTCTCGGTCCAAGTTAGGCCATGGAATATATTGTAGTCTTGCTCCCCCCTTTTCTAGCAGCGGGAATTGGAATGCACAGTCCTCCTTCTCTTTCCCCATAGCTCTCCGGTCTATCGCCGGGGTGGCATTCCCGCCTTGCCGTCTACATGGCAATGCCCTTACCCTGTCTGTATAGGCTGGTGCTGACGCCCCCCTCTGACCGTGGGGTATTTCTTCATGTCGGCTGGACTGTCCAGCAGACTTGGGTGTCCTCGTTACGGACCCACTAGCGTCTGACCATCATTCCCCTCTGTCCCCTGGGAGCCGGTTTTCGTACTGTCTCCCTTCTTCATGTGCCACATCCTCCGTTTCCCCACCGGAGTCAGATCCTGAATACTCCTAGTTTACACAACTCCTTGCATCTTCTTCGTTCTGCTCAATCTCCAGCCTGTCTAGGGACAATCCCCTGCACCCACTACTTCGGGTGACATCCTCAGTGTCATATAGCTGAGTGCTCTCTAAGCGCTCATCTTCCCTTCCCCCATTGGATATCTGCTCTAGCCCCATCTCATCGTATATGTTATCAATTGTTTCCCCAATGCTTCTGGTGTCGAAGTCATCTTCAATATTTGTCCCGCTTGGACCTGGTACTGCATCGCTTGCAGGAATGAATTCTTCTACGTCTTCCCATCCTACTGTAGGACTGGGTTTAATGACTTTCCGCTCCAAATATTGAAGATCTTGTGCCCTCTGTTTGCGCTTTCATTCTACTTCCTCGTCTATTTCCTTTCGCTTCTTTGCTTCTTCTCTAGCCTTATCTACTTACCTCATCCGTTCATTTCTACATTCCTTTGCCCTTCTAATCTCCTCATCTTCCCACTTTTTTACTTTCCTTTCGTGCACTCCCCTTTCTTCCTCTAACCTTAACATGTTCTGCCTGTACTTTTCATAGGCTGCGTATTGTGTGCGACTGAGTGGTATTCCTTGCTCTTCACGATATAGTTGTTCTCGCCTCTTTCTTTCTTGTCCTTTCATCCCTTACTTCCATCCCTTTCTCTCTCTCTCTCCTTTGCGTCTCATCAGACCTCTCCCTTGGCCTCAAATCATCACTTCCTTTTCCATCCAACTTCAGTAATATCTGACCTCCCATCCATTCGTCTTTCGCGAATGCTATCTCATCACTTCTACCTTCATTTACTTTACATTTATTTCCCTCTTTCTCCTTATCTGGAGGGGCACAACTCTGTGCCCAATCTTTCCCTTCATCCTTGCATCTCTCTTTGTCCCTTGAGACCACAGAGGCGATATTGGTTTCCTGTTCTTTTCCCTTATTATCATCACTACTGTACGTAGGCGACTCGTATGCGGGGTTGCTATACCCCGTGGCTGACTTAAGTTCTCTTAGTGGGTAAAGCCCCTCTGTTTTACTCCCTTCAATGACTGGCTCAGGCGGGGCTGGTGGCGCGGTGGCCATCTCATCCCCCTCTGTACATACTTTTAGTATCCAGTCTGTGGGTGGTTCTTCCACTTCGTTTCTTCAAACATCTTCCACAATTCTAGAACAGCAAGACGTTTTTCAACTTCTTGCTTGTATATGTGGCGTGTAGTAAGGACGTCATATGCTGTAAAACAGCCTTAGAAAGTTACCCGAACTGGGGCCAAGGCATAAACATCTTATTGGCGGTACCCTTAACCCACTCCGTGCTGTATTTCTTTAGTTTTGGTGCATGCTTGGGTAGCTGCTTGCACAAATGCGCAAGCGGGTAACTTCCTCCATTTTTAATTTCGTCACTACCAGTATTTATACAGTTCTTTAACCTTCCAATAGTATGAACGAGCACCACATATGCAAGCTCCAATCCAATCTTTTCCCGCCAAAATTTATAACAACAATTTACTCAAAACCCATCAATTCAATGGTGATTCCCTCTTAGTTACAGAATCGCGTAAAGCCAAAATGCATTTCAAACAATCATTAATACATTTATTTTACATTTGACATACAACAAGACACGTATTACAGACACGTGACAGACTAGACGAACACCAGCTGGTCATACGTATACCTGCCTTCTAATCAATACCCCGACATGGGGTGTAAACAAACCCCTTTGATACCGTCTTTAATTGTCACCGTAGCCTAATCATCCCCCCACTGTGGGCCCTTAGTTCATGTTTCTTCTGACCGCTGTTTTAAAGTGTAGGAATAAGGCGAATCCTTACGTTTTTATCTCAGGTGCCCCCCTGGTAATCCTTACGTTTTTATCTCAGGCGCCCCCCTGATAATCCTTATGTTTTTATCTCAGGTGCCCCCCTGATAATCCTTAAGTTTTTATCTCAGGTGCCCCCCTGATAATCCTTATGTTTCTATTTCTTATGCTCGAGTCATTAACCCACGATATATATACAGTCTTCTCTACTTTTAACTACTTTATTTTTTCTCTGCCACCCTCTGTAACCTTTCCCTTACTTACTCTAATGTCTACAAGACATTTGCCAAAGTAACGAGTTTACTGTTTCACTCACCAATCGCATCTTTTCCTCTCTGGAACTTCGGATCACCGCCCCTTCGTCTTCCAGCTTTTAAGGTTTTCGTCCGAATGACTGCCCGTGGGAATGAGAAGAGTTATGCTTGGAAAGGCGGGTTCCTTCAGACCCACTGCAGATTTTTGAAATGTTACTCTATCATTGTCCACAGGGAGCTTCTCAGTCTACTCAGCCGGAATGGCGAAAGGATTCATGATCTTGCCGAAGGCCCGCAGTTACTTAGTGCCGTCGGTCTAAGGTGTCTTAGTATTATATAATCAATAATTAATGGCCGAAACCATCCTCTGCTACCAAGTTTTCTGGAGGAGAGGAATTCACTGACGGGCCCATAGGTCTGCGCTCACCCTCTAGAACTTATAAGACAAGATAGCTGCACCATGAGAGGACAGGGGCTGCAGGATTCAGTTACTCCAACACGACTCAATAATGAGGACTCAGTAAGTTGGCAAAGGGAAGTCCGTTTAATGTCAAGTACATCAAACAGAGAAACAAATGGAAATCAGCAGCATTGCGATCACCTGTCTCGCTCCGACTTCCTCGAACTTCAGTCGAACAGTAATTGTTATTGGCAAAATTTGTCATCACTGACGTCGAATTCTATAAAAAATCATCATGCAATATAATTGGTTAGGAAAGGTAACTTAAGTATAGGTGTTATATCTGTATATGATAATAGGGCATGCGGATTGGATAACTCTTAGCGGGTGGGCGTCTACACCCATCCCTCTACATCACGCGTGATGGACGTCACTACAACTACGACGTCCTATTGGTTACAGTATCTATAGGACTCCAGATAACCTGGTCTATTGTGATTGGGCAGGTTACACCCCTAGACATAAATTTCCACTTTTAATTAGCAGCATGCAGAATGGACACCCCTGTGCCTGGTGCCAAGTTTCACCCTGCCTCCCTTCCATCAATCAGTGTTTTAGGGCGATGTGTCAATTAGTTGGCTAAGGATGGCCTTGAAACTGTAGTCTCTTATCGGGAAAAGTTATGGCATCCTTTGGTCCTGGATGACATCAGGCGATGGTACTTCTTCGCGCCTGGCTGGTCACATGTTAGTTCACCATGAATCTGCTTCAGTTTCCAGCTTTTAGTGCATTTATTTCTGTTTCAGCCTCGCCACCTGCATGGGCCCCCCTTATCTTGACCTTCATGAGGCAGGCTGGTATGCTCTGAAGTTTGAGTCTTGTTAGCTGACTCTCTCCTCCCTTTCTCTGGTTGACCTCGATTTCCTAGGCATGAGCCACTCTTTGTTGAGTTTCGATTCCGCTCCTTCTCTTGCCTTTGGCTGGGTTACGAAACTTGGCCTGTCAGGCCTCTGGCAGCCTGGGTATATTTCTGCTTTTACAAAATGGAGTCGCACTTGTATAATGTGCCTTATTGAGGTAGATATATGGTTGGCGCTTGCCGCTCTATCTTCTACTAAGCATTGCAAGCAGTATCGATTTCTTAGCATCTTGCCTTTCAAACCTATTTACACACGTTTAACAGGTCGGTTGCTTCCATCTTGTCTCCGTTTCCTCACATTTTAACATCGTCTCTTCTCTGTGTCCATTATATTTATTTTCGTATTTACTCGCACTGGCGTGTTATCTTCGATAGCTGCTTTTGTTCATTCACAAGTCTGTTCAGGCCCTTAAGTCATTTCCACTGGCCTTCCATTAGGGCTCTTTGGGTCTCTTCATGGACCGTTTGTAGCTACTCTTCATGTCGTATCAGCGGCTGGTATGGCTGTCTGATAGGGTACCGTGCTGTCCAGGGTTGTCTGGTTATGGGTGCTTCAACCGGTATGGATCTTCTGATGTATACTGGGCAGAGTCCCAGTGCAGCTCTTTGTAGGTTCATTTGCTCTTCATACGTCACATACCTTGGCGAGTACGCGCCTGGTACCTCGAAATGAGGGTAAGGGGTGCAGGCCATGTCTGGGACCTCCTCTACAAGGGCGTAAATAGCTTAATTAGATCAATCTCAAAGGGTACAAATTGTTCCACAGTTTGCAAATGATAAACAGCAATAAACAACCATATAAAAAAAAGTTTCCAGTAAGCAAGAGTTTAACAGAACGCATAACCGGCAATTGATTTTAATGATTGATTGCATGCAGGCCACATGACAAGGACAAACACAGTACATCAACGTATTGGTAAAACATTCAAGACAACAAGAGAGAAACAAAAGCACCATGTAAGTATTCAGTTTGTTCAAATACTTTTTAGCAAAAACAGATAGTCTATATACATACCTCTCATTATGGGTGAGCTAAGGATTTGCGTGTTTTGGGCCTTTAATGCCTTTCACTTTCTACGAATTGACAGTATTGAAATACATGCAGTTGTGAATAGTGATCATTTTATGCACGGTGCGTACATCAAGGTAGTGCTCAGCATGTCTGTCCTCGGTGCTACCCCGCTGTTAATCCCCAGTCCCTCTGCACCCCACGTTTGCTTTACTGGTGATGGCTTCTCCACAGTTCACACGCAGGGACAACTGATCCCAGGGTAAAGCGCACAGCCCCAGGCAGGCCACGGTAGCAGTGTGTGTCCTCCACAGCACACGACTCCTCAAAGAGCATCGGCCTGCCGCACAACCCAGCCAGCCCACCTCCACTATGGGCATGACAGGCCTCCTCCTCTAATGCCACGGGACCACCCAGCATGGCGTACCACCAGCCGCCACCAACCAGGCTACAACAGTAGCCAACCAGGCCAAAACAGGAACCGCCGGTCCCACAGTGGCACGCTGCTGCGCCTGCTTCCCTGTAGACCGGGACGCCTCAGCCTCTCACACAGGGGTCTCCAGCACAGGCCTCCTCCTCTAATGCCACAGGGACCACCCAGCAGGGCGCACCACCAGCCGCCACCAACCAGGCTACAACGGTACCAAGCAGGCCAAAGCAGGAACCGCCGGTCCCACAATGGCACGCTGCTGCACCTGCTTCCCTGTACACCGGGAACCCCTCAGCCTCTCACACAGGGGTCTCCAGCACACCAGGGTGACGTCCTGGTGGCCCAGCGCCCTGAAGACAAGGGTGTTCAGAGGCGCGCTTTGCCTGAGGGGGAGTAGCTCCCACAGATTGCAACCATCTTGGTCGCCACAGCGTCGGAAGTCTTAACCATCATTTTAACTTGAGGGTTAATATGTGATTCAAAAATAAGTTTATTATCGTTAGTTCTGTTTTTACCACTGTGCAAATGTAAGCGGTTCCAGTCCATCCATCGTTCAATAGATGAAACGATGCATTGGAGGGGTTCATAATCCGTCAAATGATTGATTCATTTCTTTTTTTAAAACCAACTATTACCAACATAGTAATGAAACCTTAGTTTTAAAACACATTGAAGATCTTGTAATGTCTTGCCCCATATATTAAAAAGGGTTCAATGTGTATTTACTGAACATTTATTCACCGCACATTTTTTGATTGCACTTTTTGTTACTGTAAATGTACAGTGGCACAACGAGTAGAGTGCTCGCTTTGACATCTGTGCAGAATCCCGGCGGGGCCAAACTCAGCCTTTCATTCTACCGAGGTCAATATATGCGCACCACACACCGTGGGTAAATAAGTGGCGCTCAGATGCCTGAGGGTTCGTAGCGCTATATAAATGCTGAATTATTATTATACTATTACATCTATTTGTTAAACATGAGCTAAACCACTGAAGGGCTTTATCGTGCACTCTGGCCACTGATCCATTCTTCTTGTGCTTCAGGGTGTAAAAGGCGGCAGAAAGCACAAGCATCAAGGCGCTAGAATGCTGAGCCATGTTCCAGAAGAACTGCTCTTGGACATCTATTAGAACAGCTTCAGTACCTCGCCCTGTTCTATAGAGGTACACTCTTAATGACCATGGGCCTCATTACGACCCAGGCGGTAAGGGGTTTACGGCAGCGTTAACAGCACCGACCCTTACCGCCTGAGTACGAGGTCCCTTAGCGCCATGGCGCTTTTAACACCTGCTTTTAGCAGGTGTTAAAATCCATGGCGCTAAGGGACCATGGAGTTAATTATGCCACCGTAATTTACGGTGGCGTAATTAACGCCTTCCCCACTCCCATTATGCCCTATGGGGCAAAAATGGGAATGGGGAAGGGTAAATGGGGATTGGGGACTTACCGCCCCGCCAAGGTCGGAATGGGGCGGTAAGTCCGCCAACCACCATGGCGTAAACGTAGTTTACGCCATGGTGGTAAAGTCACGGCCCAGGCGGTAACTTACCGCCTGGGTCGTAATGAGGCCCCATGTCTTTATGAAACACACATTGCATTCCACAAAATGTACCACATCGTTTTTGGAGGTAAACAGGCCGCACTTTATTACAGGAAAATTCTCCAGAGATCATGACGGGGACCCCGCGTATTTTAACATCAACCATAATCGGTTACCATGACCTTGACCCTAGCAGCCCTGCTGACTCGCCAGCTGCTTGTTTGGCCTAATAGCCGCCTGAGCTGTTCCAGGGTTAATTGCAGAATTCAAATGTCAATGTCCAGCTGGACCGTCCAACGGCCAAGCCTGTGCAACCTTTCCACCCAATGGGCAACTCGAATGGCCACTGCCACTGTCCATAACTGCTTGGCCTATTGGATGAGAGTGGACCCATCAACTCACAACCCGGGAAGCCAAATCATAGTTCATCTAGTTCAGCATTTGGTCATGGTCCGAACATTTTCATAATTCCTGGTGTAGGTCCCCCTCAACAGCACCACAGGGCTGATTGGGCGACTGTCTGACAGCTTTTCAACCAGGTCTAAATTTTGATTGGAGGTCACTGAGAAGTTTAAATGTTCAGAGGATCACACAAAATACTGAAATTGAGTCATGACCACATTTTCCAATCAAAGGGTATATTAGTCTAGTTTCGTTTAGCTTATTTCTTTTATAGCGCAACACACCCAAAGGCCTCAGTGCTATGACAAATATACAACAAACACAAAACATTATACACGAAACATGAAAATACAATCATCAAAACACAGTCATCAAGAGAAACGCTATGCAGAGTCCACCACAAGTCTTAGGTTCGTAGGGGAAGGTGTCAAGCTTTTGTAGATGCTCCAGAAATGTGGAAGATTACTAGTTCCCAGCATTCAGTTATATGGATGTTACGAAGGAACTTCAGGTCCATCCTTTGGTGGAGCCAGAATAGGACCTTGTTCTTGAGTGCCTCCCTAGGTTCATTACTTACAGATCTTACAATATTAGAAATAATAAAATGTATCTTATCAGAGATTAAACTGTTGTTTATACTTTTGTCTAAAATCTCTGGCACATGAGTCTTGTCAATACAATAATGTCCAGAAGAACGGGAAGTTAGCTTGGTGTTTTGACGGCTGACCAACAAAGGTTGCACAGAACTTGACGAGTGATCAACCCCCACGTGTGTTGTTGGAATCAATGATTGAGCTTGGGAAGGGGAATTCTTTTCCTGAATAACTGCAAAATTGAAGAAGCCATAGGCATATCGCCTACTTCAGATCCAGCTGTTTAACGCACCCTGTGAATTTCCACTTGAAGAGAGTTATTCCTACAACTTTCTATTAGCTTAAACCAGCATGCAAAATCATCAAATCAACCGGACTGGGTCAAATTTGAAATAATACTGCCCTTCAGGGCATGACAGTTACTCAGCTTCTTTAAGTCCCAGGCTTGTTGAACAGATTGTGAAAAACATCTTTGAGTTATCCCCAACTCAATCGGTAAAGCGCTGGGCCTTCCCAAAGACGATTCTCCTGTGGACAAAACCAGATTATCCATCGTATCCAGAACTCCCCCCAGGCTGAGTTGGTAGGCTGGTAAGATCTTAAACAGCTGAGGCGGGCAGGCCAAAAGGCGTGGCAGGCCAAAAGGGGCAGCAAAGGACAGGCACTCACTGACTTCACTTGGGTCTCACTCGAAGGGAAAGACTCACAGCTACCAACAACATGGGAAGTCTTTACTCCATTAAACTTAGATAGACATCTCCCCCTAAACGAGGCAGAAGCCAGAGGGCTACCATGTTCCCATAAGGAGGAACCAGACTCCCCAACATCAGGAACATTCTGAAAGAAACCAGCAACGGGCAAACTCAAATTAGTAGAAGAGTCGGAGCAAGCATTGTTACTTACAATCCAAGTACATGCCAAAGGCAACCTTAATAAAGGGGATCTTGAAGACCGCATTGCTACGGTTGGCACTTAAATCTAGGGGAAGTGATTCATTTTCTAAAGAATTTACCAGAAGGAAAACAACCAATTCCCGAGACTTTGCAACACAATGCTTTGTGATCGAGGACAGGAGCAACATGCCACCTGCCCAATTCGGCAGTAATCAAATTAAGTTAGCAACTTGTGCAACATGCCTCCTGTCTGAGCCACCACCACCTCACATGATCCTTGTACAGTCGCCACTGTTCACCACACAGCAGCGTTTCAAGACACGATGCCTCAGCATCTGAGCGCCTCAGCCGCAGAAGCAACGCCGGACTCAGGACACCAGACTATGGAACAATGCCACCGTTCCAGCTCTCCGTCACGGCCTTCGAAGCAGCACTGGGACGGCACAGGCCCAGCAAACAGAAGGACCAGAAGGGCAAGTAAGAACAACCAGAAGCCGGCAAGCCGGACCGAGGGAGCACACAACTAGGAAGACGTGCACTAGCTATTGGCCTATAGTTTTCAGTTTCTCTGGGCCAAGTGAGGGTTTCTTTTAACAGAGCAGTAGTCCAGTCTCGGGAATGTGACCTGCTGCAAGAGAACCTTTTACAAACAGTGGCGTTGCCAGGAATCAAATTAAGGGAGGGAATGTGTGATGTCAGAAGCACTCCTGCAGAGAAGCTTTTGTGCACACCAACTACCACACCCCACTGCACCTCCCCTCCCAACAGAATGCAGGCACGAAACCATTAAGTCACTAATGACCCATCATTAGCGGTTTTGTGCGCTAAATTCTGATTGGAGGGGCTGCTCTTGGCTGCAGAGGGAACTTAACAGCTCTTCATTGTTGATTGGGGCCCTGTGTGTGTGCCGTGCTGGTAGGCACAGCACTGCAGACAGTGCAGAGTGAGTAACCCAGCTGACATGGGGGGACCAAGGGCGGAACCAGGGTTTCAGAGGAGAGGCCCGGGCCCACCTGGGCCCCCGTAGCAACGCCACTGTTTATAAATGATGCCAGAAAAAGTAGTAAGTCGTCAATACAAATTTATATCAAGAAAGGAGGACAGGTATTGGCTTGGCAGAAAGGGGAATTCATTCAGATCAATACATTTCGTATTAAGTCGGCCCATCACTCATTTTAGATCAGAACATCATAACTTTTCTACGTGGTGAGTTCAGTTTCTTGTAGCCTGTGCTCCAGATAAGATTTTGAAATGGGAGTATTTTACTCCCTATTTTTAAAGTTGGGAGTAAAATTATTTTTTAGCGAGTAAAATTGTTAGTCCAGTTACCAATGGGAGTATTATTTACGTGTGTACAGATATCTGTTTACTGAAAAAGAGATTTGTTTTTGTAAGAAATATTTCTTTTCATCTAGTGTTCATATACATACACAGATGTGTATTTTTTTCAATCAGGCAGTAATGATAGTACTTGCTCTACCGGTCCAAACATATCCATGGAGCTGTGAGGGTGAAATGTGCACTACTGGTCCAAACATGGTCCAAACATATCCATGGAGCTGCAAGGGTGAAATGTGCACTACGGGTCCAAAAATATCCATGGAGCTGTGAGGGTGAAATGTGCAATACTGGTCCAAACATATCCATGGAGCTGTGAGGGTGAAATGTGCACTACGGGTCCAAACATATCCATGGAGCTGTGAGGGTGAAATGTGCACTACGGGTCCAAAAATATCCATGGAGCTGTGAGGGTGAAATGTGCAGTACTGGTACAAACATATCCATGGAGCTGTGAGGGTGAAATGTGAACTACTGGTCCAAACATATCCATGGAGCTGTGAGGGTGAAACGTGCACTACTAGTCCAAATGTATCCATGGAGCTGTGAGGGTGAAATGTGAACTACTGGTCCAAACATGGTCACAACATATCCATGGAGCTGCGAGGGTGAAAGTGCACTACGGGTCCAGACATATCCATGAAGCTGTGAGGGTGAAATGTGCACTACTGGTCCAAACATGGTCCAAACATATCCATGGAGCTGCAAGGGTGAAATGTGCACTACGGGTCCAAACATATCCATGGAGCTGTGAGGGTGAAATGTGCACTACGGGTCCAAAAATATCCATGGAGCTGTGAGGGTGAAATGTGCAGTACTGGTACAAACATATCCATGGAGCTGTGAGGGTGAAATGTGAACTACTGGTCCAAACATATCCATGGAGCTGTGAGGGTGAAACGTGCACTACTAGTCCAAATGTATCCATGGAGCTGTGAGGGTGAAATGTGAACTACTGGTCCAAACATGGTCCAAACATATCCATGGAGCTGCGAGTGTGAAATGTGCACTACGGGTCGAGACATATCCATGGAGCTGTGAGGGTGAAATGTGCACTACTGGTCCAAACATGGTCCAAACATATCCATGGAGCTGCAAGGGTGAAATGTGCACTACGGGTCCAAACATATCCATGGAGCTGTGAGGGTGAAATGTGCACTACGGGTCCAAAAATATCCATGGAGCTGTGAGGGTGAAATGTGCAGTACTGGTACAAACATATCCATGGAGCTGTGAGGGTGAAATGTGAACTACTGGTCCAAACATATCCATGGAGCTGTGAGGGTGAAACGTGCACTACTAGTCCAAATGTATCCATGGAGCTGTGAGGGTGAAATGTGAACTACTGGTCCAAACATGGTCCAAACATATCCATGGAGCTGCGAGGGTGAAATGTGCACTACGGGTCCAGACATATCCATGGAGCTGTGAGGGTGAAATGTGCAATACTGGTCCACACATATCCATGGAGCTATGAGGGTGAAATGTGAACTACTGGTCCAAACATATCCATGGAGCTGTGAGGGTGAAATGTGCACTACTGGTCCAAACATGGTCCAAACATATCCATGGAGCTGCTAGGGTGAAATGTGCACTACGGGTCCAAACATATCCATGGAGCTGTGAGGGTGAAATGTGCAATACTGGTCCAAACATATCCATGGAGCTGTGAGGGTGAAATGTGAACTACTGGTCCAAACATATCCATGGAGCTGCGAGGGTGAAACGTGCACTACTAGTCCAAATGTATCCATGGAGCTGTGAGGGTGAAATGTGAACTACTGGTCCAAACATGGTCCAAACATATCCATGGAGGTGCGAGGGTGAAATGTGCACTACGGGTCCAGACATATCCATGGAGCTGTGAGGGTGAAATGTGCAATACTGGTCCAAACATATCCATGGAGCTATGAGGGTGAAATGTGAACTACTGGTCCAAACATATCCATGGAGCTGTGAGGGTGAAATGTGCACTACTGGTCCAAACATGGTCCAAACATATCCATGGAGCTGCTAGGGTGAAATGTGCACTACGGGTCCAAACATATCCATGGAGCTGTGAGGGTGAAATGTGCAATACTGGTCCAAACATATCCATGGAGCTGTGAGGGTGAAATGTGAACTACTGGTCCAAACATATCCATGGAGCTGTGAGGGTGAAATGTGCACTACTGGTCCAAACATATCCATGGAGCTGTGAGGGTGAAATGTGAACTACTGGTCCAAACATATCCATGGAGCTGTGAGGGTGAAATGTGCACTACTGTCCAAACATGGTCCAAACATATCCATGGAGCTGCGAGGGTGAAATGTGCACTACGGGTCCAAACATATCCATGGAGCAGTGAGGGTGAAATGTGCAATACTGGTCTAAACATATCCATGGAGCTGTGAGGGTGAAACGTGCACTACTAGTCCAAACGTATCCATGGAGCTGTGAGGGTAAAACGTGCACTACTGGTCCAAACATATCCATGGAGCTGTGAGGGTGAAACGTGCACTACTAGTCCAAACCTATCCATGGAGCTGTGAGGGTGAAACGTGCACTACTGGTCCAAACATATCCATGGAGCTGTGAGGTTGAAATGTGTTCTACTGGTGCAAACATATCCATGGAGCTGTGTGGGTGAAAGCAGGGGCTCATGGTCCACTGTGTCTGTTTCCCGTTTTTTGACTGGGTTAATTTGGGAGTATTTTTGCTCTCTATTTTAATTTTATGCGGGTATTTGCGTATTTTTAGTGAGTACAAGTGGCTGATACACCCATTATCTGCAGGGCTGCGTGTAACATTCCTGCATGACTGGATAAGAAGGAACGGGTAATGGATTGTTCTGGAAGACCTTCTCTTGAGTTTTTTGGCATTTCTATCTACTTTGGGCACTGCAACTCTCAGCACCCTGTCTCATTGCTTCATTCACCTGTCATATAGAACAGCTGATTGGAATCTGTCGCATGTCAAGCTATTTCACGACATGGGACCGACTCTCTGAATGGTGTCCATGAATGGTGTCCCGCCAACGACCTCTGCCTTAATGCCAGTAAGACTGAGATTCTACTCATCGGTACACCCACTCCCTCCTTCCCTGCAGCTCTCTGGCCGGCCTCCCTTGGCCCTCCTCCTGCTCCTACCCGCAAGGCAAAAAACCTCGGGTCATCTTCGACTCCACACTCTCTTTCTCTCCTCACATATCTGACGTCTCTAAGAAGTCACACCACCAGCTACATCTCCTCAGAGGTATCCTCTCTTTCCTCTCCTTTCCCCAGAAACTCACTGTCTCTAGAGCCCTGGTTCTCTCGAAGCTGGACTACTGTAACAGCCTCTATCTAAATCTGCCTGCCTCTACTCTCTGCCCTTTGCAACTCATCCAGAACAGGACTGCGAGACTTGTCCTTGGCCTCAAGCCCATGGACCGTATCTCTCCAGGACTGAAATCACTACACTGGCTCCCAGTGGCTGTGAGGATTAAGTTCAAAACCCTCTGCATTGTCCACAAGGCCTTCTGGGGCAAGAACCAAAATACCTTCAACTCTCTCTGCCTAAATATCTTCCTTCTCGAGCTCTTCGCTCATCCACCTCCAACTCCCTCAGGGTCAGCCACTTCTCCAAGCAACAAGCTGGGGGTAGATCTGTCTCTTCGTCTAAGGCCTCCCTCTGGAACAGCCTTCCTGCATCCCTGAAACTTGAGGAGAACCATCTCCGATTCCGGAAGTACCTCAAAACCTTCCTCTTTGCCTCCACTTTCTCTCACTCACTCCCCTGCTAATATCACTGAACCTGCACTAAATCTGCAACTGGGCCACTCACCGACCTCGGTCCCTGGCCCAGCCACTCTTCCCTGCACTGCCTCCCTGCACTACGGGACTGTCTCTGTATCCTACAGCCCCTCCTCCCCGCACTTACCTTGTACTTGCCACCAGCTGGCCCTATTATTTATCGTGCATTCTACTAACCCTGTACTGCACTTTCCCCTCTCCCTTTCCTCTTGCACTTTTCCCCTTCCCTCTACCCTTGCACTTGCGCGATCTGAATGACACCTGGCCTAGTAGGATCGTTGTCTGTCTCCCCTTGTCCCCCCCATGCCTCGTGGCGCCTTGAAACACTTGTGTATAGTTGCGTTACAAATGCCATATCATATCATATCAAGCGTCTCTATACCCTGTAAGGCCAGGCAGATCTGGGACCCCTTTCTGTGGGCGAATACGCAACCTTGAGTTTATGAGCCTGCAGGAATGTAAAAGGCTTATTTCAAGCAGGGGCAGCTTTCCATAAATATATTATTTACTTGCTAAAGAACGTGACTGCTTCTTATCTGTGGAAGCTTGTGTCTGATTTTCTGTCCTCTGGTGAAAAGTGCACAGCCCACGTGCTCCTTGAGAGTGAAGCTTGAAGCCACTAAGGTGCATATTGTTAAGGGAAAAGCCTGACCACAGACTGACGTCTCGCAGGTTTGGATCAAATCTTAGGGCCTGAAGACAAGTTTGGCTGTATTGGTAAAACAACGGGCAATTGCCACAGGCAGTAAATACCACCTGTGGTAAATTCCAGACCCTATGTTGCTCTATGGGGCTCCCAAAATAGGAACAACAAAAGAGTCTACATTACTTGAAATCATCAAGACCTTTCTAGGTACCTGGTATTTACCATATTCTCAGACAGGTCTTCCCTTACCTCTCTTACCCTTACAGAGTCCACAGCAATCGTGGCTATCATCCTCTCCCACCTAGACTACGCTAATTCCCTTTACCGGGGCGCCCCTGCCTGTCAACTCAGAAAGCTCCAACGGGTCAAAAACACCACAATCAGACTCCACCTTGCTCCTCACCCCCATAGAACACACCACATCTGCCATCCAGGTGCTCCACTGGCTACCCATCGGCCGACGAACCACTTTCAAAGTCATGTGCATAACTCACCGTGTCCTCTACAAGACAGGCCCTGAATACCTTCAACACAAACATACCCACTACAAACCAATGAGCCGCACTCTTCCTTTTGATCCCACTCTTCAAAACCACTAGAATAGGAGATCCTTTTTCTGGGTCATAGTTCCCACATTCTGGAACTCAATTCCACTTAGCATCCACCACTTAGAGGACCACCTTGCCTCCCGAAAAGCCCTCAAGATCTGGCTCTTCCCACCTGCATCCTGACAAACCTCTGCCTCGTGCTTTGCCGCATGTCATTTAGGCCTTTGCAGTATTGTTTCTCCGCAGGATCTCTCCAGAGCAATGTAGAAAATGAAATCCAGCAGAGCCCAGGACTTAACCCTGTGCCACATCGATGAGAACAAGGAATCAGCTGGGGCTCAAGGGTACGTAACGCACTCCATGCTGATGGATTCCAGCTGCAGGCACAGCCACCTACCCGTACGCACCCGCTACCATACACCACTGTGAAACAGAATGCACAACGCCTCTGCTATCAGAATGTACCTAAGTCACACGACAAATATTTGGTTTAGCCGGACACATGACGAGTCTCTTGCTCTCACAGACACCCCAACTACCTCACAGCACCCATCTAAATTCCTGCACAACATGGGTAGCTAACCGGGGGCTTGGCCTTCCCCACCCAAGTTCGTTTTGGTCACAATGCACACATGCATTCTAAGCTTCTCTGGAAAATTGTTCTCATAACCTGGACTTCGGTCCCCCAATGGTGTTCCCCCACAGTGCATTGAGGCCATACCAATGGGATAAAGGTGCTATACAAATGACAAATGACATGACATTACATATGCAGTCACTGTAAATGAGTTTTGAAGTATTAATAGGAGTAATACTGCCAAACTCTTAATGAGGTCCTTCATGTTTTACTTAAAATGAGGGCTCCCGTTGCGAGAAGCAAGACTGCGCTTCAGGGTGTGAGACTCACATACAAATGTTTTGTAAACTCCAAAGCACCCCCCCCTTGAGCAAACCTTCATTGCCTACAGTGCCAAGGACGAGTATGGTTGTCGTTTTTGGTATGCTCGTCCTTTTTGAATAGACTCGCATAATAGCCTGGCACATAAAGGGGTTAAAATCTATGGTTTCCAGGTGCAACAGTGAGATCACCATCCAATAAAAACACCTACCATCACCCTCCTCAGAGATGCATCAGGGAGGGAGGGCACTGCAGGTCTTTCCTCTTAAGCAAAGGGAAATAAAGGTAGGTTCTGCCATGAATGAGTGTGGCTTGCCAAACCCTCAATGCTTCGCTGTGTCTCCTGGGCGTTTCTCAGAAGACGGAAGCGCGGATTCAAACCCCACAGTGAGTTCCATAACAACACAAACAGGACGTGCTGGCCTCAGGGACCCAAACACAGCTGAAGAAGGTTGATCCAGGGGGAGCCTTCTCTGAAGGGGCGGAGTTCCTGGCTCCTGGCTCGGAGTATGGCTTCTCACGACAGGCCCCAGTGTGGTATCGCACTGATAAAGCTGGAGTCCTCCTGCAGTGGGACCCTTAGGCATAGGGCGTTCAGAAGACCCGGTTTAAGGGGGGGGGGGCAGCCCCGGATTTTCACCATGTGTCACACTTATCTGTATTCTGTAACTAAGCTTCGAGTATCCTTGTAACTGCTGCGCCCTGCTACCTAAGGGTTTGGTGCGCATTAACAAATAAACAAACAAACACTATCTCAGCAAGCTTCTCCATAACAGTCAAATGCCCCAGTTTTAAGAAAAGAATTCCAAGTCAGATCCTTATCCGAGTACTGTACTTAGAAGAGAAGGAGGTCAGGACAGGGCTGCAAGGAAAACCTGGTGTGGAGTACATACTGTGTAAACAGAAGCATTTCATACCGCAACGGCACAGAATAATAAGAAATACTATGGAGATGACCTGGCTTGTAATATAAAGGAAAACACTGTATAAACTGTAGATTGACTAGATTATATAGTATGGTCACGTGACCAGAAGCAGGCAGAGTTGGTGTCCTCTGCAGACACCCTCTAGCACAGCCTGTTCCCACCTTGGCTGTGCACCAGGTAAGTACCCCTTGTGATGTCTACACCCGCCGGGACACGGGCGGGTGACGATGCACAAGTTAGGCCTCGGGCGGAGGCTTGCGCTGCAATGCGATGCGCGTGGGCGGCGCAGAACAAAGGACACGACCACTCCTTGGCTGCTTAAACCCGGACTGGCGTAACCCCGCCAGTTCCGGTGATACCTTTATTTCTATTACTCCCCCGCTGTGTCACGTGACTCCGTCCGTCAGGACACGTGACACCACACCCCTCTCTCCCCCTGGCCTTCTTTGTTCTCCGTTTCCTTTCCTTCTTTCCCAGCTTCTGGTGTCTGTTTTTCTCCTTTCTGCACTCCTCCCCCCCTGTTCTTTCCCACCCTCGCCCCTCCCTCTGCTCGCCCTCCACTGCATGGATTGGCCTCCACTGCATGGATAATAGATATAGAAAAAATACTATGTCTAGTGAATGCTGAGGGTTTTTTGGAATGAGAGACTGGTGGACAGCATGGAGCAGGAACACAAGATTTATTTTTTATACGGTATCAGAGCAGTGTCAGTCATAGTATCTTTTTCAATGCTTTGCACTGCATAGGGCAATGCTAAAAAAGAAAATGTGGGAGAAAAGTGGCAGTAATTTCGTTAATGCCACTTTTCCTGCACCACCAAACTACAGGTTTGCCAGTGGGAGACCTTATTTACCTCCAGCCAGTAGCAAAAGGTAAGTCAGGCACCCCACCAGCATAGAACAGCCGCTATAATACAGGCAATGCCCTCGTGGAATGGGGATTTGCTTACTGTTGCCAGCACCTGTAATCTGCCAGTAATACCACCAGACAGGCGCTGGTAACAGTATGACGGTTTGGTGGGACCCCGTCGGATTTACCGGCCAGGTACCACTTTCACTAGAGGGGCTTGCCAGACACCTCTGACAAGTGGCATAGATTTACTCTACCATTGTACTCCTACACCCACCAGTGTGAGACCCTCCTATATGCCCCCATATTCCACCATAAGTGTGTGCTGGATTTTGGGAGGTCCAATCGACCTCTCATTTATTAGGGGGCCTGTGGGGCATGAATACACACAAGGAACATTCATTGGAGTTTTCGCACTCCTGAAATCCTTGTTTTTTGCAGCGAAACTACCATCTGATTACTCTCCGAATTAACACTCAGTCTGGGACGTCCTCCTGTGCTATCCTATGAGCATGACCAATTATGTCCCCTGTATTCATCTATACACTCCCACCCCTTGGTAATGCCCATTTCTGTTCCCTGCAATCACCTGTACGCTGCCAACTCTTGGTATCGTTGCTTGCCTACTGCTATACGGCTCTGTGCTTGCCTACTGCTATACGGCTCTGTGCTTGCCTACTGCTATACAGCTCTGTGCTTACTTTCTGATATTCCGCTCAGTGTTTGCTTCCTGACATACATCTCTGTGCTTGCTCACTGATGTACAGCTGTGTGATTGCTTTCTGAAATGTGCTTGCACACTGATGGACAGCTGTGTGCTTCTTTCTGATGTAAATTCTGCGCTGTCCGATATAGTACCTTTATGATGCACCGCTCTGTGCTTGCTTCCTGATACACATCTGTGTGCTTGCTTGCGGATATAAGCTCTGCGCTTGCTCCCTGATGTACAACTCTGTGCTTGCTTTCTAAGAAATGTGCTTGCTCCCTGATAGACAGCTGTGTGCTTGCTTTCTGATGTAAACTGTGCACTGTCCGATATAGTTGCTTCCTAATGTACCACTCTGTGCTTGCTTCCTGATACACAGCTGTGTGCTTGCTTGCGGATATAAGCTCTGTGCTTGCTCCCTGATGTACAGCTCTGTGCTTGCTTTTCTGATGTAAACTCTGCACTGACCGATATAGTTGCTTTCTGGTGTGCCGCTCTGTGCTTGCTTCCTGATACACAGCTGTGTGCTTGCTTTCGGATATAAGCACTGCGCTTGCTCCCTGATGTACATCTCTGTGCTTGCTTTCTAAAAAAAGTACTTGCTCCCAGATAGACAGCTGTGTGCTTGCTTTCTGATGTAAACTCTGCACTGTCCGATATAGTTGCTTCCTGATGTACCGCTCTGTGCTTGCTTTCTGATACACAGCTGTGTGCTTGCTTTCGGATATAAGCACTGCGCTTGCTCCCTGATGTAAATCTCTGTGCTTGCTTTCTAAAAAAAGTACTTGCTCCCAGATAGACAGCTGTGTGCTTGCTTTCTGATGTAAACTCTGCACTGTCCGATATAGTTGCTTCCTGATGTACCGCTCTGTGATTGCTTCCTGATACACATCTGTGTGCATGCTTGCGGATATAAGCTCTGTGCTTGCTCCATGATGTACAGCTCTATGCTTGCTTTCTCAAATGTGCTTGCTCCGTGATAGAAAGCTGTGTGTTTGCTTTCTGATGCAAACTCTGCACTGTCTGATATAGTTGCTTCCTGATGTGCCGCTCTGTGCTTGCTTTCTGATACACAGCTGTTTGCTTGCTTGCGGATATAAACTCTGCTCTTGCTCCCTGATGTACAGCTCTGTGCTTGCTTTCTAAAAAATGTGCTTGCTCCCTGATAGACAGTTGTGTGCTTGCTTTCTGATGTAAACTCTGCACTGTCTGATATAGTTGCTTCCTGATGTACCGCTCTGTGCTTGCTTTCTGATACACAGCTGTGTGCTTGCTTGCATATATAAGCTCTGTGCTTGCTCCCTGATGTACAGCTCTGTGCTTGCTTTCTGATATGTGCTTGCTTCCTGAAATACAACTCTGTGCTTACTTCCTGATCTGTGATGGCTTCCTGATATGCAGTTGTGTGCTTGCTTCCTGATGTAAACGCTTTATTTATTTGTTTGTACCACGCCAACAGCCCGCGGGCATCGGGGCGCAACAAAACCATCAAAAACAGGACAAGCAAACGTAATCATTCAGGGAAACAATCAGGTTGGAAACTAGTCAAACAGAAAGGTTTTCAACGATTTCCTAAATATTCCAAGGTTTACTTCCTGCCAAAGAACAGGGGGCAGAGTGTTCCAAGATTTAGCAGCTCTAACTGGGATGGATCTTCCCATGTCTCTTGTGCGCTTGAAAGATGGACAACGACTTTTAGACTGCGATGAAGAGCACAGCGTTCTACTTGGAGTGTACAAGGGAACCCAAGATTTTTAATACTCAGGGGCAATTCCAAAGATGCGTCGGTGACAGTTGCTAGGGCTTCTGAAGAGGATACGTCCATTAACTGGGAGCAGTGCAGAGCCCTTCTGTGCTCGGTGATGCTGCAGCTTCTTGAGATCTTTTTGATGATACGTACAGCCTCATTCTGCAGAATCTGACATTTGTTCAGGTTGCTCGAGGAGGCTCCAGTCAATAAGGAGTTGCAATAGTCCAGTCTGGACAATATAGTTGCTCGAGCAACAGTGGTGCTGTTTCTTTCTGAGATAAAGGGTTGCAAAGTCCTAAGCAAGTGCAGATGGTAAATACAGGTGCGGGTCAGCTGGCTAACATGGGCATCAGCATTGAGAGAGGATTCAATCTGCACACACAAGGTTTTGACCAGTTTTGGGAAATTGATGGTGTTTAAGCCTAACTCAAAAGATTTGTAGCTGGGACTCAATTTGGTCAGAGCCTGCTGAGATCCCACCAGAAGAAGCGCTTTCTCGTTTCCATTCAAACAGAGCCAGTTTGCGCACATCCAAGATTCTATTTGATTATACATTCTGGTCAGGGCGGCCAGGTCTTGAACATAGTCCTCGTTGAGCTTAATGACCACTTGGGTGTCGTCTGTGTAATTTGTAAACACCACACCTAGGCGTTCCAGGAGCAAACAGAGAGATCTAATGTACAAGTTAAACAAGAGGGGTGAAAGACAGCCCCCCCTTGCGGTCCTCCACATAAAATGGAAGCAGAGAGGGAGCAGGCCTGGCCCCATTTGACCCTTGACTCCCTGTTGGTAAGAAAGAAGCGAAAACAAACCATCCCACGGCTTCCGCTGAGCATTACCCCAAGTTACCGAGAGTGCCGAGAAGGAGATCGGGGTCCACTAAGTTGAACGCTGCCGACAAGTCAAGCAGAGTCAGCAGACCTGTTTTCCCCTCATCTATCATTCCCAACAAATGGGTCTGCAAGTCAACTGGAGCAGTCTCGGTACTGAAGGATGGTTGAAAGCCAGAATGTGTATCATGCAGGATGGAATTGGTTTCAACAAAATTTGCAGTTGCATCGTGGCTAACTTATCAAGAATTTTCAAGAGGAAATTACATTTAGCGATTGGCCTAAGATTGCTGGGTTCCTTAGGATAAATAACTGTTTTGATGGAGGCGGGCACCTGACTGTCCCTAAAAGAGGAATTTACAAACCTAGTCAGAAAAGTGGCAAAGAGATATTTGTGCTCTAAAATAATCTTGGGTGGAAAGAGATTTTCAGCACAAGAAGTGGGGCGCATAGATGAGAGCATTTTTATCATCTCAGGGGTGGAAATAGGACATAGGCTGATCTTTGCCTGTGCAGAGGTCCCCTGAAGAGGTGCTTGCTCCACATTGCATTTGATGGTCTGATTTCGCAGGTTTTTTTTATTTATTTTCTGGTATTATTGATTTTAGTTTCAAATTCCCCCTGAACGCTCACACAGTCCTGGTTGGTTGGTTGAAACGGAACCTGCGCAGCCTTGGGTTTTTCCAATGATTTAAGAATTTCACAGAGTTTACCTGTGTAAACTCTACGCTGTCCTATATAGTTGCTTCCTGATGTACCGCACTGTGTTTGCTTCCTGATACGCAGCTGATTGAATCTTCACCTTGACTCTCCTGATTCGTCCACTGGACTCCGCTACAGCCTCACTGACTTTCTTTCCCTCGCCATTCCTTCCTCCGGTCCGACGCACTCAGCCAACATACCTTGGATACTCTCATCTCAGCTGACATCCCCATCTCTAACACTACTCCTCTCTCCTGGTCCGACCATAGTATCCTGTCCTCTCACCTGGATCTCTTAGGACCCCGGCTAAGCCTCTGCCTGAACTGCCAGGCTCCTTCTCCTCCATTCGACCGATGAAACGAGTACCAGTTGCTGCTTTTGCCGCTCCCCCGCACCGGCCTCGGACTCCCACACTGATTCTGCCCTTGCTAATCCTCACCTTGCTATGACCAACACCCTGGGCATCCTTGTAAAGCCTGCCTCTAAGTGCAACACCTGGTAGGACTCTGACCTTTGCTCTCTGCAACGCAAGTGCAGAATTGCTGAATGGAAGTGGCAGGCATCAGGCACATCCCCTGACAGATTGGCCTGCCACGTGCTTCAAAGGCATTACATACTCTCCATCCAATCAAAGAAGAGGGCCCACATCCAAGCCCGCATCTCTTGGGCTAACAACAACACAGCTGAACAGGGTGAAATCTGCAAGGAACTCGGCAATCCTACTGCAGTGTCCTCGTCTCCTCGGACCCTCTGTACTTCACTGGCTTCCCACTTCTTAACTAAAAATCAGGACATCCTATCCTCACTGTCCTCTACTCCCCTCCTGCTTCCCTCCCCAGCTCGTAGGCCTCCCTTGGCTCCCCTCTTGGCTCCCCTTTCCTTTTCCCTCCCCTTCTCTCCTACTCTCCTCTTTCTCGCCTATAGCACCGGATGAGGTTTCTAGACAAGTCCTGTCTATGAAAGTCTTCCCCAAAACAGGTGCCCCCCCTGCTCTTCCAGAACTATTGAGGACAACATTGCCTCCTTTGTTCCAGTCTTGGCCGATTTCTGAAATCACTCCTTTGCTACTGGGTTCTTCCCAGGGTTGGACTGGGACAAGAAATAGGCCCGGTCACCCAAAATAAAGTGGCCCACCCCTTGCCTCAAAAAAGTGGCCCACTCCTTGCCTCATGACCTTTGACCTCTGATGACATCACCGGAAGTGATGTCATTTGACCCCACCCCAAAGTAACACCCCGGGAAGCGATGAAACACGACATTTTACCCCTTGACAAAACAGGCAGTGGCATCAAGTAACATTGTTCCTAAGTACACTAAATTACTGTGAATCCAAGCAGACGTCCAAGGCCAAATCATAATGTTATTGTATAGCACTTACACTTGAGCTCTTTTTTTTATAGAACAAATATGCATACAATATCACCCAACCTGTGTTGGTACTCATTTATCGACCTAAGAAAGATGAAAGGCTTTTTGAAACTCTTGGAAAAGATGGTCATCTTCCAACTGATCCAACACACTGAATCTCTTGGTTGTTTCCACAACCACCAGTCTGGCTTCAGGGCAGCCAGAGACATGGCAACATCTCTTCTGAACACCTATGATAACTTACTCTCAAATCTCGATTCCAACTCTCCTTCCGTTCTTTTCCTGCTCGATCTTTCCTCTGCCTTTGACACAGTCAATCACTCTACCCTTACGAATTGGCTCAGTGACACCCTTGACCTCTTTCTTCTCCGACCGACCTTCGCAGGTCCAACTGGGCCCTTTTCTCTCCCCATTTCACTCTCCATTTGCAGCGTCCTTCAAAGCTTTATCCACTTACAGTGGCTCTTCAACATATACCTTGCCCCTCTGGCCCACCTGATCTCCTCCTTCTCTCCTCACTTCCAGTGCTATGCAGACAGCACACGACACTCCTTCAAGCTTCCCTCTGCTGCCTACTCTTCCTCCTCTCTCATCTCTGACTGCCTGAAAGATATTCCGACATGGTGTACTGCCAATTATCTTTTCCTTAAGGCCAGTAATACTGAGAGCCTTCTCATTGGGACCCCGGCTCCCTCCTTCCCTCCTACCCCCTGGCTGCCCTCTATAGGTCGCCTCCCTTCACCCTCCTGTGAGGCAAAAATCCTTGGTGTCATCTTTGACTCCTCTTTCTCCTTCTCTGCTCACATCGCGGTCCTTGCCAAGAAGGCCCATTACCAGATGCACCTCCTCAGAGGCATTCTCCCTTTCCTCACCTTTCACCAGACATTTGATGTCTGCAGAGCTCTGGTCCTCTCTAGTCTGGACTACTGCAACAGCCTCTTCCTCAACCCTCCTTTTTCCTCTCTTCGTCCTCTGCTGCTAATCCAGAATAGGACTGCAAGGCTTATCCTTTGCCTCATGCCCAGGCACTGCATCTCTCCAGCCCTAAATTCTCTCCACTGTCTCCCGGTTGCTGCTAGGATCAAAGTCAGGACCATCTGCATCACCCACAAGGCTTTCTGGGGCCTGGGTCCCTGTTACATCCAACTCTCCCACCCTAAATACCTCCCTGCTAGAGCCCTTTGATCTTCTAGCTCCAACTCTCTGCAGATCAGACGCTTCTCTAAGGGGAGAGTGGGGGGCAGATCTCTCTCCTGCACAGGAGCCTCCCTCTGGAATGCCCCCCCTGCCCATTTTAGGCATGAGCTGGACCTCCTTAAGCTCTGGAAGCTCCTCAAGACCCTCCTATTCTCTTCTTTCTTCCCTCTCTCCCTACCATGTTAACAACGACCATCTGCCGCAGTGACTGGCTGCCTGGTTCTCTATGAGTTCTACAGGGCACCAGACACCCTCTGCCCAGTCCCCACCAAACGTAGCATGTAGACCCCCTCCTCTGCACCCCATACAATCCCTGGTACTTTCCTAGCCCCTGTGGTCTTCTATCCCCCCACTCCAACCTCCCTTCACTTGCTCTCTCTCCTCTTTCCCTGCACCCTCTCACTTCCTTGAACTTCGCATGTCACCCAGACCGGCACTTCTCACCCACATTCCTTTCTCCCTCGAACTTCTTGATTACTGCACATGCACGATTCGAATGTCTCAAGGCCTAGTAGGACCGTTGATGTAATCTTCTCCCTTGTTCACCCCTCCGCCCCCTTTCTTGTCTTGTGGCGCCTTGAAACACCATTTGTTGCATTGGCACCTTACAAATATCCAATAAATAAATAAATAAATAAATAAGCTGTGTGCTTGCTTCCGGATATAAGCTATGTACTTGCTCCCTGATATGTGCTTGCTTCCTGTTACAGAGCTGTGTGCTTGTTTGCTGTTACACAGATCTGTGCTTTCTCCCTGATATGTGCTTGCTTCCTGTTACAGAGCTGTGTGCTTGTTTGCTGTTACACAGATCTGTGCTTTCTCCCTGATATGTGCTTGCTTCCTGTTACAGAGCTTTGTGCTTGTTTCCTGATAAACAGATCTGTGCTTACTTCCCGATATGTGCTTGCTTTCTGATACAGAGCTGTGTGTGTGACTCCTGATATTTTCTTCCTTCCTGAAATACAGCTTTGTTCCTGCTACCTGATGTAAGCTCAGTGCATTGTTCCTGATGTGTGCTGGCTTCCTGACGGACAGCTGAGAACGTTCTTCCTGTTCTAAGCTCTGTGCTTGATTCTGGATACGCAGTTGTGTGCGTATGTGCTTGCTTCCTGGTGTGTGCTTGTTGCCTGATACACAGCTGTGTGCTTGCATCCTGAAAAAAACCCTGGGCTTGCTTCCAGATATACAGCTATTTGCTTGCTTCTTGCTTCTTGATTTGTGCTTGCTTCCTGAAATACAGATCTGTGCCTGCATCTTGACATCTGCTTACATCCCGATGTACAGCTCTGATCTTGCTTCCTGATGTGTGCCTGCTACCTGATGTAAGCTCAGTGCTTGTTCCGGATCTATGCTTGCTTCCTTATGCACAGCTCTGCGCTAGCTTCCTAGTGTAAGCTTTGTGCTTGCTTCCTGATGTGTGCCTGCTATCTGATGTAAGCTCAGTGCTTGTTCCGGATCTATGCTTGCTTCCTGATGCACAGCTCTGCGCTAGCTTCCTGGTGTAAGTTTGATGCTTACTTCCTGATGTGTGCTTCCTACCTCATGTATGCTCAGTGCTTGTTCCGAATCTATGCTTGCTTCATGATTCACAGCTGTGCGCTAGGTTCCTGGTGTAAGCTTGCTGCTTACTTCCTGATGTCTGCTTGCTACCTGATGTAAGCACAGTGCTTGCTCCTGATCTATGCTTGCTTCCTGATGCACAGCTGTGCGCTAGCTTCCTGGTGTACGTTTGGCGCTTACTTCCTGATGTCTGCTTGCTGCCTGATGTAAGCTCAGTGCTTGTTCCTGATCTATGCTTGCTTCCTGATGCACAGCTGTGCGCTAGCTTCCTGGTGTACGCGTTGTGCTTTCTTCCTGATGTGTGCTTGCTACCTGATGTAAGCTCAGTACTTGTTGCTGATCTATGCTTGCTTCCTGATGCACAGCTGTGCCTTAGGTTCATGGTGTAAGCTTGCCGCTTACTTCCTGATGTGAGATACCTGATGTAAGCTCAGTGCTTGTTCCTGATCTATTCCTGCTTCCTGATGCACAGCTGTGCGCTAGCTTCCTGCTGTAAGCTTGCCACTTACTTCCTGATGTGTGCTTGCTACCTGATGTAAGCTCAGTGCTTGTTCTGGATCTATGCTTGCTTCCTGATGCACAGCTGTGAGCTAGGTTCCTGTTGTAAGATTGCTGCTTACTTCCTGATGTCTGCTTGCTACCTGATGTAAGTTCAGTGCTTGTTCCTGATCTATGCTAGCTCCCTGATGCACAGCTGTGCGCTAGCTACCTGGTGTAAGCTTTCTACTTATTTCTGTTGCCGCCAAATAAGCTTGCACCGTTCATATTTGCTAGCCTGCAATGGTTCAGCGCCAGGAGACCTTCTGGTGGTAAAACGCTTTATGAATGCGTAGCAAAATTAATCAAAACTCTTGTGTTTGTTTCCTGATATGTCCTTGCTTCATGATATAGAGCTCTGCTCTGGCTACCTGATCTAAGCTTGCTGCTTGCTGCTTCCTTCCTGATGGTAAGCTATGTGCTTGCTTCCTGACATAGAGCTCTTTTCCAGCTACCTGGCATTAGCTTGCTGCATGCTTCCTGATAGTACGCTATGTACTTGCTTCCTGATATAGAGCTCTGTTCTGGCTACCTGATCTTAGCTTGCTGCTTGCTTCCTGATAGTAAGCTATGTGCTTGCTTCCTGATATAGAGCTCTGTTCTGCCTACCTGATCTTTGCTTGCTGCTTGCTTCCTGATAGTAAGCTATGTGCTTGATTCCTGACATAGAGCTCTCTTCTGGCTACCTGGCATTAGCTTGCAGTTTGCTTCCTGATAGTAAGCTATGTGCTTGCTTCCTGATATAGAGCTCTGTTCTGGCTACCTGATCTTAGTTTTCTGCTTGCTTCCTTCCTGATGGTAAGCTATGTGCTTGCTTCCTGACATAGAGCTCTTTTCCAGCTACCTGGCATTAGCTTGCAGCTTACTTCCTGATAGTAAACTATGTCCTTGCTTCCTGATAAAGAGCTCTGTTCTGGCGACCTGATCTTAGCTTGCAGCTTGCTTCCTTCCTGATGGTAAGCAATGTGCTTGCTTCCTGACATAGCGCTCTTTTCTAGCTACCTGGCATTAGCTTGCTGCATGCTCCCTGATAGTACGCAATGTGCTTGCTTTCTGATATAGAGCTCTGTTCTGGCTACCTGATTTTAGCTTGCTGCTTGCTTCCTGATAGTAAGCTATGTGCTTGCTTCCTGATGAAAGCTCAGTGCTTGTTCCGGATCTATGCTTGCTTTCTGATGCACAGCTGTGAGCTAGGTTCCTGTTGTAAGCTTGCTGCTTACTTCCTGATGTCTGCTTGCTAGCTGATGTAAGTTCAGTGCTTGTTCCTGATCTATGCTTTCTTCCTGATGCACAGCTGTGCGCTTGTTTCCTGGTGTATGCTTTGTGCTTGTTTCCTGATGTGAGCTTGCTACCTGATGTAAGCTCAGTACTTGTTCCTGATCTATGCTTGCTTCCTGATGCACAGCTGTGCGCTAGCTTCCTGGTGTAAGCTTGCTCCTTACTTCCTGATGTGTGCTTGCCACCTGATGTAAGCTCAGTGGTTGTTCCTGATCTATGTTTGCTTCCTGATGCACAGCTGTGCTCTAGCTTCCTGGTGTATGCTTTGTGCTTACTTCCTGATGTGTGCTTGCTACCTGATGTAAACTCAGTGCTTATTCCTGATCAATGTTTGCTTCCTGATGCACAGCTCTGTGCTAGCTTCCTTGTGTAAGCTTTGTGCTTACTTCCTCATGTGTGCTTGCTACCTGATGTAAGCTCAGTGTTTTGTCCAGATCTATGCCTGCTTCCTGATGCACAGCTGTGCACTAGCTTCCTGGTGTAAGCTTGCTGCTTACTTCCTGATGTCTGCTTGCTACCTGATGTAAGCTCAGTGCTTATTCCTGATCAATGTTTGCTTCCTGATGCACAGCTCTGTGCTAGCTTCCTTGTGTAAGCTTTGTGCTTACTTCCTCATGTGTGCTTGCTACCTGATGTAAGCTCAGTGTTTTGTCCAGATCTATGCCTGCTTCCTGATGCACAGCTGTGCGCTAGATTCCTGGTGTAAGCTTGCCGCTTACTTCCTGATGTCTGCTTGCTACCTGATGTAAGCTCAGTGCTTGTTCCTGATCTATGTTTGCTTCCTGATGCACAGCTGTGCCCTAGCTTCCTGGTGTAAGCTGTGTGCTTACTTCCTGATGTGTGCTTGCTACCTGATGTAAATTCAGTGGTTGGTCCTGATCTATGCCTGCTTCCTGATGCACAGCTGTGCGCTAGCTTCCTGGTGTAAGCTTGCCGCTTGCTTCCTGATGTCTGCTTACTACCTGATGTAAGCTCAGTGCTTGTTCCTGATCTATGCTTGCTTCCTGACGCACAGCTGTGTGTTAGCTTCCTGGTGTAAGCTTTGTGCTTGCTTCCTGATGTGTACTTGCTACCTGATGTAAGCTCAGTGCTTGTTCCTGATCTATATTGGCTTCCTGATGCACAGCTGTGTGCAAGCTTCCGGGTGTAAGCTTTGTGCTTACTTCCTGATGTGTGCTTGCTACCTGATGTAAGCTCGGTGGTTGGTCCTGATCTATGCCTGCTTCTTGATGCACAGCTGTGCGCTAGCTTCCTGGTGTAAGCTTGTCGCTTACTTCCTGATATCTGATTGCTACTTGATGTAAGCTCAGTGCTTGTTCCTGATCTATATTGGCTTCCTGATGCACAGCTGTGTGCTAGCTTCCTGGTGTATGCTTTGTGCTTACTTCCTGATGTGTGCTTGCTACCTGATGTAAGCTCGGTGGTTGGTCCTGATCTATGCCTGCTTCTTGATGCACAGCTGTGCGCTAGCTTCCTGGTGTAAGCTTGCCACTTACTTCCTGATATCTGATTGCTACTTGATGTAAGCTCAGTGCTTGTTCCTGGTCTATGTTTGCTTCTTGATGCACAGCTGTGCGCTAGCTTCCAGGTTTAAGCTTTGTGCTTACTTCCAGATCTGTGCTTGCTCAGTAAATTATTTTGGTTCCATTATCACCATAGCCCTCAAGATGAAGAAGTACGCATTTACCCCCGCGAAGGACCTTTCCTATCCTGCTGCTCATGTGTCTGAGATGCCTCACACCATTTGACACTGAGATTCGCACAATTCGTTTCTCCGTCCAGAGTGATCACCCTGGCCCGGATCGCGCTCCTGCGGCATACACTTCAGTTCTGGTTATTAACACATCTGATTGCTTTCTACTACTCTCTCGGATTCCGTGACCTCAATCTGATCCCTATTGCTCTCCCGCTCTTCATTTCTAACATCACTGGCAAGGCAGGAACAAATCAAATTCGAGATTTTGTTGAGGCCAACAATTTCCTCTCTCCTCAACAACCAGGAGTGTTTTGCCTTTGCAAGGAGTGCGGTATCTGTGCTGGCTTCCACACTGGGCAATCCATCTGGCAGAGGAAAGGCGGCCCTCATATTCCTTGATTTGATAGCTGCCTTTGATATCGTTGGGCACCCGCTACTCGTTGACGGCCTTGAAGGTTCTTGATCCACTTTTCTGTAATATCATGGTCTCAATCATTCCTAATGGGTCTCAATCTGTTATATTGACCCCTTTCTGCTCTGACCCCACTACTGTCAAAATAGGAGTTCCCAAGGTTCACCTTTATTTCCATCGTATCATATAAGGGAAACCTGTGGACTACCTATTCCAGTCCATCGGTCTTTGATTTTATTCATATACTGACTGCACAGCTTCTCCACTTAGAGGGACATTCTGGTTCGCCTGCGTCTTTAGTACAGGAGTGCTTGCTGGCTGTCCATAAATGAATGAACTTCGACTCACTATGTCTCCACTCCAGTAGGAATGAGGTTCTGGTTGTTGGCAGGCATGATGACCTGTAGAACGATTCCTTTTGGCCAGCTGTCATGGGGCCTCCGCCGTTTCTGGTTAAAAATCCTAGGGTTTAAGTGCGGTAAGACCTTGTCCCTGACTGCAAATGTTGACTCTGTTGTTAGCACAGGACTTTCGAACCAAAGGGCCTATGTCCAAAGCTGCCTTTCCTCCCCCTTGGAATACAGAAGACCATTGTCATGGCCACCGCTGCAAGTCTATTGGACCACTGCAATTTGCTGTATCTTGAATGCTCTGCCTTTTTGATTTGACAATTTCAGGGTGTTCTGAATGGGGAATCCCCGCTTTTGACCAGAAAAAGGCACTTAGAGGATATATCACCCGCCCTCGAGCAGCTGTATTGGCTTCTGGTGGCGAGCCGGATTCATTTCAAGAAGCCGCATATGGCCAGCGGGCTGATCATGATACAGGACTACCTTTTTTGATAAATGAAATGTACTAAATATCAACCAATTCACAGCATAAAATCTAGCACGTCAACAGAAGGAAATGTGCCGACTTTAACTCCGACGGTGCAGAAGGAAAGTCCCGGAAGAAAAGGCCTTCTCTCTCTACGCTCTGGAACCTCCTTTCTGTGAACATCAGACTTGCCCCATCACTTCTACAGTTCAGGAAAGAGCTCAAGACCTCCCTCTTCAAGGAATGGCTCTTCCCTAACACCTAGGTCCACACTCCCTGTACTGCCCACCCTACCTGGGACTCTGTGAATTTATCCCCACTCTCTCCTCCCCTGGTTGCTTGTAGCCCCTCTACTGAGTTGTTCCCCTTATGATTGTAAAGCGCTCCGTTGCTTCCCGAAGCTGGGCCTGCACTCAATAAATACCCTAAAAATAATAATAATATTAATAATTAAATAATAATAACAATAATAATAATAATAATAATAATAATAATAATAATAATAATAATAATAATACTAATAATAAATAGTAACGCTATACACCTCTTAAACATTCACAGATTTGGTAAAGCTACGGCGCGAGGCTCTATCTTCACTTTGTGGTCGGGCCAGCGGTGAACCAATCTTTGCGTGGCAATAGATTTTCTCCAATCGTCTTTACTTTCACTGAATCCTTGATACCAGACTCGTTTCTGTTGCCGCCAAATAAGCTTGCACCGTTCATATTTGCTAGCCTGCAATGGTTCAGCGCCAGGAGACCTGCTGGTGGTAAAAAGCTTTATGAATCCGTAGCAAAATTAATCAAAACTCTTGTGTTTGTTTCCTGATATGCCCTTGCTTCATGATATAGAGCTCTGCTCTGGCTACCTGATCTTAGCTTGCTGCTTGCTTCCTTCCTGATGGTAAGCTATGTGCTTGCTTCCTGACATAGAGCTCTTTTCTAGCTACCTGGCATTAGCTTGCTGCATGCTTCCTGATAGTACGCTATGTACTTGCTTCCTGATATAGAGCTCTGTTCTGGCTACCTGATCTTAGCTTGCTGCTTGCTTCCTTCCTGATAGTAAGCTATGTGCTTGCTTCCTGACATAGAGCTCTTTTCTAGCTACCTGGCATTAGCTTGCTGCATGCTTCCTGATAGTACGCTATGTACTTGCTTCCTGATATAGAGCTCTGTTCTGGCTACCTGATCTTAGCTTGCTGCTTGCTTCCTGTTAGTAAGCTATGTGCTTGCTTCCTGATATAGAGCTCTGTTCTGGCTACCTGATCTTATCTTGCTGCTTGCTTCCTGATAGTAAGCTATGTGCTTGATTCCTGACATAGAGCTCTCTTCTGGCTACCTGGCATTAGCTTGCAGTTTACTTCCTGATAGTAAGCTATGTGCTTGCTTCCTGATATATATAGCTCTGTTCTGGCTACCTGATCTTAGCTTGCTGCTTGCTTCCTTCCTGATGGTAAGCTATGTGCTTGCTTCCTGACATAGAGCTCTTTTCCAGCTACCTGACATTAGCTTGCCGCTTACTTCCTGATAGTAAGCTATGTCCTTGCTTCCTGATATAGAGCTCTGTTCTGGCTACCTGATCTTAGCTGGCAGCTTGCTTCCTTCCTGATGGTAAGCTATGTGCTTGCTTCCTGACATAGCACTCGTTTCTAGCTACCTGGCATTAGCTTGCTGCATGCTTCCTGATAGTACGCTATGTGCTTGCTTCCTGATATAGAGCTCTGTTCTGGCTACCTGATCTTAGCTTGCTGCTTGCTTCCTGATAGTAAGCTATATGCTTGCTTCCTGATATAGAGCTCTGTTCTGGCTACCTGATCTTTGCTTGCTGCTTGCTTCCTGATAGTAAGCTATGTGCTTGATTTCTGACCTAGAGCTCTCTTCTGGCTACCTGGCATTAGCTTGCAGCCTACTTCCTGATAGTAAGCTATGCACTTGCTTCCTGATATAGAGCTCTGTTCTGGCTACCTGATCGTAGCTTGCTGCTTGCTTCCTGATAGTAAGCTATGTGCTTAATTCCTGACATAGAGCTCTTTTCTGGCTACCTGGCATTAGCTTGGTGCTTGCTTCCTGATATAGAGCTCCTTGCTGCAGACCTGGTATATGCTCTCTGTCTCTTCTTCTTGGAACGTCAGATATGACAATGGCCATTCACTCGTGAATGCATCGTTAAATGCAGTCTCTTTTGTCTACTGGATATAGACATTAGATTGCTTTCTGATATAAGCTCTGTGCTTGGTTCCAGTATCTGCTTGCTGCGGATATAACCTTTGAGCTGGCTTTTTTTTTATATGCAGACCTGTGCTTGCTTACTGATGCAAGCTCTTTGCTTGCTACTTCCTGATCAAAGCCCTGTGTTTTCTTGAATATATAAGCTCTGTGCTGCTTCCGGTTGCTTGCTTCTGGTATATATCCCTGTGCTTGCCTAATGTTCTAGAAGACTGTGCTTGCTTTCTGATGTACTCTCTGCGCTTGATTCTTGGTTAACATGTCTGTGCTTGTTTATCGATATGAGCACTTTGCTTGCTTGATTACAGCTCTGTGCTTGTTTCCTGTTATTTGATTGCTTCTGATGTACTGGTCTGTGCTTGCCTCGGAACATGTTCTTGATCTACAGATGTGCTTGCTTAGGTCTATGCTTGCTTCTTGATATGTGCTTTCTTCTTATATATTATAGATATATATATATCACGCAGTCACACACTAACCATATCTAGCACCGGCTAGATGCTCTAGTTGCTCTAGTATGCTCTAGTTATTGCCATCACAGTTACGTCTTGCTTGTAAAACGGGCTGCACATTGATACGCTCATGCTTACCCATAACTAATCACAGTTAAGAAGCACTCATCCCAGCTATCTTCCGCACCTCATTTGTCCCCCCCACTAGGTTCTTTGTCCACTGACTGCTCCACCTTTCCTATCACCTCTTCTCCCCACATCCTTCTTTTTTCATATCTACAGATCAAGGTCTCCCCACACCCTGGCAGGGTCACAATAGGGCACTTCTCAAACAAGGTCAGGTCCCGTAAGACCACTAAGGTGGTGAGGGGCGCAGCATAAATACTGACTAGCATAGCATATATCCTCATACATAGTTCTACACTTGTCCCCCCCCCCGCCCGCTCTGTGGGATTTATAAAGTGTAAGCCTAGGCACTTGCCCCATGCTCTGTGGGATTTATAAAGTGCAAGCCTAGGCACTTGCCCCCTCCTCTGAGGGATTTATAAAGTTCAAGCCCAGGCACTTGCCCCATGCTATGTGGGATTTACAAAGTGCAAGCCTAGGCACTTGCCCCCTGCTCTGTGGGATTTATAAAGTGCAAGTCTAGGCACTTGCCCCCTCCTCTGAGGGATTTATAAAGTTCAAGCCTAGGCACTTGCCCCATGCTATGTGGGATTTACAAAGTGCAAGCCTAGGCACTTGCCCCCTGCTCTGTGGGATTTATAAAGTGCAAGTCTAGGCACTTGCCCCCTGCTCTGTGGGATTTATAAAGTGCAAGCCTAGGCACTTGCCCCCTCCTCTGAGGGATTTATAAAATTCAAGCCTAGGCACTTGCCCCATGCTATGTGGGATTTACAAAGTGCAAGCCTAGGCACTTGCCCCCTGCTCTGTTGGATTTATAAAGTGCAAGTCTAGGCACTTGCCCCCTGTTCTGTGGGATTTATAAAGTGCAAGTCTAGGAACTTGCCCCCTGCTCTGTGGGATTTATAAAGTGCAAGCCTAGGCACTTGCCCCCTGCTCTGTGGGATTTATAAAGTGCAAGTCTAGGCACTTGCCCCCTGCTCTGTGGGATTTTGCCCCCTGCTCTGTGGGATTTATAAAGTGCAAGCCTAGCTGGGGAAAAATGGAGAGCTGTACTAAAGAGACACAGTCAGGGGTTACAATTGGGCTGCAGGAGTAGTAGAGGAGCTTGTATAGGATGGAGGAGTGGGGTGTGCAGAATTGGTGGGTTCCATGTAATAATGGCCCCACCAAAATGTCTCCCTGACAAAAATTTTGCCATTTTTTACAAAGACAATTTCTTTTTTCTTTTATACAAGGGGAGCAGGAGACATCCCTGCAACCCGTCCCCATACATAATTTCGTAAATGGCTTTTTCCGGCGACATTATGTATGAGGACATTATGTATGGGGACATTATGTATGGGGACATTATGTATGAGGACATTATGTATGGGGCCATTATGCATGGGGACATTATGTATGGGGGTATTATGTATGGGAATAATATCCATACAATAGGGCTGAACAACTTCCAACCCTGGGTGAGCTCGCTCTCACTCCCCTCAACGGGTTTCAATTCATTCTCATCAGTAATTTATATTTCTTCATTAAGTAATCCACCATTTTTATTATAATATTTCCAATATTTCAATTGTTTATTTATTCCTAACCAATCAGTGTTTCAAAATTATTGCCAATGCATTTCGGACATCCGTCCATCATCAGGGCTATCAACACTATTTGTTATCAATCAATAATATTCACAACATCATGACCCATTCCCAATAATTCACCCAAACGTGAAATGTAAAGTAAATGCATACACATACCAGGTTAAAGTTGTGTTCCATCATGGCGTTCACATCAATATAGCAAGTCAAAAAAATATACAAAAACATCCATTATAGATCATTGTTAAGCCTCATTTCACAATATAATATCATAATATACCAAACGCTTTCTACCTGTTTGGCTTTTCGTCCCCAGAGTGTATGTTCACCTCCGTTGCCAGTATCCTTATCTAGCGCGTATCCTCTGAAACAGATATTTATATATGTGTATAACTATTTCCTTATCTGTGGTCCCCCTCCTTCAGTATTCCCACTTAACCTCCTCTTCCGTTGTGCTTACCTCGACTCTCCTGCTCTCCGTACGCGACAGCTATTCAAAAAGAGCTGCCGCCATTCGTAATAGCATTTATCAACACTACTCATTCCCGCGCATGCGCGCTACTGCGCGCAATGCCGTGTTGCGTTTCACTGATCTCCTCCGCGCATGCGTGAATGTGTCTTTTCAACACTTCAGAAATATTATACACATATCTGCTCGTATAACTGTCTATCAATTTAAGTGGGCTTAACTCTGGGATTCACAGACTCTTTGATTACACAACAACTGTTATTCACTATGAAATCACTCCATTTATACTCGCATAAATAACTAGGTCATGGGGACCCCCGCTCATGCTGTGGTCCAATCACAGTGTCTCTATATTGTGCAATGTGTGAATGTAAATGTTAATTCTATATCAAACAGCTACCATTATAACCTTGATCACTTTAGTTGGAGAATCCCTAACCCTGGGATCAATACGTACTTACCAATAGAATAGAGTTCACTGTTAGGCAGCGATTAGCTGCCTTACGCCCCACAGGGAAATTAACCCCTGCGGGACATACTGTGAACTCCAACATTAAACGCATTATTGCAATTGACTCCATTGTTAAGTAGTGTTAAGCTGCCTTAAGTTCCACAGGGCATAAATTCCAGCATTTTTATCAGTCATGATTTTTCTTTACATTTAACAAATCTTTCTTATGTAGCACACATATTTTTCATCATAGAAAACAAATAAAGTTCAACTCCTCATTAATGCCCCCTGGTCTCAGGGAGTCAAGCCGGTCGATCCAAAACGATTCTCGTTGATTCAATCTCCTTCCCAAATCTTCATGTGCATTGTTCTGTCTAATGGCCTCCAAGACTTGAATCCTCATCTGGCTGATGTTATGCTTCATTGTGTTCCAATGTCTGGCTACTGCCGAATTCGGATTGTTATTCCGAATACACGATCTATGTTCGTTCCATCGCAACTTGCCAGGTCTCTTAGATTGTCCAACATAGTAGATGCCACACGGACATTTAATACTGTATACTATGTTCGAAGTGTCACATGTTGCATATCCCTTAAGTTTTATTTTTTCACCTGTACGAGGGTGATCAACTGTATCCCCTTTTGTTATGAAATTACAGTTACTGCAATGCAAGCAGGGATAAGTTCCTTTCTCAATGTATCCAATGCTCTCTTTTCAGGTCTTGTTTTAACCAATCTATCTCTCAAGTTTGCACTCCTCTTGTACGCAAAAGTTGGTAATTCCCTGAACAAATGTTCAACTCGCATATCATTGGTCAGTGTGCTCCAGTTCTTCTTAATTACACTCTTTATCTTGTTGCTTTGTACTGAGTAACATGACACATATACGATATTTGGTTCCTTCTTCTCTCTCCTTGTGCCACTTGCTGTAGGTTCCATCACTCGTTCTTTAGCAGATTCTATCTCCGCTGGTTTATGCCCTCTTGCTTCAAACCTCCTCCCCATGTTCTCAATTTCTACCGCGCATGTTCTTGGGTCATTAACAATCCTTTTTACTCTCATCATTTGACTGAAGGGCAAATTTCTAATTAGACTCAGTTGGTGAAAACTTAGTCGATGAAGTAAATTATTTCGATCTGTTTCTTTTCTGTAGATGCCGGTCAGAAAATTATTGTTGTGAATACGTATTTCTACATCTAGGAAGTGAATTCGTGTTCTTGAGGTTTCTTTTGTAAATTGTATACGTTGATCAATGTTGTTAAGATAGGTGAAAAAAGCATTAAAAGATTCCTCTGGGCCATTCCATATTCCAAAGATGTCATCTATAAATCTGACCCACATTGTTATATAATTTCTCCATACTGCATGATCAAGTACATATTCCTTTTCGAATTTGTGCATGAAAGTATTTGCATATGTGGGAGCCATTGAGGCCCCCATCGCTGTCCCAGATTTTTGAATAAAGAATTTGTTTCTATATTGAAAATATGAATTCTCAGATATGAACTGTAATAATACCAAAATAAATTCCTTCATAGCTTTCAAGTCACCTTCTTGGAGGAGTAACCATTCTATTGCTTCCAGACCCAGGTTATGTGGAATAGAAGTGTAAAGGCTCCTCACGTCGATTGTAAACATAATTGAGGTTTCTGTAAATACACTTTTCTCCAATGTTTCCAGAAAATGATTAGTGTCTTTAATGTAGGTATCTGTTTTTTGTATCAATGGTTGCAAAAACTGGTCAATGTATTGGCCCAATGGCTGTAGTACACTGTCTACTCCAGATACTATCGGTCTGCCTGGTGGTTTTGTGAAACTTTTTTGTATTTTGGGTAGCGTATAGAAGTTCGGTATTCTTGGGTATTTATTTGTGAGAAAAGATCGTGTTTTGGCACTTATCCATTCTAATTCCTCTGCTTTCCCCAGAAGTTCTTCTAAATTCTTCATTATCTCAATAGTTGGGTCATTATCTAGCTCAGAATATACATCCGTGTTTCTGAGCTGATTCATACATTCGTCATGGTAATCTTGACTGTTCATTATTACAAGTGCTCCTCCTTTATCCGCTGGGCGTATGGTTATCTTGTCATCTCCATATAAATCTTTCAATAACTTAAACTCATTCGGTTTCAAATTTTCATATTCCTTCCGTTTAAATGACACTTTCTTAAGATCTTTGAGTACTTGTCGATGAAAAATATCGATAGATGGTACATTTATGGGTGGCATAAAATTACTTTTCTTTCTGAACTCTTGTAGTTCCTCTGGGTCTTGTTCTTTAAGTTGTGATGTGTCGAGTTCATCAGAAAACACTTTTAATTTTAATTTTCTCACCAATTTGAATAAGTCAATCTTAGTCTCAAATAAAGTTGTGCTATGCGTAGGTACATAATTGAGCCCTTTCTGAAGTAACATTTCTTCACTTTTGGTTAGTATTCTGGATGATATGTTCACAACTAACTCTTCTTCTGTCTCGCTCCCCGGGTCTCTACTCTTTGACTTTCTTTTTCTTTTCCCTCGTCTCGTTCTCTTCCTTCTGTCTCTCGTCCTAAAAAAGGTCGGGCTGCTCTAGACTCTCTTGCAGATGTGGTAGGTTCTGCTTGTTGTTCTATTATCCTCCTTCCTTCAACTGTACTTTGTTTCACTCTAGAATCTTCAGAATCTGTGCTGGAGGTATTGTCTGTACTCCCCTGGTGTTGTTTCTTTTGAATGGAGTTTGATATTTGTCCATCCAGGTGTAAACTTCTCCGTTCAAATAATCATAAGTATCCCGTCGAAATTTCCTCACTTTTTTGGATTCAATTTCACTTTTGTATGATTCAAGTTTATGGTTGATGTCAACCAATATTGCTCCTAATTCTTCTTTACCAATCGCTGTACACAATTCTTTTTCTATTTCTTCTATTTCTTCGTTTAGGGTTTTGACATTTTTGGTGAGCTCTTGAATAGTTAAAAGAATCAAATCTAGCGAGCACTTATTCAGAATCGCCTCCCATTTGCGCACAAATTCTTTGTCTTCCTTACATAACGTTGGTCTCAAATTAATTCTTAGTCCCCTAGGGATTCTCTGATTTTTATAGTAACGTCCTAAAGTAATTGCATGAAGCTTTCTGTTAATTTCCTTACGGATCAAATATTCCAGTTGTTTTATTCTTCTTGTGGGATCAGGGTCATTAGTTTTTGTTTTCCATGTTGGGTCACTGATTTGTGTCAGGATTGCCTCGGCTTCTGCCGATGTGAAACCTAAGGTTTCTGCTCTTACATTTGTAAGTTGTTCAATATCTTCAAAGGACATATTCTCGCGTGCCTCCACCCAATTAGTGTGCCACTGGGAGCAAATATACAATTAGGAGATGGGGTGGGCACTGCTTTGTTTCTACTTATTCACTTTTCTGCAGTCAATTGTGGGGGCTCACCCTTGAGTCTAGGCACTAGGTTCTGAAACAATATCCATACAATAGGGCTGAACAACTTCCAACCCTGGGTGAGCTCGCTCTCACTCCCCTCAACGGGTTTCAATTCATTCTCATCAGTAATTTATATTTCTTCATTAAGTAATCCACCATTTTTATTATAATATTTCCAATATTTCAATTGTTTATTTATTCCTAACCAATCAGTGTTTCAAAATTATTGCCAATGCATTTCGGACATCCGTCCATCATCAGGGCTATCAACACTATTTGTTATCAATCAATATTATTCACAACATCATGACCCATTCCCAATAATTCACCCAAACGTGAAATGTAAAGTAAATGCATACACATACCAGGTTAAAGTTGTGTTCCATCATGGCGTTCACATTAATATAGCAAGTCAAAAAAATATACAAAAACATCCATTATAGATCATTGTTAAGCCTCATTTCACAATATAATATCATAATATACCAAACGCTTTCTACCTGTTTCGCTTTTCGTCCCCAGAGTGTATGTTCACCTCCGTTGCCAGTATCCTTATCTAGCGCGTATCCTCTGAAACAGATATTTATATATGTGTATAACTATTTCCTTATCTGTGGTCCCCCTCCTTCAGTATTCCCACTTAACCTCCTCTTCTGTTGTGCTTACCTCGACTCTCCTGCTCTCCGTACGCGACAGCTATTCAAAAAGAGCTGCCGCCATTCGTAATAGCATTTATCAACACTACTCATTCCCGCGCATGCGCGCTACTGCGCGCAATGCCGTGTTGCGTTTCACTGATCTCCTCCGCGCATGCGTGAATGTGTCTTTTCAACACTTCAGAAATATTATACACATATCTGCTCGTATAACTGTCTATCAATTTAAGTGGGCTTAACTCTGGGATTCACAGACTCTTTGATTACACAACAACTGTTATTCACTATGAAATCACTCCATTTATACTCGCATAAATAACTAGGTCATGGGGACACATATAGTTATACAATAGTTATACACATATATAAATATCTGTTTCAGAGGATACGCGCTAGATAAGGATACTGGCAACGGAGGTGAACATACACTCTGGGGACGAAAAGCCAAACAGGTAGAAAGCGTTTGGTATATTATGATATTATATTGTGAAATGAGGCTTAACAATGATCTATAATGGATGTTTTTGTATATTTTTTTGACTTGCTATATTGATGTGAACGCCATGATGGAACACAACTTTAACCTGGTATGTGTATGCATTTACTTTACATTTCACGTTTGGGTGAATTATTGGGAATGGGTCATGATGTTGTGAATATTATTGACTGATAACAATAGTGTTGATAGCCCTGATGATGGACGGATGTCCGAAATGCATTGGCAATAATTTTGAAACACTGATTGGTTAGGAATAAATAAACAATTGAAATATTGGAAATATTATAATAAAAATGGTGGATTACTTAATGAAGAAATATAAATTACTGATGAGAATGAATTGAAACCCGTTGAGGGGAGTGAGAGCGAGCTCACCCAGGGTTGGAAGTTGTTCAGCCCTATTGTATGGATATTGTTTCAGAACCTAGTGCCTAGGCTCAAGGGTGAGCCCCCACAATTGACTGCAGAAAAGTGAATAAGTAGAAACAAAGCAGTGCCCACCCCATCTCCTAAATGGTATTATGTATGGGGACATTATGCATGGGGACATTATGTATGAGGACATTATGTATGGGGACATCATGTATGAGGACATTATGTATGGGGACATTATGTATGGGGACATTATGTATGGGGACATTATGTATGGGGACATAATGTATGAGGACATTATGTATGGGGACATTATTACCGGATACCGATTTGTGTGGGATCTCCATGTCCTGTCCAGAAGAGTAGAATGGCGGGGCCACTGTGCTCTGTGATGCCTCCCCAGACACATCTCTGACCTAGCCAGCTAATCCACCCTCTCCATGTCCCTGCTGCACCCATGCTCGACTCTCTGTGTGTGGCGTCTGTCACTCAGATTTTTTGACAGCCATTTCAAGCATTTCAAGACTTGAATTTATTAGCATTTTATATGGAGGCTAAGTGTCTTGTGATGACATTCGGTTAGAGGAGGCAGAATAATGCATTTCTTGTTTCAGTGGGATGTCGTTGATGCTTTGGGTTCAGAGATGCTGTCGCTGTGTGCGGTCCTCCACAGTGCTGTCTGCGGAAGCAAGACACTGGACCCACAGCATTCCAGTACACAATTATCCACCTGTCCTGACTGTCAAGGGCCAACAGAGAAAAGCAAAACACATTTAAAAAGAATCTGTCATCTTTAAGGAGTATAAAACCACATCAGGCGAGGAACTATTTCTCCCCATCCCCCATCCCGCCTACATCCATCTTATCTTTCAGTATGTGGGCGGTGGGGATGTGTAAAAGCTTCTCAGATGTAAGCATAATACACTTAGCTTCCCAAAGCATATTTCAAGTTAGAAAAGGCATAAACTGAATGTAGGGTTTGCTATGGGTAGCAGTGAGTAACTGGTGCCTAGATGCTGGCAGCCATTTTGAGACGGTGTGTCACCCCTGCCTGAGTGGTACGCTCGGGGGTGGATTAGCCTATGGGGAACTCTGGAGATTTTCTGGCAGGGCTCTGCACCCTGTGACTCCTTTCTGTAGTATTTCCAAAATGTTCCCATAGGAAAAGGATTGGTCTTGCTGAAAATACGGATTCTGAGGCTTCTTTGAAAATTATTTCCTGGGCCTCCTTTGGTTCTCAGTCCACCCCTGGATACACTCTGGTGATATTGCACTGTTTCCCATCCCCCTTTCAGTAAAGGATAGCCAGCCAGGTGAGGTTTCCACATGCAGTGTTTTGAGGAAGAACCATCTCCTCGTGGCGGGACAACTCTCTGGCCTCAGAAAAGTCCTCAGACCCCTGTTCTTGACTTAATACCCCTTCTTCTCATCATCTGCATAGAGCTTCCCACTCACAGCTTCCAAACCCTGTGATCAAACCAGTCTCTAATTTCATATATTCTTCATATCAAGCCCTCACAATGCTGGTAGGCTGCTTCGGAGCGCTAGTTAGGGATGGAAGGGAATGGGGAGGAGCGATAATAGTAACCAAAGAAAGACTTCCAGTTGAGTTGAATCATACGCCTGTATTTAGATCTTTCTTCAACTCTCTGATATCCTTCTCAATATGGGGAGGTAGCCTCAATGAGTTATGATATGATAAGATATTTATAACGCGTTTAATACCCAGAGGTTTCTAACCGCGCACCCAGGGATCGAACCCATGTTGTTCTGTGTCGTCTTTCTTCTAAGGCGAGCACATTGCCACTGAGCTATCCTCCCGAGACACGTTCTGCAGGGATGGCCTTCGGATTTCCCTGTCAAACCGTTTGACCTGGATGGACCAGATACACATCTTCTCTGGGGGGCAACCGTAGGTTCCTAGTAGGGAGTTAAGAGTAAATATAGCAGCTTTAAGAAATTCAGGCATTTGAACAAGTAGAATCTTTTTTTTACAAAACTAAGCATTTTCAATTTGTGTCTACGGATGACTGATAGCAAGCGACATAGTGTCAGGGCAGGGTGGATGTGGTCTGATTAATAAGTGCAAGGATAGTAATAATTTGCTTAAGTAGTCGCTTCATGCTGGAATCCTCCCACTTCTAAGCGATTTAAGAAGGGATATTATCAGTATCCACTATAAAGGTGCTTGAATTATTGAACTCGGAAGGATTAAAGACCGTGATATTTGAACTTGCAAAATGCCGCCTTGCCTCATATCAGAGAGAATGGCTTTTCGGCAAAGGATAGGAGTCATCACGCAATTGTGGACACTTTGAATTCTGTCCATTGGTTTGTCAGAGAGACCAATGCATGGTCTTAATATGTATGAGATAAAAACACTTTAAGGAAAATGGAGATGGTGAAGTAGCAGTAGGTGCAGGATTGAAGGAAGAAGCTCGAGGTGACCAGAGATGCTCCTGGTAATGTTAAACCTAAGGTTGGAGAAGTGCTCAGGATCGAAGATGGGCCGAGAGACGAACATAGTCCTTCGGAGCTCAGGAGGTGACAAAGGATGGTGGCCAGTTGAGCTGAAAGGATGTCAGGTCTTTGGCTCCAAGGATTAGAATCTCAGGTGCACAATATCGGAGCCGGAGCATACATGACAACTTGCATTGTTGGGTCTGTGTGAGACCATCTGCGATGAGTTGCCCGCTGCCACACTCCTTGGATACACCAATACGGATTTGGGCATCGACCAGCGTGCTTCTCCATACTGACAATGTTACTGGCATTTACTGGCATGGATGACTGTTGGGGGTCATATAGACAATAACCAGGATTGGAGAGAGCAAGGAACCTTCAAAGACCCTACACATGACCTGTGGTGCCTTGCAGGGGATGGATCTCATTTTGGGCATCCTCCATTTCTGAAAGTTGTGTTCTAGATGATGGATAAGTGTGTTGTGGTCCACTGTACCAAATCCTGCTGATTGGTTAAGACAAAGCAAATCACACAAGTTACCTCAGACTTTGGTAACCCAATCAGTTCTTCTCTGATTTTCAGTAAGGGTGGTTCTGTTCATCAAAGAGGCCAGAAACCAGATTGGAAGTACTTTTGTAGGTGGTTAGCCTCGAGGCAGGCGAGGGATGTGCGGTAACCATGGTTACAAGGATTCTTGCTAGACAGGAGACACTGGAGTTTAGTTTTTAAATCTCTCAAGTCCTCAGCATCTGCATTGTTTCTTTTTCTAAATGGTGTCATAATTGCATGGTAAAAACTGATGGGATTTCACCCAATGACAAGGAGGCATTAGCTGGCTTCAATGGGGGTAATCCAATCAGCCTTAGCTTAATGACTTTGGTACTGCAGGGGAATTGGGGGAAGCTGTTTGTTTAATGGGACCATTGTCCTCTGTGATAGGCGATGGCTAAAGTAATCCTCGCTGTGAAATACTCCTCTAAATGTAGTGATGATTTTGGGTAACCTGTCAGCACGATGGATGTTCTCTATAGCGAGCAGTAATTTAGGCACATAAGGGAACTTGTGAGGAAGGATAATAGTGAAGGAGAGAAAGACTTAGGGATGCTTTCGAGAAATCCTTCTATCGGGAGCGAGGTATAGGGAAGGAGTTCCATAGGGACAATCCATGCGATTGAAGCCTTTGACCCTATATTGCCATACAATTTGAGCGATGATGCCGCATTGCTGGAGTTAGACCACAGAGAGGTCTTCAGAGTAATTTCACTGACTTTGCTTCTGAATCGATGTGGGTCTGTAAATGGCCTTCTTTAGGTCTTCCTATGGCTTATTGTTTGCTTCGATTGTGAATGGTTCAAGCCTCTCGCTCAATTAGTGTCTGAGATTTCTTCCAACGTTTTTAAAGAGAAGTTCAACAGACAAAGCTCCTCGGAGGACCATCTGCTATTTGCTGATTTGGTGGACGACATTTTGCTCTTGATATGTGAAGGTACACAATCTAGGGCAGGCATAGTGGCAGCGCGTATAGATCGTTCAAGACTTCTGATGGCCTCACACGCCGCAGGATCCCAGTATCCGAAACGGCATCACTTTAAATGTTGTGGAGGTTTCTGACCCAGGACCTGTTTCTAGGTGGTGGTGAATGGATTCCAAGTACCTCTTTAGGAATACACTCTTTGTGTATTGGAAAATTGGATAAGCTTGTGATCTTACAAGGATAGTGTTCGGTATTCCAAAGAATCTAGGATAGGGAATTATGAGAGAATCCTTATATCACCCGGGGGCTTATCCACCAATTGTGAATAACCCAAATTATCCAAGTACTCAATTTTCTGAGTAAATGGCATACATAATAAAGTCATCAATGAGGCTTGTGAAAGACAGCGGACGATGAGCCTTAATACTACTGAAATAATCTTATACCATTCTCCTAAAGAGTCAGAACACTCCGGGGTTTGACCAACATCCCATCAATTGGATGATATATCCTTCCAGATAGAAGCCGGCAAATCTAAGGGCGTGAATGGCAGTCAGATAAACTAAACAATCTTTGAGGGGGGTCTGTTCTCTCCCTTTTCCTATCCAATCTGAAGCCTAGACATGTCCACTAGCAAAGCATTTAATAAGTGGGCCCTACAATTCCAGATGCATGCCAATGACTCTCGCGTTCGAGGCTTGGCATTACCAGACCAACCCCATGTCTCATGATGCCTTTTTCGTATTTGGGGAGATCAGCACTTTAAGGTGAGTTTCAAATCAGCGCTGTGACGCAGATCTCAAATCAACACTTTCGCGGAGTTCCAAATCAGCACTTTAATACGGAATATCCATTTTGAGATCTTTCAGTTCAGCAACTTACTCTCACTCTTCACACCTGCTGAACAATCGTTGCCAGAAATCCACAAGAGATAAAGCTCACGTGACACTAAAATAGATGAGTGAACTAAGCACTTACCACTGATATCCACATTCAACCTGTAAGACCCAGGTTCGAATCCCAGCAGAGCCAACACTGTCCTTCATCCATCCCAAGCTAATAAAGTCAGTACTGTTAATTGGGTGATCACAACACCTATTATTAAAGTTCTAGAAATAATCCCTATGGAAAAACAGGATATTATTATTAGTTTTCAATATCAGTATTCAGTAAACTGGACATCTTTAAAACCTTCTACTTATAGGTTCCAAAAAGTAAAAGAAAAAAAAGATTTTCTGAGCTAGGGCTCAACAATCGTTGAGCGCCCCCTTAGCTGATCACTCCACTCAACCCTTTTCCTGCCACACTTTCCACAGCCCCCTCTTACCCTTACCCATGGCAATCCATCTGCTACCCATGCATGCTACCTGTTACCCCCTGGTTATAATAATAATAATAATGATTATTATTTGGCATTTATATAGCGCTACGAACCCTGAGGTGTGCTCATTTATCGACCTTGGATGAAAGGCTGAGTTTGGTCCTGCCGGTATTCGAACCTGTGTCAGTAGGCTCTGCATGCATGCCAAAGCGAGCGCTCTACTCACTGTGCCACTTGACCGACTGGTGATATGATATGGCATTTATAACGCGCCTACACACAAGTGTTTCAAGTGCGTTCTCTGTGCACAGCGCCCCGTTGCTCCAAGCTCGGTTTGACCAGTATGACTCACATGTATACATACACACCTGCATACTCCAGAAGTCTGCCTTCTACATCTGTGACATGGAATGAACCAAAGGCGTTACTATGGGAGGGGAGGGCTGAGAAGGGAATAGCCCCGGGATAGAAGCTCAGGGGATACATCAAAAAGGCTAGCTGGCCCTGAGTCCAGCCCCTGATCTTTTCCAGACCTAGCAACACCCCTGGAATTAAGCCCTTTTGGATAGTGAGTAAACCATCCTGCAGGCCACCTTAGGAAAGAGGTAAAGTAGGAGTCCCACTTTTTAGTTTCACTCGCACTCTTTATTGTTATGCTTTGCAACTGGTCCCAACTTCCTGCGCAAGCTGCTCATCCACTATACTCCTAGCAACACCGCTAGCAACACAGCGCCTCGGCTGGAGGCTGGAAAGAGGCACTACTTCTTCTTCTGAGTTGACCCACTCCTCTTTTTTTTCAAGCGTAAAATACAGTTTTTAATACACTTTGCTCAGTTTAACCTCCCTAAATTGCCCTTTCCTCCTGATGATTTATTCTTGTCACCCTCATATTTCTCTTCCATCCTCACCCCCTCCTAATAATAATTATGTATTTCTTATATAGCGCTACACACCCATAGGTCTCACTCAGAGCACTCAGATAACAGAAAACATTATTACCCCACAGAGTGGTACTCATTTTATTGACCTCGGAAGGATAAAAGGATGAGTTGACCCGGCTGGGATGCACAGATGAGCGCTTAGCTCGCTGTGCTATCTGACCGGCTAGAGGGGATTCCCTTTGCAGTGATGCCTTTGTAGCTCCTAGCATAAAACTGTGATCCCTTCTCGCCTCTGTCTTCTTTGCAACGCTTTGAAGCAGCCTCTGTGTCTCATTAGCCTTTTCAATGGCGCGCCTCCGTTAAATCACATTGCATTCCTGTCACATCACCTTCTCTCGCCCTCTCTTTTCTGTTCCCCAACAATTCTTTGAAGTGGCCCGAGTCATTTTAAGCACTACACAAGCAACAGACATGAACCACACAGAAAGATGACTTCCGCATCACAAGTTGACCTGGGCTTGTCTGTCCTTCGTCAGTAAAATTCAGGCAGCATGCTTTCAGGATAACCACAATGAATATGCATGAGAGACATTTGCATAGAATGAATTTCAATGGAACACATTTGCATATTATTTGAATAGTCTGAAAACTCATCTTGTATGTCATATTTGAGGGTGAAGAGCCCAGCCCCAAAGGGAGGATCCTGAAACTGACACTCATCGCCCACTGCACTGAAAGCTCAAAGGGGCCCTCTGGTATTCATAAAGGTACATACACACCTCTCTACTGTATGTCTTCATGTAAAGAGAGCTTCACATTAGGTCCCCTCTTTAACCCATGGAATCTGTGCCCCTGAAACGATGGCCGGTAGTTTGCCACCCCAAGTAACCTTATTCTGAGTATGCTAGTAACCGCAAGAACATGTTATTTTAAATACTGATCATTTTTAAAATACAACCTAATTATGAGTTTAGATCACATGGGAAATGTACATGGGGTACATAGAAAGTTCCAGGTGAGGTAAATACCCCAAATTCACTCTTTCTATGCATGTATGCCAGTAAGACTGAGATCCTTCTCATTGGGACTCATGCCCCCTCCTTTCCTCCTACCCTTTGGCCGCCCTCCTTGGGCCCTCTGCCCTCATCCTCGGGTGAGGCAAAAAATCTGGGTGTCATCTTTGACTCCTCTCGCTCCTTCTCTCCTCATATCTTCGACCTTGCCAAGAAGGCCCACTATCAACTTCACCTTCTCAGAGGCATTCTCCCTTTCCTCACCTTCCCCCACAAACTCGATGTCTCTAGAGCTCTGGTTCTTGCCTGTCTGGACTACTGTAATAGCTTCTTCCACAATCTTCCTCTATCCTCCATTCTCCCTCTTCAACTAATCCAGAATAGGACTGCACGAGTTATCCTTGTTCTCAAGCCCGGGGACTGCATCTCTCCAGACCTAAAGTCTCTCCACTGGCTGCTGGTGACTGCAAGGATCAAATTCAAGACCCTCTGGATCATTCACAAGGCTTTCTGGGGCCTGGGACTGTGCAACATTCAACTTTATATCCCTAAATACCTCCCTGCTACAGCCCTTCGGTCCTCTAGTTCCAACTCTCTTCTGGTCAGACGTTTCTCCAAGCGGAGTTGGGAGGTAGATCTCTTTCTTCGGCAGGGGCCTCTCTCTGGAAAGGCCTCCCAGCCTCTCTTAGACTTGAGCCGGACTTACTTAAGTTCCAGAGACTCCTCAAGACCATCCTTTTCTCCTCTTCCTTCCTACATTCATAAATAAATGTATGGGATTTATAAAACACACATCTATCTGGGAAGCAAGCAACATAGCACTGGGGGCGTGGCCCAGGAAGTAACAGGGTGTAGACATCGCCGGGAACCTACGATGGGCAGGAGTAGCAAGGGAGGCAGAGCTCTGGAGAGGAGTGGTAGGGTTGAGTGAAGCGATCAGCGATTGGGGATGTCCTTTGAAGAGTAGGGTCTTCAGGTCTTTTGTGTAGTGTAGGATGAAGGGGGCAGGCCTCTCGGTATTGGCAGCTTGTGCCACAGGCAGGGTGTCTTGCAGGAAGAAGCCTGGTTCTTACAGTTCTTTGTTTACAGCCTGGCGATGCTGTGGCTTCTGCTGGTGCGTTGGCGTCATACAATGTAATGATGGATCGGGGCCTTGCTCGCTCACTCCGACTTCCCATTTATGATTCTGCTCTTGACATTCAGATATTGCATGTTGTACGGCTTTTCCCTTCTCTACACGTCATTTGGGGTTTCATTACTGTTTTTGTTTTCACCCTTTGCACTCGAATGCACTAACATGGGCCAATTTAGCTATATTCATCTTACTCCTTAGCCGCGTCTATCTGCAATAACATATCATGACCTGTAGGATTGCTGTTCCACTGAAAGGTGCTTTCCTCTAGTATGATTTTATTCCATGTAGCAAATTGAAAGTTGCTATCTTAGCATCTTCACCATATGTGTTTAGATTCATGACTCGTTAGCTTGGGTGTCCTGCGTGATACACACTGCTAGTCCTATGTTTTTAGTCCAAATCATTTAGCATGACTCTAATTGTAGGCACATACTTATAATGGGAACATGTTAAACTTCACATCCCTGAAAAGTCACAGCGGAAGGAGTAACACATGCATGTTTGCAGTGTTAACGCAACATCTGTCGTTAGTTCTTTCTAGAACTATCTTTAGCACTATTGCAGACCTTTTCATTACCAATCGACCCTGGGGCCTGGTGTTAATCGCATTCACTGTGAAGCAGAAAGTGCTTTAGATTGGTCAATTTCATATTAGCTTTGCATTGTCCTACCTCTATTTCTAGTACCTCCTTTTATTCCCCGCCCACATCCTCCATGCATCATGGCCATTGATCCTACCTCTTCTGCGTACTGTTCTTCCACCTTCCCCACCATTGACTGGGCATGTTTGAGATGAACGCAGCCCTGGGTCCATCTTTACTTCCCTGCCTCTTCCGTACTCTTCTCTCCAAACATATGCACCCTTTCACATAGCCAGGCCCTCTGTTTTTTCAATGATTGATTGATTGATAGGTTATTTATAATGCACTTAATACGTAGAGGATTCTAAGCAGTTGCTCCGTGTCGTCTTGCTTCCAAGGCGAGCACGTTGCCGCTGAGCTATCCTCCCGAGACTGCTTTTTCTGGCCCTAACTCTCTGTTGCCACCCCACTGCTATGTTATGCTGTTTCACTATTTTTAGACCGTCTAATATCAGAATTCTGGGACCAATCATAGACAAGACATCAACCATAAGAAGGCCATACCTCTCAACCAAGTCATATATCACAGTCCCGACCAATGCATTCCCGCACCACGGGGACATGAGGCTCCCAGCCAGCACAGATTCCTCAAGGTCTTTCAACACCTCCACCCTGAAACAGCCACCACACAGGGGCTCATTATGAGTATGGTGGTGCGGGATAAATTGACAGTAACAGAATTACTGCTACTTTTCCCGCTCTGCTATAGTACGAGTTTGTCTCTGGAGTGGGGGATTTACCTTCAGCATCAGCAGGAAGTAAATCCTCCTGCGTTCTGCAGAAAATCGGCAACATTGGCAGAATTACCGCGCGGCCAAAAACTGCCCCATAGAGCCCGATGGACTCTCAAATAATGGGGATAAAAGCTGCCACGGCCATTTGTAATCTGGCATACCACTTGGCGGTAATGGTAATTCCATTGGTCAATATTCCGGTGGATTTACTGCTGGAATACCACCGTGCTTGGAATGAGCCCCTATACCAGGTGCTTCCAAACTGCTGCATCACTATAACTCGCTCAGCAATACAACAGCAAAGTCACTTCTCTCTCTCTACTAACCAAACCCGCAGAACATAAGATAACGTCCTTTTCCAATTTTGGGAGTATACCATATTGCCCAGCAGCACCTCGCTGATAGTCAATAGTGTGAACATGTGCATGGAAGTGACAAATAGTCCCATCAGTGTCCAGGCATTTAATCTATTTACATTGAAATGGGACCCCACATTTTGGAATCTTTCCGTCTCCCGACTCGGACATTGAAAGCTCAATAGCTTTCTTCAAATTGGCATTCGTGGTTCCCGCTCCCACGCTGGCTGCCTTCCTTTGTTCTGCCGTGCAGATGACAATAGAAAGGTTCCTTGATAATCTGCATCGCTGTTGCCCCCTGCATTGCTCTAGCTAGGATTGTACAGCTGAATGAACCCACAATCTGAGGCTGGTGACGTCCACAAATTCCCTAACAAACAATCTGTGTTCATGACCTAAAATCTCTTCTTTAAATGTATAACCGCTCTGAAAGGAGTTCAGTTATCAAAGACAGGATTTACCCCGATTTCAGCCCTTAAGTGTGGGGCACTGAATATACAGGGAGATTAATGAAGTTCAAGGTGCCACTCATGTCATGGAACCTCAATGATAAAACCAGGGAAAGCATCCATTGCAATCTCCATTAGGAAACCTATTCCCTTGTATGGCCTATGCACACACCACACATTGGCCTTCCCATTGGAAGTCCTTTACCTAAGCTGCAATTAGTTCATTTTTCCCATTCCTTATTTATTTATTTATTTATTTATTTATTTATTTGTTTGTTACAGTGCACAAAACCCTTGGGTTTGTTTGTTTGTAATGCGCACTACACCTGAAGGTATCTCTGCGCTAGTTACATTGGGGTGCAGGGGTACAGGTTACATTACTTGAAAAGATGTGCATGAAAAGTTACATTGTACATACAGAACAAATTATATTAGCTATATTAATTACGTGATCCGATATCTGCTCCGGGGATCCAAAATGGTGCCGCCTGCAACTGTATGTTGCCTCAACAAACATTACCTTTTTCCCAATTGTACTTTGCAATTGTACATCTGAAACTGCACTACATTAGAACATCACTGCATCGGTGCACAGAGGGTCGCCCTTCTTGTTTCTCTCAACCGAATTGCGACCCCCAGCTGTCTGTTCACAGAGGAAACCACCAAAATGGTTTAAAAGATAGACTATTCAACTAACGCTGGCAAGACACCAGACAAATCTGAACCGCACATCGGTCATACTCAACAGCAACCATCCATTCTCATTAACATTGACCTGTCGCACTCCCAGCACTCTAGAGAGCGCGGCGCATTTCATTTCAACAGGGTGCCTGCCACGCCTTCTCCCACCAAGACAGCTGGACCTTGAAAGACTCCCCCAAGCTTGCGTGACGGGCAGTGGCCGAAGTGTACAAAAAGAAGTAGTGGAACTATGCTCCCTACTGGCCTGCCCTAGCTCCCCACAAACCCCAGCGCCGCGCCGCCTCCCACACACAATACAAACCCACAAACAAATGCACCTGTTGTTTAAGGGAACGTTCAGTGCAGTGCAGTGCACTGAAGTGCAATTGTTTCAACTTGTTTGTACACTTTTATTTTGAAATGAAACCATTCTGGAACGGTATCTTTTTAAAATAAAAGTATAGGAACAGCAAAACCTAATGTAAATGAGCAGAGGTGCACCGCATCTGCTTCGACCGCTGGTAGCTAATGAGGCGCAGGGCAGTCGCACAGGCCGCCCTGCCCTAAGGACGGCCCTGGGGCCTGTGGTTGACATCTGCTAGCCATCCAGAACGACCCCAATTCCTTATTTTGCCACTTAGAAATTGTTTGTGCAGCAAGACCTAGCCACCGCAAGCACAAGCTGCAGTAGCATCAAAGGGCCCGGGGCGGCCATTTTAAAAGAACAGAGAACCGCATTTTTCATGCTACAGCGGAACTCCATGCTCCTGCGCGAGTACTTTATTCCTGGCCCTCTCCTTGATCTCTCTTTTTACCGAAATAAATTAAATGCCACCCTCTAATGGTGCGGGAAACCGTAATGCAATTCTCCCATTTTCCGACTCGCCGCCTGCGTTCAGGGTGATGGATCTGATGGGTTTTAAAAATGCATGCGCTTTTCCTCATTTCTGGCTGGCATCGCACTGCCCGTCCCTCCTCCAGGGAGTGTGTGGCATTAGATGGGCTGCCAGGGCCTTCTAATGGCTTATTTAGTATTCTCCGCGGTGGCATAGGGAAGACCTGCGAAGCGCCCCACGCGCGAGGTGAATAGAATGCTGTGGGGCTTGTAGGGTGGGTTGGGGCCTTTCAACTGTTTCAGTTGGCAGTCAGCAGTCTTATGGCATGGCAATCTAGCCCTCTCATTCAGGACTATAAATGTGCTCTTTGCAGTGTGAAGCTGCGTTTTTTGGAGGCCTTCGGGGCGTCGCCTCGAGCCTCTGTCTCAATCATTAGCTGGGATTAATGGGAACCAAAGGAGGCCGTGGGAATAATGTTAAAAGTGGCCCCATATTACACATTTTCTGCAAGCCAAGCCCTTTTCCTATGAGAACATTTGGAAATAAAATAGGTTACCACACAAAAGAGGTCTTATGTGCAGAGGCCTACCTGGGCATCGCCAGAGTTTCCTAAAGGCCGGCCCACCCCTGATCACGAGACAGCCAGAGAGCAGGGAGCTGAAAAACGAAGTGTCCTTTTCAAGCGACGTTCAGTGCTTAAGCTCCCTGCCGGCTGGACATCTCGTGATAATCAAAGGCTATTAAACCCCGTTTGTCGCCATTATAATGTATGCACCCCATGGGTGGCTCAGAATTTTGTTTTCAACTCTAAGCAATAGGGCCCCGAACTGTCATGTTGAAATGTATCCCAAGAGCCTCTTCAGCCGGAACTGGGTCAGGCACAGGCCTAGTCAGTCATGTTGCTAGACTGAAGGATCTTCTTCAAGGCTCGCACTCACGCAAATAGGGTGGTTTATGGTCTTTCCATGAAGGAAATGCATCAAAATGCAAATGCATTGATGGAAGCGCATCGAATGCCAATCCATTGAAATGCTGTCTTTACATGAAAAAGTGCATATCCATCGAAACCTGTCCATCGAATATAGAAATGGACAAGTTTTGATGGATATGGACTTTTAAATGTAAAAAATGTAGCATTTGGATGCATTTTTTTTGTAACGTTAAAATATTACATGGAGCTGTCCAGTGCTGAAATCTTCAAAGTATTTTGCCACTGGCCAGCTTCGTGTAACGTTTCATTGTTTTTTATTTATTTTTGGGGTTTAGGGGTCCCACCCAAACCCCCCCAACTCCCAAGACACCCCCCTAACCCTAACCCAACTTTAACCCTAAACCTACCCCTTACCCTAACCCTAATTCTAACCCTTGTCCTACCCCTTACCCTAACCCTAAATCTAATATTCGCCCTACCCCTTACCCTAACCCTTGCCCTAACCCTAACTCTTGCCCTACCCTTTACCCTAATTCTAACCCTTACACTAACCGTAACCTTAATTCTAAGCCTTGTCCTACCCCTAACCCTAAATCTAAGCCTTGACCTACTCCTTACCCTAACTCTTACCCTAACCCTAATCCTTGCCCTACCCCTTACCCTAAATCTAAGCCTTGCCCTACTCCTTACCCTAACCCTTACCCTAACCTTAATCCTTGCCCTACCCCTTACCCTAATTATAACCCTTGCCCTAACCCTAACCCTTGCCCTAACCCTTACCCTTGCCCTACCCCTTACCCTAACCCTAATTTTAAATTTAAATAAAATCCATTGAATATCCATAAAACTTTTTTTTTCAATGAAAATGGATTTCGATGGAAAGTATTTTCGTTGAATAAGATGCGAAGGCCCGCGCAAGCAAGGCTGGTGAAGTGTTGGCATGGTGGTGTAGCACGTAAAACCTGGATGATACCCGGGAATATGTGGTGCAAGCAGGCCCGCTCTGCTCTTTCTACGCTCCCTTCCCATGTGATGCAGTTCCCCCCTTCCCAGTGGTTTATTTACACCTGTAATTCTAAATCACCCCCACACACCCGCGCCTTTGCCATTTTCAGGAAGTTATGCCGGCTGAATATTCTGTTCACAATCCTCTCACTGCCCCACCGTACCGTACACCGTACATATTAGGCGGCCATTACACCCCACTTTACTTCGTTATACCAAAGAATCATATACTTCATCATAACACAATTTAGGTTTCCTTTGCCAAATTTGTATATTTTTTAACCTAATGTAGTGCCCATTGCCATTACCAAGGCACCATTAAAGCGCTGTCCATGCATATAAACTTCTATTAGAACAGTCCTAAACTCTGGTGCAAAACACCATTATTAACATAAACAAAACAAAAACAAATAAACAACTCCAAATAAATATGTCCCCACTATTCCACCACTTCCTGTCTGTGGTAATTCCCTTGCAGCCTCTTTACTTCCGCCTTACATGACCGCATACTGCAGGTTTTGCCGGAAGGGTGGCAGATGACCCTCCAGAAAAAAACTTGAGGTAAATCCTTCACTTTACCTACAAAATGTATGGATTTACAGTGCAGAATTACCACTCACGGTAAAATCTGCCCAAAATCCCAATGGGGTCCTATGGACACCAGAAATGGGGATTTACATCACCATTCCACCACTCGTAATCCTATGGTAATGCCACGGGTACAGAGTGGCGGTAACAGTACATTATTATTTGTTGGTAAATCCGTGGATTTACCGTCAAACCGTAATGAGGCCCGATGTTATCTGATCGATGGTTCTAACAAGAACGTAATTTCCAGAACCCGGAGAGAGTACTGGAACTGAGGGCTTTGAAGAGTGGCAGTTTCCTCTGCTTGTCGAGGAGTGCCCGCTGCGCTCTATGTGTGCTAATAAAATCACTTCCCTGTTTGAACCTATTGCTCCATCATTTTCACTGGCAACGAGGACTCTGTACCGAGGGGCGGACACCACTTGCAGAAGCCCCCTCTCGACACGCAGAACGAGCACCGGTGCTGCTGGGGCAGATAGCCATCACTTCTTGCGGCACAGGAGTGCCTATTTGTTAGGCAGCATCATGTCACAACACAACCCAGTTCATGTGTTTTTGTACGTTTATTCATATGGAGAGTTCCCCTTCAGCCATCACAGCTCCGATGTCGTTATCTCCCAGGAGCTCGCAACACGAGCCTCGCAGACAACGTCATCTGGAACCCGAGCTGGTGAAGGTTCTCAACTTAGTGATGCAATCACCAAGTTACACAACATAACATCTCCCCCCTTTATAATTAACACAAGTAACTACCACATTCTTTAAATAACAAGAGAACTATTAAAGAGAAATTCAAGTCATCAGGCTACGCCACAAAAGCAAAAGGATACATATCGTTGCTGCTTCCCAGGTATAACCAATGGCCCCCTTGCGAAGAGGGTATTAATAATACATGAAGTCTTTCTTGAAATATGGCACTCTACTTCTAGGTTTCGCCATACATGTATAGTCCTTCCTCACATCTGTAACATTGGTGTGTTTGGTTGTTGACTCTTCTTTACTTTTGTTGACATCTCTCCACTCCACTCTTTTAGCAATGTCGAGAGTTCGCTTTACTTCCCCATCTGTCTTGATCACATCATCACATGACCACCGATTTCCATCTTCTAATACTACAGATTTACTGGAACAACTCACTACCATCTGCGGACAACGATATTTGGATTCTCCCTTCACAACTCTTCTGGGCTCTTTCACTCTAACCCAGTCACCTTCCTTTATGGTATTTTCTTTCACCTTCTACTGTCTGTCATAATATTTCTTATACTTTGATTGCTTATCTTTTACTCTCTCTACCACAGCTTCCATGTCCACAACTCTGTTGTTTCTTCCTGTTAACCAAGCTGGTCTCAGTCTGTTGGTAGCCACTCTTCCCCTCATCATTGTGAATGGTTCTACTTCTGTTGTGGAATGTGGCGTGACTTTATATGTGAGCAATGCTTCTTTAAGAGTCTCTCTCCAAGGAATGTTGTTTGCAACTGCTAATTGAATAGTGTCTTTGATAAATCTATTCATTCTCTCAACCAATCAATTTCCCATAGGGTGGTACAAAGCAGTGGTTCTGTGTCTAATGGCTCTTTCCTTGAGAAAATCTTGTACATCATTTGCCATGAATTGTGCCCCATTATCTGATTTCAACTCCTGAGGCTCTCCTTCCCTGTCAAATATTTCTTCCAGAAATCTCTTGACTTTTATTGCAGACATAGACTCCTCTACAATACCACATTCAATCCACTTAGAAGTATAGTCAACCAGTACTATGATGTAAATCTTATGCGGCTCCAATATTTCAAATGGTCCTGAAATATCAATGGCTAACTTTGTCCACACAGATCCTGGTATCTCTATGGGTTGCAAAGGTGTGGCTCTGACAAACTTCCCTTTGTCACTCACCGCACATGCAGAGCACTCTTTCACCATGTTTTCCAACTCATTCCACATCCTAGGCCACCAATAAGCCTCTCTTACTCTTCTTTTAGTGAGATTTCTCCCTATATGTCCTTCATGTGCTATTTGCATGATCTTCTCTCTCAAACTCATGGGCGGCACAATACGATCACCCCGATATATGCAGACCTCATTGCACGACATTTCCTCCTTCTTGCCTTCCCATGGCACTATCCCTTCATGAACGTCCTTCCAGTCACTCGTTATCGCTAACCTTAATTGTTCCTGTTCCTCATCTGCCTTGACAGCTTCCATCCAATCCTCCTTAGTGAAACCAGGATGTATTTGTGCAATGACACTGTCCATTTCCACTTCATCTTTATCATTTCCTTCATCACCTGAGGAGCATGGTAATCGAGACAAGCAATCTGCAACTACATTACTCTTACCTGGAGTATATTTGATAGAACGATTGTACTGCATTATGACAAGAATCCATCTTCTTATGCGAGGAGATGTTAAATGTGGATTTCTTGGATTTAGAATATGAATCAATGGCTTGTGATCAGTTCTACCTTCAATGGGAATACCCCATATTAATCCTTTAAAATGTTCTAAAATCCATATCACAGCCAAAGCCTCTTTCTCTATTGTAGAATAATTTTTTTCAGCATCTTTCAGTGTTCTAGAAGCAAAGGCTATAGGAACAACTTTCTCATTTTGAACCTGTTCAAGTACCCCTCCCAAGCCTGAATTGCTCGCATCTACAGATATGACAGTTTTGGCACTACAATCAAACATTTTCAAAACTGAAGCTCTGTTAATTAGTTCCTTGATTGTTTCTAGTTCTTTTTTACATTCCATAGACCATCCAAACTTCACGTTCTTCTTCATCAAGTTCCTCATGTGTGTCGTTTTGTCTGTATAATGATCAATGAACTTCGCATAGTACTCCGTTAAGCCCAACAAGTTTCTCAATTGATCTTTATTCGACGGCTCAGGAAGTCTCAATATAGCTCACTAAAGCCTCTTTAGGCTTAATCCCATCGGCATCAATACAATGGCCCAAATAAGTCACTTCACTCTTTTTCACTTTGCATTTTTCAATCTTCAACGTAAGACCTCTCTGTTGTAATATTTGAAGAACTCCCAGGAGCTTGGCATTGTGATCTTCTTCTGTCATAGCTGATATCAAAATGTCATCTTGGAAATAGTACACTCCAGGTAACCCTTCGAATAAATGTTGCATTAGTCTCTGAAAGACAGCAGCTGCCGACGCTAGGCCAAACGGCATCCTTTTAAAGCGAAAAGCCCCCAACGGTGTTATAAATGACGTCAGATGTCTGGAGTTTTCTTCTAGTTCAACCTCATGATATGCTGATGATAAATCAAGTGTGGAAAAATATTTGGCCGGCTCCATAGTGGTGAGCATTTCTCCTATATTTGGCAGGGGATGGCGATCTATCCATATATTGTTGTTCAAATCTCTTAGGTCAACACACATCCTAATGTCCCCCCCACTGCTTCCTTACTATAACGATGGGGGACAACCACTCCGAACTTTCTATCGGTTCAATGATATCTTGGGAACACAATTTTTCCAATTCTTTCTTCAAAGGATCACGTGTTCCAACTGGGATGTTCCTCAACTTATGCACAACAGGTCTCGCTCCTCTTTTCAAAACAATGCGATACTTAAAGCCTCTGAGTACCCCAATCTTCTCATTGAATACTTCCAGAAATCTCTGAACCAAACCATCAGGGGAATCACAACATTTATCTAAGACGCTCAAAATGGGCTTGACTTCTCCCGGGTGAATTCTAATCTTTAGTGCTGCTTGTTCCCACCAACCAACTATGGCAAAACCTTTGAGTGCCACGTACAACTTGCAGTAAGTTTGTCTCCCTTCAAAGGACAACTGTACCCAAACATAGCCAACGATATCAATAGGGGATTTGCCATACCCTGTCGCTTTGACTCTTGTCATATGTAGATCCTCCATCTTCTTATTCAAAATTCCTTCAAACATGTCTTTGTCTACTATGGTATACGGAGATCCAGTATCGACCATAATTTGTATGGTCACTCCATCCACTTTCATTGGTACCCACGGACCCACTGCTTTTCCACTGGACGAAAGAGCCAAAATATGTATTACTTCTTCAATTTCATCAGAAATTGCAACTACTCCATCTGGCTGCTGATTCTCCTCTACAGTTCTCACTCCTGATGTAGATTTCCTACTGTTAAATCTATGACCTCTATAATTACTCCTACGCATGAAATATCTCCCCCTTCCTCTGATGCTTCTGCACATCTTGCCATAGTGTCCCATTTGACCACACTTAAAGCATTCTGCATTAACTGCTGGACAGTCTTTGTCTGGATTCGCATGTTTAAACCATCCACACTTGTCACAATTGGCTTGATATCTGGAAAGGGTATCTCTGTTTTGCCATGAGCTCGTACCCCTATCCGATCTCACTATTTTCTTTACCATAGCAATCAATGACTCTTCATCTTTATATGGGCTCTCGTTCTGCACAGCCTGAATTGCACACTTATCAAGTACCTCCTGTTTATTTTGCACTTCACGCATGCATTTATCTCCTAGTTCAATGGATCTTGAAATCTCCAATGTTTGTTCCAAAGTTGGATTTTTCGCTTGCCAAAGTCTCTGTTGCATTTTGGGATCAGCAACATGTAGAACTATCTGATCTCTTAGGTACTCATTAGCTATACCAGAAACGTCACATGTTGCGATGAGACCTCTCAATGCTGCCACATACACATCAATCGACTCATTTTTTGAGTTGTTTCCTGGTAAAGAACCTATATCTTTCTAGGATAACATTTGTCTTATTTGCAAAGTGTTTGCTCAATTTCGTTAATGCCATCTCATACTTCCTGGAACTGGTCGTAGCATCACCTGAACTACTACCAGAGTCAGCATCCCCAGGTAATGTCCTGAAAATTCTCAATGCTTCTGTACCTATGCAGCTCAACAATGTAGCTTCTTTCAAGTCATCACTGAACTTTGCACCTCCTATAGCTCTCATGTAGACTTGAAAATTGTCCAACCATTGTTCCCAAGACAACACAGGATTTCCTGGATGAGCTAAAAACTTTTCTGGAGCTGGTATACTCTGCATTTTTTTTATGACTTCCCCTTATAATTTATTATTCTTTCTTCCTTGTATGCAGTTATCTGTACTGTGTAACTCCTTTTATTGCATCTGTTATTGTCATTTATTCACTTTAGTGATACCGTTCTATTCTTACAGTTCAGCTGCTTTAAGTACATATTCACTTCAAGTGTTACAGTACAATAGATCGGCTGATTTCAGTTCTGGCCTGTAGGTCTGTTTTCTAGTGCACACTGTTATTGCTTGTACTTGGTAACACTTTGCCACCTATGCAGCAATCGATAGTAAATCACTGATGGCCAGTTTCTCTGAGATGATCTTTCTTTCGCGCTCCTTTTACAATACTCTTGTCAGTAATACGAAGCGGCCGTTCCGTACAAACTTGTTGTTTGTTTACTCCCAACCAAGATGGCGGCACGTAAAGCACGTTTTCTTTGGGTGCTTTACTCTCAGAACGTGACATACGTCATCACGTTACTCTTCATGGCCGCTCCACCGTCTCCTACAGTAACGCGCGCACAATTCAAAACACGCAGCAAGTCATCCGTCTGCCGTTCACTCCAATAAAGTCTATAGCTTGTGCTGTTAACTGTACAGCATGTACACATCCAGCTCCAGTACCTCACTTCATTTCCACGATGCTTGAATCTGTTGTTCCAGTGTCTTCCTCTTACGGGAACTCTCCACAATAAGGAACAACAGCGCCATCCTCGTCGCCACTTGTTAAGTTCGTTCCTCAATGTACTTCACAGCATCATGTCACGACACAACCCAGTTCATGTGTTTTTGTACGTTTATTCATATGGAGAGTTCCCCTTCAGCCATTACAGCTCCGATGTCGTTATCTCCCAGGAGCTCGCAACACGAGCCTCGCAGACAACGTCATCTGGAACCCGAGCTGGTGAAGGTTCTCAACTTAGTGATGCAATCACCAAGTTACACAACATAACACTATTCCAGAATCGCACCCTCGTGTCCCCTCACGTCGAGGCAGGTAGTGTTGGGTCGAACCGTGGGATTTTAGCACGCAAGGGCTTGGGGAAGTGCAGCGTGAGCAGGGTCCTTTTATTGGCAGCTCCGGCCTTCAGAGTAAAGGACCTGAGAATATAGCAAGACTTGCATCCTTTGTGAGGTTGCCATGGCTCCCAGCGACGCTGTATGGGCTCTGCTTGGCTCCCGGACGAAAACAAGCTTTGCCCAAGCCAATGTGCTCCTACTTATTAAACACAGCATTGGCAAACTGTGTATCTTGTTGTGTTCCTCGGCAGCAAGAAGCAAGCAGTCCTGCTCTATAACCTGGGCCCGGAAGGTCGCACCGTGAAGGGCACAACGTCTTTGATGGACCTCCTGAGCTGATGGATGCAGGTGCGGGGGATTTGGATGGCTTTAGGATTAGCACTTCGAACCAAAACAAAAGTAACATTTGAGAGACACACATTTTTTCAGAGGATTTAAGAGCCCATGGAGTCTGTTGAAAGGTATGTGGCCATGTTGAGAACACTGAGCCACACTTGTGAGTATGGCGCTCTGACAAATTCCTTGATTAGCGACCAGTTGCCAGGGTTTAAGAGAAGTTATTGGTAAAGGACTTAACTCTGGAGCAGGCAGTTGAGCTGACCGGAAGCATCAAACAAACTGTTCATTAAATGTAAAATATGAAAATGGAGAAATAGAGTTTCAAATTGTGCTCCCTCAAGCAAAAGAAAGCCATCGAAGTGGGGAAGGACATCGAATGCTTCAAGTGTGAGAGTACAAGACACCTAGCTTCGAGTCTTTTCTGTCCAGCTAGAAATGTGAATTGCATTAATTGCAAGCCCAAGTGACACTGTTCCCGGGTGTGGGTGGAGTCAATTTGGTTGAACAGCAGTCAACCCGTCCCGAGCAAGAAGTATCGCAACTCACTCAGCGGTCCTCTGCTGAAGGGAGTGCTTGACACATTTTGGAATTCTCTGCTGTTACAGGTGGACAACGTGGCCCTTTTGATTTTTTCACCATAGATGGCAAGGACCTATCATTGAAAGTGGACAGTGCATCCCCATGAATGATCATCTCGAGTGAGACATTCAGAGAATGTCCAAGACCTGGAGGAGCACCACATTCAACCCTGTGGTTATGGCGAAGTTGCGTTTTAACTTCGGGGCAAATTTCATGCATTTATTGGATACAAGGAGAGAGTGTGTACTGCAGACATTTTTGTGGCGAGAAAGGGGTCGTCACTACTGGGATGGGAGAAGCAAACCAGTTGGGGGATTCATATTCAAGCTAACTCAAGTGACCCCGTAACAGTGGCGGACGTGGAAACCAAGTGGGCGTTGGAATTTCCTAAAGTCTTCACTGAGGAACTGGGAAGATTGAAGGACATTGAACATTGCATCAAACTGAGGGGGAGTGCCAAGCCAGTAGTACACAGGGTGTGGTCAGTGCCCCACCACCTAAAGGATCAGCTGCATAGTGAACTCTACTCTTTGTTACAGAAAGGAATAATCGAGAGGGTGGAGGGCACGGATGGGGTGTTCCCTGTTGTTCTAGGGACAAAGAGCAATGGAAAACTTCGTTTGTGTGTGGACTTGAGGAAACTGAACAGAAATGTCATGGTTAAGTGACACCCATTGCCAATTATCTCAGACGTTTTGGCCATGCTGGGAGAATCAAAAGTGTTTACTGTTATTGATCTGTTGGCTGCAAACCATCAGGTGCCACTGGCACAGGAGTGCCAGGATGTGACACCCTTCATCACCACTGAGGGCACTTCCATATTCTGTAGGATGCAGTTTGGCTTAGCTTCGGCGGCGACTGTATTGCAGCGCATCATGAAAAAGTTGTAAGAAGATGTAAAGAATGTTGTTGTCTTCCAGGATGATGTCCTAATATATGCAGATTCTCTTGAGCAGCAGGACAGGGTGTTGAGAGATGTCTTGGGAAGGCTGACTGAAACCAGGTTGACTGTACAATGCAGTAAGTGTAGGATTGGGGTGCGCAGTGTGAAGTACCTTGGTCATTAAATTTCGGCGCTGGGGTGTCTCCCAAACATAGCTTGGTGGAGGCGATCAGCTGCGCCCCAGAACCAAGGGACAAGGATCAACTGAGATTATTCTCGGGAATGGTGGAATTTTATCATAAATCACCCCTGAGGTCACTGCTCAAGAAGGGTGTCAAGTTTCAATGGTCAGATGAGTGCAAGTGTGGTGCGTTTGAGAAATGCTCCTTTGTTGGGAAAATTGAATAGCTGCAGTAAGACATATTTGAATGTGGATGCCAGTTTTTTGGGACTATGATGGTGGGAATGGAGAGGGTGTGGTGGTGTTCTCGTCCAGGCTGCTCAGGGGTGCTGAGATGAACTACTCTGTTGTAGAGAGGGAGGCCTTAGTTGTGTTTTGGGCAGTCCTTCATTCAAAATCTTTTTGTGGTGTCAGTGTTTTATTGTGAGCTCACAGACTCCTTTTTCAGATTTTGTTGTGTGGTAGTTGGTCAAATGGATCACCTGGGATTTCTAAACGGCTGTTGACTTTCAAGTGTGTCATCATCCGGGAGTAAAACATGTGTTGGTGGATTGCTTGTCTCGTCTCCCCGTCGGGGATACCGATAGTGTGGAGCAAGGCGGGTCATCAGAGGAGATGGTAGTGGCTAGCATTGAGCAAGGCGCTCTGAGCACGGGAGAGTGGGAACTCTCAGGTTCTGAGGACGGTGGTGGAATGGACAGATGTGGGTTGGCCAGTCAGAATATTTTTGAGAGGAGGTTTGAGCCATTCCCTGAAGTAAAGGATAAGTTGTCGTTGTTGGGTTGGTGGGGGACTAAGGAGAGGGATCAAGCTAGTTACCACTGATTGTATCAGAGGGAAGCTGGTGGAAATTGCCCAACTGGGACATTTGGGTGCCAATGCTACAAAGAGATGGTTGCGTCAGAGTAACTGGTGGCCAATGACGAACAGCTGTGTGGAGACAGTAGTTAGAATTGTAGTGAATGTGTGGCCAGTGACAAAAGCAAAGTGGTGTGAGAGACACCACTCCTCCACATCCGAGTTCCTGATCAGCCATGGCAGAAAGTTGCTGTCGATGTTATACGTTCCATTCAAGGTTTGGGGGATGGTTTCACATTCATGTTTATCGTGGTATATTACCATTCCAAATGGATAGAATGGGAGGTGGTGAGAGAGGCTACCACTGTGGAGCTCGTTACATTTTTTGAAGAGGTATTCTTCAGGGAAGGTTTTCCAACGGTGTTCAATGTTGTTCTGAGGCCATGAGACGGTTTCTGTTGCATTATTCCTTTGTGCATGTGCGCACTGCTCTGTATCATCCCAGAGTCAAAGGGCTTGTGGAACGTGTGAACAGATTCCTTAAGGGAGGTGTCCAGTTAGCCATGAGGTGTGGGGAGGTCTTGGAAAATGGGGTTGAGGCAGATGGTGTGGACTTACTGTGCCACGCCGCACTCGGTAACAAAGGTGTCGCCTTTCGTCTCTTTGAAGGGTCGCCAACCTGGCACCATGTTGTGTGCAGGATGGATGGGCCTGGCTTGCACTGTGGTGGTTGACCGGGAGGAGGTTATGAAGGTGGTTGAGGCGGCTCAGAAGCATTATAAGAGGGTGTTCAATGAGAGACATAGATTGAAGTCCCAGGAGTGGGCTGCTGGTGATTTAGTCTTGATTAAGTACACCAGATATGGCCTCAAATGTATGGAAAGCAAATTCTTAGGTCCCAAGAGGATGTCGGCTGTGAGGGACAATGTGGTAGTGTTGGAAGGAGGAGCGTTGTGTGGTTGAAAGAAAGATTAACTATGTTCAGGGGGGACTCTGGCAAGACTGATGGTAGTGTTGACTCTTGTTGGCTGTTAGAACTTCTGGTAGGGGTAATGGTGCTGCTGGTAGTTGGTCTGATGAGAAGTGTCTGGAGGTTTTGCTGGTCATGCTCAAGGTGCTAGGGTAAGTGAGAGGGTGAAGCAGATGCCCACCCGGTTCAAGGATTTCTTGTGTAACTAGTACTGTAATTGACTAGCTGCCTTGCTTTTTTCTGTTTTTTTGCAATTACTCAAATATAGTGTACCATTATAGTTATTTTTTTCTGTTGTTATGGGGTGTGTTTTTGTTGCGGTTTGTTCCCTTTCATTCTATCCCCTGCCCTGTTCCTCCTCTCCTCCTCCTATCTTTTTCTTGCTCTACTTCACGAGGGGGAAGATGTGCTGTGTTCTAGAACTCACAGAGAGATCTGGAACTGCGTGGTTTGAAGAGTGGCAGCTTCCCCTGCCTGTCCAGGGGTGCGCACTGCGCTCTGCGTGGGCCAATAAAATCACGTCCCTCTTTTATCCCACAGCCCCATCCTTTTCAATGACATGACTGAATCAGTGCTTTAAATGTGAAAAAAAGAAGTTTAGCTACGAAGCCGGACATTCCGGAGCAGCGATTTTGGCGCCGGCCATTTCGGCACGGCACCTTGGCCACTGCTCTCTTTTAGGTGCACTCTGTTGTTTGCAGGCAATGGCCAGTGAGATTAATGATGTGCCAAGGAACACACCCTTTGATAAAGCAGTGTATCTGAGATACTTTCACATAAACTTCCAGTTTTTTGTTATGCATTGTGTTAAGAAAGTTTGAATGTAGTTACATTAAATGAGACTTTCTTTTTTGCCTATCACACTAGCAGATATCATAGCTGTAAACTAAGCCTTAGAAGGGAAGTTTTATTATTGCTCGCTTTCATTGCTTAATAAGAAATGTGCTAGATAACGAGATCTGGGTGTCAGTTTTCAGTCGAAAACGTTCAAACACACCTCCAATTACTTAAACATATACATATTAGAATAGGCACTGCCAATAACAAAGAAACACCTTAAAAAGAAATTGCCCAGGATTCCCAAATCAATCCCTGCTCCATGAAAGGACACCAATGGTAACAGTCGAAGCGCACAGTGTTCCGCGCCTCGTGTGAGCATGTTTGTCTCTCCTTTGGTTCTGCAGGGTGGGCCCTGAAGGAGACATGATGGGCACTGCCGGTGGTGGAGAGAGTAGGAAACAGGGGCCACTGCTTTCCCCTGCAAGGGCTGCTGAACCTTAGTTGTTTAAGTTGTGCTAAAAGGACATTCTATTCTATTCTATTGTATTTTTGTATAGCGCCAACTAACCCGCAGGTGTCAGAGCGCTCAGACAAACAATACAACATAAAACATGGAAGAGAGGGAGGAGAAAGCAGCAGGAAGCACCGGTTAGCAAACGGGTAGTCGGTGTGGCATTGTTTTACATGTCACCTCCATCGTGCCCCTTCTCTGTAAAGCGCTTTGGCTTAAGGCGCTATATAAATAACACATCATTGTCATTATCATCATTATCAAACAGGAGAGTCTTAAGTGCTTTCCTAAATTGGGCCATAAAAACCTTTAATGTGCACCTTCCCCATAGTTGAGTACCTTTACTCTCTTCCAGGTGTTGAGAAGTGCAGGTACTCAACTGCTCAAAAATGAGTAGTGCAGGCACTAAGGGCTGGGTGGGAAGGCACTGAAGTGAATAGATAAGAAGTGACCGGGGGGGGGGGGGGTCAGCAAAGAAGACGAGCATTTAAAGAATTAAAGCAGCTCACTGAGCACAGTAGGATTTGGCGGGCATTTGGGGCACAGCCAGTCTAGTGCTGCTTCTGCCTTGATAGGCTGGTGATGTCTGCATGCTGGAATCTATCATGTATGTAATTTGATAATGTACGTATCTATCTAGAATCAAACACCCGCAGCTTCCAAGTATGGCTTCCAGAAGTCCTGGCTGTCAGGATTTTGCATGGGACCGGAGGTCCATTCATGTGCCAGAATGCAAAGTCCTGCTGGATGAAACTGCAGGACTAGCTGAAGGTGTGCCCATGACACAGCACTGGCCCCTACGTTAGGACGACCCAGAGCCACCCTCGGCGTCCGTGGCCTAGCTATGATGCCAGGGTGGCCACCGTGCTGTGCCAGTGCAGGCGATTCACTGCTCATAAAGCTTTAAGCCGAAGGATCAAGGTTCTATGCAATGGGGGAGATGGAGGAGGGAGCCTGATGGGGGCGGGTCTGTTCAGCCACCCCTCAAACGTCCCTTGGAACCGCATCACCCTCCCGCTAACTCTCATCCGCAGCGCGCCTCCTCTTTACTACTGCATTATGGAGGTAACATGAGGGGCTCGTGGGATTCGTGACTCCCCTCCACCATTGGTTTATTTTCTGAGGAGCCAATTGTAACAGCCTGCCATGGGTTTCCTCACCAGCCTGACCAACAGTGGCCTCCCCAGCCAGTCCACCGGTGGCCTCATCAGCCTCGCCACCAGTGGCCTCAGCACCCAAGCCAGAGGTGGCCTCAGCACCCTAGCCAGAGGTGGCCTCACCAGCCTACCTACCAGTGGCCACACCAGCCTGGCCACCAGTGGCTTCAGCACCCTTGCCAGATGTAGCCTCACCAGCCAGTACACCAGTGGCCTCCCCAGCCAGTACACCAGTGGCCTCATCAGCCTGGCCACCAGTGGCCTCAACAGCCTTGCCAGAGGTGGCCTCACCAGTCTGACCACAAGTGGCTTCACCAGTCTGGCACCGGGTGTCCTCACCAACCTGTACACCAGTGGCCTCATCTGCCTGGTTACCAGTGGCCTTAACAGCCTTGCCAGAGGTGGCCTCACCAGCCTGACCACAAGTGGCTTCACCAGTCTGACACCGGGTGTCCTCACCAACCTGTACACCAGTGGCTTCACTAGTATGACCAACAATAGCCTCACCAGCTTCACCACCAGTGGCCTCCCCAGCCAGTACACCAGTGGCCTCATCTGCATGGTTACCAGTGGCATCAGTGCACTTGCCAGAGGTGGCCTCACCAGCCTGACCACCAGTGGCTTCATTAACAAGGCCACTGGTGTCCTCACCAAACTGGAAACCAGTGGCTTCACTAGCCTAGCCAACAGTGGCCTCACCAGCTTGTCCACCAGAGGCCACATCAGCTTGGACACAAGTCGCCTCAGTACCCTTGCCAGAAGTGGCCTCACCATCCTGACCACCAGTGGCTTCATTAGCAAGGCCAGCTGTTTCATCAACAATCTGTAGACCGGTGGCCTCACCAGCTTGTCCACCAGAGGCCATATCAGCCTGGTGATCGGTCGCCTCAGTACCCTTTCATTAGCAAGGCCATTGGTGTCCTCACCAACCTGTACACCATTTGCTGCACTAGCCTGTCCAGCAGTGGCCTCACCAGCCTGGCCACGGGTGGCCTCACCAGCTTGTCCACGAGAGGCCATATTAGCCTGGCCACCAGTCGCCTCAGTAACTTTGCCAGAGGTGGCCTCACCATCCTGACCACCAGTGGCTTCATTAGCAAGGCCACCTGTTTCCTCAACAACCTGTACACCGGTGGCCTCACCAGCTTGTCCACCAGAGGCCATATCAGCCTGGTGATTGGTCGCCTCGGTACCCTTGCCAGAGGTGGCCTCACCATCCTGACCACCAGTGGCTTCATTAGCAAGGCCACCTGTGTCCTCACCAACCTGTACACCGGTGGCCTCACCAGCTTGTCCACCAGAGGCCACATCAGCCTGGCGATCAGTCGCCTCAGTACCCTTGCCAGAGGTGGCCTCACCATCCTGACCACCAGTAGCTTCATTAGCAAGGCCACCTGTGTCCTCACCAACCTGTACACCGGTGGCCTCACCAGCTTGTCCACCAGAGGCCACATCAGCCTGGCGATCAGTCGCCTCAGTACCCTTGCCAGAGGTGGCCTCACCATCCTGACCACCATTGGCTTCATTAGCGAGGCCACCTGTGTCCTCACCAACCTGTACACCGGTGGCTTCACCAGCCTGCCCACCACTGGCTTCACCAGACTGGCCAGCAGCGGCCTCACCAGCCTAGCCACGGGTGTGTCACCAGCTTGTCCACGAGAGGCCACATCAGCCTGGCCACCAGTCGCCTCAGTCCCTTGCCAGAGGTGGCCTCACCATCCTGACCACCAGTGGCTTCATTAGTGAGGCCACCTGTGTCCTCACCAACCTGTACACCGGTGGCCTCACCAGCCTGGCCACGGGTGGCCTCACTAGCTTTTCCACCCCACCAGAGGCCACATTAGCCTGGCGATCAGTCGCCTCAGTACCCTTGCCAGAGGTGGCTTCACCAGCCTGACCACCAGTGGCTTCATTAGCAAGGCCACCTGTGTCCTCACCAAGCTGTACACCAGTGGCTTCACTAGCCTGGTCAGCAGTGGCCTCACCAGCCTGGCCACGGGAAGCCTCACCAGCTTGTCCACCAGTGGCCTCACCAGCCTGGCCAGCAGTGGCCTCACTAGCCTGGCCACAGGTAGCCTCACCAGCTTGCCCACCAGTGGCCTCACCAGCCTGGCCACCAGTCGGCTCACTCTTGTATTTGTATTTTGGGATTGAAGGTACGAGTGTTTCAATCAGAAACACACAATGGAAACTACAGTAAACAGAGCAACCCTCAATTAGGCGTGTTGCATAAGTTGGGGAGGTAGTGACCAGCTGACCGGTGGGACATAATTTGGCACAGAGACCAGGGATAGGACCAGACAGATGTAGCTGTATTTCCAAGTTTATCTTCACCGTTCAAACCATGGACGTCAATTCACCAAAATGCAGGGGTGCGGACGTCACTCCACACACCCAACGATGTCACAGGAAGTGATGTTACATGAACTTTGACCCTGGTGACATCACATGAAATGACATTTAACCCTGATGTCATCACCTGAAGTGACTGATGGGTGTAAAACCATAAGAAAGCTTACATTTCATATGATACCAAACCAGCACTAAAGTAGACACAAGGCTTTTTAGGTATCCAGCACTTTTTCACTAGGGCGCTGGCTAGATATGCAATGAAGGGGGTCATGTTATGACAGAGGCAGACTAAGTAGAACCAGTATAGGCCAGGGGCATAGTCATGCATGTGCCACTATAGCCGCAGATACCAGTATAGCCTCACGTGCCCCATCTTTGTATTTGTGGATTGAAGGTACAGGGTGTGAAGGAAGAACAACTAAAAAGGAAGGGGGGCCATCTGACTTCCCCAATGAAGCAAACACATTAAACCTGTAACTGTGCTATTAGTTTAGGCCCTCGAACCATGGGCATCATTTTAGGGGTGGGCGTGAGGCAAGGGTGTTATCCCCCTAACTTTTGTGGCACACCACTTTGTCCCCCTCATTTGGCAGGGCCCCTTTCCTTTAGATGTCATGTCCCAACATGTTCAGCAAAGTTACTGCACTTCCTGGAGCCTTCCCAAAGTGGGGCATTGATCAGGCGGCATTATGGGCAAAGTGCCTGCGCTGACTCTGTGACAGAGAGCAGCACGCCCCGGCTGCCGCAGAAGCCAAGCATCTCTCCCAGGAACAGGGGCCACTCCTCTTTATCTCTCTGCACCTCCATTTAGACACTAGTAATTAGGTATTGATGAGGCTTCATCTCCAGTTAATCCTGTTCCCGCCAGACGCTGATCTGCCGCCTCCTGTGGTCAGTTCGATTGTGAGCATTTCAGCCCAACACGGCAGATGATTGGTGCAGCCTGGCTTGCGTGCAACAAAGGTGATGGCAGGCCCAGGCCCTCTGATGTTTGCTGCAACATTAGAGAGGCTCTGGCAGGGGCAGCGTCGGGGCCTTTCAAACATTTTTTCAAATGAAAGGGGCCTCGAGCGTCAGGAGGGAGGTGGGGGGCATCAAATACCGCCATATTGCCAGTCAGCAATATATTTCTTTATATAGTACTATAGTACTAATGTTCTGGGGCTTATAGTGTGTGCTTTGCAGCACTCACTTCACAACCTGGTTTTGCTGGAGCTGATCCGCCTTCACTTCGACTGGGGAACACCAAAGTGTTATCTCCTCTCTGCCTTTCAACACTGGTTCCTCCACGTCAGCCACTTGCTTACAAAGAAGGAATCCATGCTATTCAGCGGGCATTCATTGTTTCAGCTCCCTGCTGGCTGGCCGTCTCGTGAAAACTGATGGCTATTAACCTTATCTGTATCTCCATTATAATGTATGCCCCCCACACCCACAAGTGCCTCAGACTGCTTTCCGCTCTAAGCAAGGGGGGAGGGCAACCATCATGTTGAAATGGGCCCCGCTGGGCCTGGGGTCTGGTTTTCATTGCAAGTGTGGCAGTGTGTTAAAAAATAACTAAAGTGGGAGTGATTCCTTTAGTGCCACTCTATCACCTCGTTACTGCACTGCCGCACTACAGGTTTGGAGGTAAGGTGGGTTATGTACCTCCAGCTAAATTTCCTCCAAATCTTGGCGTATTTACCATGCAGTAATACCGCTCAAGCTAGATCCATTGAAATATCCCATGCCCTCCAAAAATGGGGATTGACACTGCTTTGCCGCTTCTTGTGATCCCTTGGTAATGCCACAGTACCACATGTGGTGTTCATTCCATGATTTACCGCCAGGCTAACTCCAACCTCGTGATGATGCCCGAAGGATCTCCTTACTGGTATGGTGGAATTACCAGTGCTAATACCACCGTGTTCGGTTACCATTGCCACACCTCACGTTGGCGATAGTGGAAGGGCAGTGCTAGTCCTCACTCGTGGAGGCTCTGGAGTAATTATCGAAGGTGGTAAATATGCCGGCAGTAATTCCTCAATTCTTGGAGGGGAAGTGGAGGAGAAACCAACAGTCAAGTGCTGGAGTTTCTTCTGCCACTTTACCACCAAACACAGAGTACGGTGCTGCAGTGAAAGTGATGGTACTGGCACTTTTATACCACCCCTCCATACTCGTAATGCGGCGCGCAGTCATACTGTTGAATGTGCCTTTTATTTGCTGCTATGGAATGTACAGAACTCTAATAGAGCGCAGCATCTGCAGTTTTGGCCGATTCTGGGCGATAATCCTCCAGAATCTTTTCTATTCATGGAATGTGAAGGCTGATCGATTTTTCTGTCAAAGAAAATCTAAGTTTCGATTCCTTTTATTGAACAAGTGGAAACTATTATGCTGGGATGGTGGAGGCATAAGCCTCTGAGGTGCCAATGATTTCTATATAAAATGGCGGCCACAGGATAAAACGCGCTACTGAAAAACACACACAGAGCGGAACATATTTTTACATAGACACAAAAAAGGACTATTAGTCACTTTAAAGGCACTCCGTTGGTCACAGAAAGAAGAACGCAAGGACTTTCATCCGGGAACGCCCCTTTATTCTACAGGGCAATGCATTTGGGAAGACGCGAACACGTACTCCCATTCGTAAACAAAGATCAAATCTAGTGTAGAGAAACCTATTTTAGGGAGGGCCACTTTATTCACCCAACGTGCTGCATGCAAAGTGCAATGTGGGCTTTTAGGGGAATTTGGAGACATTTACTGACCTGAAAACTGCACTATTGAAGCAGGCATTTGGGACTAACACTGCACATCTTTACTGCTTGGCCCTGAACCAATAGACGGGTCCCAGCACTGCCAGGGGGCTTACGCTCTACTTACAGGGGGGTCACCTGCATGACCCCATCTGTTTGTTGACAGGTGCAATAATGTACCACTGCACTGCAACAAACCAAAGGAAGGCATAGTAGTGAGTATCAATTATTATTGCCTCATCAATTTACCAGGGATGGCCTTCAACGAATAACAGACCTAACGTCCACATTCAGTGCATATTTCTACATTTTACGACATCACTATTCATTTTACCTGCACACAATAAAGGCTAAAAACACAGAGTGTGAATTGTGTGTAGTAAACCCACGCTAGTGGTAACCAGATAATTGAGATACTGGACAAATTGATGTTCATTGTGTTTTTTTGTATTTTTGTGTAATTATGTACACGTCTGGGTACTTGATGTTCAGCTTGTGAAGGCGAGCGTCCCCCAGATAGCACGATCCTCCCCACAATGAGAGACAATAATGGACTCTCCCAAGATGGGAATAAGGCTAAGACAAGTGCGGGTGAACTTGAATGGGGGTTTATAAATCAGAATAGGGCATGCAAAGGACTCTGCAAACTCCGAGAGCGCTCTGTCTGACAATAGCAAAGACAGGCGTATATATTTACAAAAAACGTCATAAGAACCTACATACTATAGGGGGCACAAGTTTGTGGGGATTGGGTGGCGACGACTAACTATAGGTGCTGCTGTGATGTGGTTTGCCGTGGTTGGTGGACGTCACTGGTTACCCTCGTGGGCTGGGCTGGGCCGGGCAGGTCAGCTGGGCTCATCCGGGAGGTGTTGTTGTGCCAGCCGTGACTGGTGTCAGTGATGAACGTCTTTCCTGGCTTTCTGCCCTAAGGCCACGCACACCGCAGTCATTCATCATTGCAATATTTTCTTCCCCGGTAAATCTTCCAATAGGTTATTCTACATGTTAATGCAACACAGGAGGAATGCACCTAGAGTGGGGTCCTTTGGTAATACATCAATACATGGTTACCATCGTCCTGTTGACCGGGTATCATAGGTCGTGGGGTTGGGTCTCAGGGCATGGGACAGGCGGTCTGCGTTATCATGTCTCGTTAGAAGTCATTATGGATGTGTTCCTGCAGTGTTGCCATAATATTGGGTGTCCTAATTTTACAGGGGCCATTAACCTAAGGTGAGCCGGTGGGTCGTGGAGCCTAAGAATGGGCGCCTTTGGATCTGTGTTTTAAGGCCGGGGTTTACTTCCTGGGTTGTAAATAATTCAGGTGGCAGGCCGTGGCCTTGGGTGCTGCGGGGGAATGTGAATGTTTGAAGCGGCTCCAGCCGAATTGGGGGAGGTGGAGCAGAGCAGCGCAGGCCTCTGCTTTCCGTCTGGCAGGCTTCAATTGGGAGGAAGGGGGGGAATGGCCTTGGATATGCCCACAAAGGTATTTCCCTCGTGTGTTGCAGATTTTAAGTGGAAGAGGCATGAACATTCATATAATATACAATACTTCATTGAGTCTTTTCAAAGCTTATGTTTTCAACATTGTTAGTGCCTTTTACATGGCCATTTCAAATGCGTTACATATGTGTTAGGTAATTAACAATCACAACATTTAGTTACATTTCTATACATGCGCGGTAAGTGAGGTAGTAGTAAGGTTGGTGGAGCACGCAGGAACATCCTGCTAATAAGACTGATGGTAGTGACACATGATGAGCTTTGACATACATACTGTGCATTTTCGTGCACCACTTACATGAGCTCCCAATAGGGTTGTATTCGTCTCCCTTTGTACTCTAGCAGCATTAGTTCAGTTATGGCATGGGAACTGGGGGTGCTATCTCATCGGCAAAACATATAACATGAAAACCCCGGGACACTTTTACCATTTGCGCATAGCTACGGGGATATGGGTACTTCAACCCGAATGCCATATAAACACACATTCTGCCATCTTCATGGAGGTTACATGTTTTTAGTCAGAAAGGTCATGGAGAAAAGAGTTTCAGCACAGGTAGTTAGCTCTGCTTTTGTCAGGGGACCATTTTACAGTTCTTTTCCACCCTGGCCATGCTGGGAACAGTGATACACTGCGGAAGGTGAAATGTTACAGTGTTTGCATCTAGTACTAGCTCATGTCCATCTGTTCGTGGGAACTGGCTCTCAGCGGATCTGCCAGGGAGCTGCGGCCTCAGGGACAAGTGAGACTCTCCATGGGTGGGGGCCGCGCTGTGGTGCACAGGGCTCAAACCATTTTGATTTCACAAAATGGTTTCCAGGGCCTAGCTAAATACAGCATGTTTGGTCAATGTCTTCAGCCAGTGGTCCACCCGCCATCTGGGCCCTGGTGGCAGGGGGAACCCCTGACGAGCCTTAGACTTCACAGGGGGGAGAGCAGCAGGGGAGGGGGTCTCTTGGACCAATCCTCCCATACATTTACCCCCTTTCGTTACTTAAGTAACGAATACTGTAACTCCCCCAACCTCTTGCATTCTTCTTCTTCGACTACAGCGTCATCCCAAGCAGGGGTACCTTTTATGGGCATCCATGCCCTACACACTCCTCGTAGGTTTTCTCCCCTTCGAGCATACTCGTCCGGGATGCAGGTCAGATATATACACCCTTCAGCCCCGTTCAAATCCGCCCACACCTCCTCATACCATTCAAGTATACGGGGCTCTTTAATTGTAGTCTGCCACAGCGTGTCTACTACATCTCTGTTGTGGTACCTAGGCACCAACTGGTATCTTGGTGTGTTTTCTGTTCCTGTTTGTACCTCTACTTCCTGCATATGTTGTACCGTACCGCGAGCGTTGCCCATTGTCACCATCATCATTGCACCGTTTGGTACTGCGTTTGCACAACATCGAAGGCCCTCCTGGCACATACAAAAAATAAAAAGGAGGAACACTACTGTCGGCATCCAAAATGTAACAGTCATTCCCAGCCATGATGGGACCCAGGAGAAGATGTTGTCGAACCATGTGCTTGCTTCTGCCCCACCTTCCATTTTCATTCTTTCTCCTAGGTTATGTACGGCTTCAATCACGTGTGATAAGGAACCATTATCTGCGTCTTCAGAAGGTACGAAAGTGCAGCAGGCACTTCCAATTTTTCGGCAAACACCTCCGTCCATTGCTGTCAGCAGGTCCAAGACATACCTATTTTGCATGGTCATTAGTCGCAGTGCTCGCAGTTCCACCTTTATTACATTAAATCCTTATTCAGTGTCATTCGCCAGCTGGATCAGCTCCCAGGGTGTAATTTGAAGCCATTTAGCATTTGCTCGTGCCTGGATGCTAGGGATGAGTGAGGCAAAGAAAGTTTCTGCAGAGCTGAATAATCAATATCTATCCGGGATCTGTGCCAGTAGCTCCGATGATGCTTTTGATATGTAGTTCGATGATCGTTTGTTTCGTGACAGCATCTCCCCCTTGTTACCGGAAGACAGGACATATACTTGTGACTCTGCAGTTGGCTGGGCCTCATTCTGCTGAGGGGTCTCTCGCATTTTCTTGCTCCCGTCAATGTGGCTTTCCGGTATCACCATTAGTGCGGAGTGTAGGGTGGCCAATGAGCAGCTGCCACCCCAGGATTGTGGGCGGTGCAGGTATGCCTGGTTGCCACATACCCAATAAGTGTCCATGAGGGCCGCTGTCCCCTTTCTCATATCTGGGATGGTGAGGGTCTTGTTGCAATTTTTGTTTACCCCCATGATGACGTTCCCGTCTCCCTTGAAACACAGTTCATAGTTTATTTCTTTCTGTAGCTTGAAAGGCTTTTCAATGGCCGTCACCCAAGTCAATTTTGAGATGTGCTCCTGCCATACTGGTGTGCATGTTTTTTCTATCCATTGCAGTTTCTCTGGTGCCACACCTCGCATCACTTCAGCTTTGCACATTATGTCTTCATCTTTCCACCTATTTTCTGAAAATAATGTCCCTGTATTATGAAAAATGGTTCTTCCAAACATAGCACTCCTACTGCCTTCGGATAACATGTCTTCTCATTCTGCAGCATTTTAAAAGTTACCTCATGTGCCTGGAAGGTGTTCTTAATTCTGCACAACGTGAGATGAAGGAGACACTGGGCATTGACAATAGGCAACTCTTTGGGCAGCAATACTTTGGGTGTACCTAAAGCATGGGGAATGAGGGAGCAGACATAACAGCTCTCATTTGCTGTTTGCTTAGCCGTTGCACTCATGTCCGCATACCATTTATTTGTCTGGTGGGGGTGTCGTGGGTCTTCCATTTTGTCCAGCCCCAACCCGTAATACTCGTCGTATTTTCTCCTTCCCGCCTCCCTTTTCCTCCTGTTATTTCTAAGATATCTCCCAGTTTCGTGGGCGAGGAACAGTGTAGGCTCCCCTTTCCCCCCTTCACACCCCTTTCCCCATTCATTGTATAATGCTTCATATCTCACTGTTATACTATCTAGCAGTGTGTTTTCTGTTGCGGGAGTGGGCACGCTGGTGGGGGTGTTGTACAACCATGATATAACAGAGGGGTTACGATCATTTAAACTGTGGGCATTGTAATTAGATGCTTTTGGCGGGGAAGTTGTGCTGTTTCGCATTTTTTCCTGCAATCTTTCATTTGGCGAGATAGCAACATTGGGTGGTGTCGTGTAATATCCCCATACAAGTTTAGATCCGTCCCACACCAAAAAATCACCTTCTTTAGTATTTACAGTTGTTGTTTCATTTGTCGCATTAATCCCGCTGTTCCCTCCCCCCTCGTTCATCTCAATAGAGATGAACGCTATAAACCAATATGTAACCAAGCCAAACAGTATTGTAAAAAATAATGTGATGCATACAGACAATCCACACTCATACGAATATCTACATCTTTCAGCGAAAACTTCTCTATATCTAACAAATCTATCCGTTGCAGGCTGCCCGGTAGTTGCCATGGTAGTTCCTGTTTGAGATATAAAAGTGCATTAAGTGCGTGTATGTAAACATTCTTTTTGGCACTGAACGTACCAGGAGGTCGTGAATGGGAGATGGGTTGGGTGGGGGAGGGGGAAGGGGAAATGCACAGAGAAGGGAGCAGACAATATACATGTTTATCACACTGTTATCTTCGCTTCAGCACATTTTATTTTCTCATTTATCTCGATCAATAACCTGTAATAGAATTTCTTTCGTTAACATTTTTGTTTATCAGTTACACTCCTTCATTCGCTTGTTCACATTCACTCATCATTGTCATTACTTTTGTTTGCTGTTGTCTGTGTCCCCATCCACCTCTTCCTGTACACTACTGTATGCCTTTCGCACATCTGTTAAATGTATCCAGTATTTGAGCCCCTTTACTTTTACAGCTGTAGGGGTACAAAATACCACTTCGTACGGCCCATGGAACCTTGGGGCATACCACCGGCGCACAAAGCTCCGGACATAAATGAACTCTCTTGGCATTAATTGTACCTGTGTTTCAGGTTCTGCGAGGGACACCGTTGTGGTCCCTTCTTCCCTTGTGAATGGTGGCGAGAGCTGCCTTGATATTGCACGTGCTACCCTAGTTAGCTTCTTTAGGTATTCTGTGAATTCATCTCCCAATATGGTGGCGCTTCTGTGTGCATCTGAGTGTTGGCGTAGTGGGGAATATGCTGTGTGCATCCGTCTCCCTGTCACAAGTTTGTGCGTAGACAGATGGTGGTCCTTGCTCGGCTGATTCCTCAGCTCAAACAGTGCAAGGGGTAAGCAGTAGATCCAGTTTTTCTTCAACAAAAAACACAATTTAGACAGTCTCCCTTTTAACAGTCCGTTCATCTTTTCGACAACGCCATTACTTTGAGGATGATAAATCGAGCACAATTTATGCTTTATTCCCAATAACGTGGTCACTTCTTTGAAGAGCTCGTTCACAAAATGAGTGCCGTTGTCTGAGCGAATTACGTCACAAATTCCCCAACACGGGAACACTTCCCTTACTAGGAACTTTGCAGTGCTTTTAGCATCAGGTCGCGCACATGGGCCTGCTTCCACCCACCTCGAAAATGGACATACAACCACTATCATGTAGCGTGCCCATTAAACCTCTCCCCCATGTCTGCGTAATCAATGTGCAGTTCTCTGAAGGGCCCTATGGGTTTTCGAATTGTCCCCCTCAGTGTTCGTAGCGTCATTCCAGAGTTGTATATTTGGCACGTTGTGCACTCCATTGTCAATCTAGATGTGTGCTCCTGGAGACATGGCATGAACCAGTCTTCTTGTATCTCTGCTGCAATGTGTTGTTTAGTGTTGTGCGCTGGAAAGTGGCGCCATAATAAGTCCGATTGGCTGCACCCCCTTTTTTCCCACACAATCTTTTCGTCACAACTGGCCCCTTCCTGCAGCTCTAGTATTTGTGGGCATGGCACTGTATCCTTCTGGGAGCTCTTTGTTCGTCTTGTTCGTCTTGTGCTGCAATAGGTACTCACCTGTTCCATGTCTTTCAAAATACGAAGCTTCCTTGGCAGCAGCGTCCGCTGCCGCGTTCCCCAAAGACACAACGTCTGTGTTGGGCGTATGTGCTTGGCACTTCACTATTGCTACCACTGTTGGATCTTTTAGGGCCTCAATCAATTCTTTCAGTAATTCAGCATGTTGCACTGGGGTCCCATCTGCCCTTCGAAACCCTCTCCGCCCCCACCGGGCTAGACCTCCGTGTACTGTTGTCGTCATGTAAGCTGAATCTGTATATATTGTTACTGCACATCCTTTAGCTGCATGTAATGCTTCTATTAGGGCGATAAGTTCTGCTGCTTGTGCTGAGAAATGGGATGGAAGGCGATACTGTACTAGCACTTCATACTCACCTTCTTCTAGCCTCACTACTGCCAGTCCCACATGTTTCTCTCCTGTGTTCATGTCAATCAATGCTGACCCATCCACAAAGTACACCTCTCCCTCGCTCAGGGCATTTTCGCACACCACCGTGCCCTCCCCCGTTTCTCCTGTGTAAGTTGCACAATTGTGTTCCTGCATGTCCTCTAGAGTGCATGGTTCTGTGATGAATGTTGCTGGGTTTACTGTCCTGCACCTCACTACATGGATGTTGGCGCTGGACAATATTATCTCATAGGCAGTTGCTCGCTGTGTGGTCAGTGTACTTTTTGATCTTTCAAGTATTGCAAATAATGAGTGTTCCACAAACAACGTGACAGGGCACCCCATTACTATTGTGGCACTTTTCTCAATGGCGAACGCGGCGGCGGCGAGAGATTGCTCGCACGCGAAGTGGCCTTGCATCACCGCATTCAATGTGCCACTATAGTAAGCCAATGGCTTGTGTCCTAGGGAAGTCTTTTGTGTCAGTACAGCAGTCATAAGAGTCCCCTTACAATGTGAGAACAGGTAAAATATGCGCTCATAATCAGGATTGGCGAGTACTGGAGCACTCGAAATCAGCTCTTTTAGCGACCCAAACGAGTCACTCATTTCTTCTGACCACTCTATTTTCCTGTTCTCTTGCTGGGCCTCTTTGAGTGCTTGCAGTAATGGCCGGGTGTAGGCTGCATGATCTAATATCCATGCTCTACAATAGTTACACATTCCCAAGCATTTCTGCATCTCCTTCACTGTCGTTGGTTCTCTCACTGACCTTATTGCTTCCACTCTGTCAGGGATTATTCTTTTCCCGTCTTTTGATATCAGCTGTCCCAGGTACAGCACCTCTGACTGACAGTATTGTAGCTTTCCCTTGTCCACCTTGTACCCTTTATTCGCCAGCAGCGTCAAAAGTGTTACTGAGTCTTTTCTGCACGTCTCTTCACACTGGGCGCAGACGAGCAAATCGTCTACATACTGAATGATCGTGCTTTCAACTGATAAATTACCCAGGTCTTCGTGTAGTATGCGGTTAAATATGCTTGGACTTTCACAGTACCCCTGAGGTAATCTGCAATGCTCGTATCTCTTTCCCCCTAATGTGAATGCTGTCAGGTATCTGCTTTCTTCTGCCAAGGGGATGGAGAAGAATGCATTTTTCAAATCAACCACTGTGAAATGTGATGCCGTTTTTGGGATGCTGCATAATATTGAAGCAGGGTTCGGGACCAAAGGGAACTCTTTCTGTATGATGTCATTTAGGGGGCGTAAATCCTGGATCATCCTCCAAGCCCCTCCCTTTGCTTTTTTGATCGGGTAGATACATGTGTTACATGGGGAGTTTGAGGGCACTATTATCCCTTGTGCTAGCAATGCATTTATTGTCTCTTTTATCCCTTCCTCAGCTTCGCGGGACAATGGATATTGTTTCACTCGGGGCACAATTGCCCCTGGTTTGAGCTTTATTACCACTGATGCCACTCCATGCAACAAACCTACATCATGGGGGCCTGTTGTCCACAAATTGTTTGGCACCAGTTGCATGTCATCATCAAAAAAGGATGGTGGCGTTCCCACCACTGCCATCAACTGGACGGGAACTTGTCTTGTCTGAATTAAAATATCACAGGGCATTGCTATTTCCATTACTATCTCGCCATCATTTTCCGCATCAGAAAAGAGATCCTCATCAGATAAGTCTCGTAGGGCAATATTAGCATTGATGCACAGTACAGTGCGCCATTCACACCCATCTATGTCCATCCCAATCACTGCAATCCTTTTTGCTGATACCTGTACAGCATGCAAGTCTAAGGATACCACTGACCCTGGTGCTATGTCTGGGTGCACTATTGGGCGGAAGACAAACTCTGCGGGTATTCTCCACTCTAACTTTTTTAGCTCGGGAACTACTTGGGCCAGTGTTTTTAAACCTTCGATGAACATTCTTTCGTCCACTGGCATGCCATGTATTTCCGATGCCGTTGTCCGAGCCTGCACCACCAGCATTACTCGTAATGGGCATATTCCTGGTGTTGAGCACACTATCCCTCTTTCTGTAAATGATATTGTCATGTTAAGCTTGCTAAGAAGGTCCCTTCCGAGCAGGTTTATTGGTGATTGTTCATAATACAGTAAGGGTGTCTTTACTGTTTTACCCCCCACTGTCACATCCAAATCTTCTGTGTAAGGAACTTCAATTACAGACCCAGAGAACCCCTGTGTCTCTAACTTCCGGTTAGATAACGGAAACCGGCCCTCCCGAATACATGATTTCTCCGCTCCCGAATCCACCATGAATATGAACTGCTTGTCTCCTATCTGCGCCCCTACCAATGGTTCCTCCGCTGCATCGTAGGTTGTAGGTAGAACTGGACACACAAGTGTTCTCTGTGGGCTGTCCTATGCTGGTTGTCTCGTTGTCCCCCCCTGGCTGAAGACACTTCCTGAAACTACTGACACACCACTGTAGGGGGCTGGTGCTGGTGCTCCATTTGCATTCGTTGCGAAAGGGTTGCCTGGGGCGTAGTGCATAGTGTCGTTGTTTTGTGGGTGATTCTGTGTTCTGTAGTGATGCCCTTGCCTTTGCTCTGGGTACCCCTGCTCTTGTTTCCTCTGTTGTCGCCCCATTGGGAGACCATATGGGCTTCCCGGGTGAGGGTTGCCATAGTGTTCTATCTCTGGAAATCCGTTGTTTGTTCTACTCCTGCACTCTCTGGAAAAGTGCCCCCACGTCCCGCAGTTCCAACAGCTTCCCTGCGCACCTCTGGGACCTTGCCATCCATTTCCTCTGTTTCCCCCGTACCCATGTCCACCTCCTCTTCGACCCCTGTGCCCACCTCGTCCCCCTCGAGGGTCCCAATCTTGCCACTGCGGACCTCCACTCTGCTCCTGCTCATTCCACTGCCGTTGCCCTGCTCCTGCCCAATTCGTTGCCATCCTCCCCTGTATTGCTACCAGCCCCTCCTCCTCCTCATCTCCCTCCCTGCTGTGTGGGAGCGCAGCTACGGCTGCAGCGACCTTCACCAGCTTCGTTTGTACTAATTTCGCCTCGTCTGCCAATCTTTTCTGCGCTATCTCCTTTTCCCTCTCTTTTATTCGTTTACAGTGGTGGACTATTATGCTCTGTATTTCGGGCCATCCTTTTGCTTCAATACCCGCAATTTTGTCAAGTGCTTTTTGTACCTCTTTAGGGAGCCCCCTCTTTATTATGAAGTAAAATAATGATGTTGATTGATACCAGGGCGTGCCCGTTTCCGCTCTCCACATCTCCTGGACCCGAAAAATGTAATCCATAGCATCTTCCCCATCGTTCATTGTACATTGCATGACAGACTGCAAATCTGGGGTGTCTGGAAATGTTTCTCTTAATGCGTCCCACACCCTTGCACGTACTGTGTTAAAAGAGGCACCATCATGGCGATCGCAGTCTAATGTTACCCCCGGGAAACCAGCCTTTACCCATACTCTATCAGCTTGATCCCCAACTGCCGATACTAGCAAACTCTTCACATCACCTATTGCTAGTGGTACCCCGGCTGTGTGTTTCTCAAATGCGTATATCCACTTGCTTGCCCCTCCTGATAGCGGTGGTAATAACTTTAACAGATTGGCCTTATCCATCTGAGCCCAGGGTATGCAATTCGGCCTCCCTCCTCCCCTGTGTATTAGTGGGAGTTGTAACTTCCCCTTTGTTGTCTTATCTGTACTCACCTTCATTCCGTTCTTTCCCAGTGGCGCCATCTTTCCCAACCTATTCCTTAGTCGTCCTGTCCACTCCTCTTCCATTGTTCTCCCTGAACATGAGTCATCCAACCCCTCACTTCCTCCTCCCATGGCCATGCTTAATCTTTCACTTTCCTCTAAGTCCTCTCCTATATCACACAATAGCTCCTCTCTACCTCCTGTGGTCCTTATCTCATCGTCAGTGCGCTCCTCCCTCTCCTCTAGTTCAATTATTCAGGCGGTTCTTCTTGTATCCTAAACAATATCTCCCCCTTCTTCCATCCTTCCTCAATGGTTGTATCATGACTCTGTGCTCTTGATGGGAGCTCTGACCTAGCAGCATTAGTCGCAGTCTGTTCACATATGCTTTTTATCCTCGAGAGCTCGTCCTTTGCTACAGAGAGCCTGGACTCTAGGTCTTCTGTTAGTTTCTCTATGTTCACTATTGGTGTACTTACCTGGTCGCGCTCTCTATGACTCTCATACGGTGGGGGTGCTGTGTTTTTGGGGGTACATATGTCGGGTCACTGTATCCTTCTGCGGGCACTTGCTTATTTAGTATTGGGTAAAACCTAGTTACCTCTACTGGTGGCTCCCCTTCCGGCATCACCTTGTCGTGTTTTGGTATCAGTAATGGATTATCAGTGGTAGATGGCAGATCAGTATCTAACTCCTTTTTCTTAGGTGGGGGTACTTCTTCAAACAACCTCCATAGGTCTAATATTTCTCTCCTATTATGTAGCTGCTTCCCCTTCTATTTCAAAATAATGCATGTAGCTACCATATCTAGGGCACTCTTGTCAAACGATCCCCCTTCTGGCCATATTTGGGGTAACCCTTCCCCCTTTAGCTCTGTAATCCACTGGTCGTGATATTTCTTAATGCGTTCAGCATACCCAGGTAGATTCTTACAAATATGGGCTAATGGTGTTTCTGTCCCCATAGTTTGTGGCTGCTCAGTACTGATGTATATCTATATATATATATATATCTCTTTATATAGATGCGTCACCAGATATATCTGAGTATTTGTGTATCACTGCGTGTGGGGACCTGCGTGTGCTTCGGTCACCTGAACAATCTAAGAACTGCTGTGCACAGCCTTTTTTCTGTATACTTTTAGGGGGCACATGCAAGAGCAAAGCACCCTTCGTACCCCGCCAATATCTTCAGCACATTTATCCAAAGAAAAAACAGTTCACATTACTGCATTGCACATTTCCTTGCAAAATTTCTTCTGGTCGCACTTACCATGACCACACCATAATTATACACTAATGACCACTCTTACACATTCAACGTGACAAATACGTTTTGGCACATGTGATGCTTACACACTTATAGACAACACTCTATTCACTGCTCAATTTGTGATCCCTTTCCTCCCTTACTAGCTGTCCCTCTCTTTCTCAATCTGATATTAATTCTTCTTTTAGTCTTGATATACACTCGTCTTCCTTCTTACATTCTTATTATTATTTTTTTTTGTACTAACCCTGTTTTTTCCCCGTAAACCCAGAGAGAAGAATAGAAAGAATAGCAGTCCCTAATATGTTCACTGTGTCTCCCTTTTACCAGACACCTTTATCTTATTTTCACTTCTTCATATATTCCCAGTACTAGTCAAGATAGCACTATGCGGCGCCGCCTTCTACCCCCTCGCGGAGCTAGGTTCCCGTCTCTTTATCTCTTTTCACCTCTTGATCCTAATGGCCATATGCAAAGAAAAAGTAAAGAAAGTCTAAAGTGGTTCTTAGTAGTCCCAAAGTGTCCCCTTTCAAATAGCCTTGTTCCCTGTCCTGTTTTCCTCCCCTTCTCCCTTTATGGTCACTCGCACTTAATACTCACGTGCCCGTCTTGAACCGAGAGTCTCCGAACTGGGTCCGTCCAGGCAGTGTTGCCATGCGCTCAACGGTTAGCCCCGGCTCCGGCGAGCGGTACTCAAAGGGGATTTTTCAACCGGGATCCCGTACCCTCTCTCTGTTGAGTGCGCACTTCTGAGCGTACCGGTCGCCGTTGGTGGGCAGCCTTCCGGAGCCGGCGCACCGTGCGTATCCCTTTTCGACCGGAGATTTTCGTACCAAATGGGCCGGTAGGGATATGTATATGTTAAGAAAAAATAATCATCACGCTGTCGGGGTCACCACTGAAGGCGAGCGTCCCCCAGATAGCACGATCTACCTCACAATGAGATACAATAATGGACTCTCCCAAGATGGGAATAAGGCTAAGACAAGTGCGGGTGAAATTAAATGGGAGTTTATAAATCAGAACAGGGCATGCAAAGGACTCTGCAAACTCCGAGAGCGCTCTGTCTGACAATAGCAAAGACAGGCGTATATATTTACAAAAAATGTCATAAGAACGTACATACTGTAGGGGGCACAAGTTTGTGGGGATTGGGTGGCGACGACTAACTATAGGTGCTGCTGTGATGTGGTTTGCCGTGGTTGGTGGACATCACTGGTTACCCTCGTGGGCTGGGCTGGGCCGGGCAGGTCAGCTGGGTTCATCCGGACGGTGTTGTTGTGCCAGCCGTGACCAGTGTCAGTGATGAACGTCTTTCCTGGCTTTCTGCCCTAAGGCCACGCACACCGCAGTCATTCAATATTGCAATATTATCTTCCCCGGTAAATCTTCCAATAGGTTATTCTACAGGTTAATGCAACACAGGAGGAATGCACCTAGAGTGGGGTCTTTTGGTGATACATCAATACATGGTTACCATCGTCCTGTTGACCGGGTATCATGGGTCGCGAGGTTGGGTCTCAGGGCAGGGGACGAGCTGTCAGAGTTATCATGTCCTGTTAGAAGTCATTATAAATGTGTTCCTGCATTGTTGCTATAATATTGTGTGTCCTAATTTTACAGGGGCCATTAACCTAGGGTGAGCCGGTGGGTCGTGGAGCCTAAGAAAGGGCGCCTTTGGGCCTGCGTTTATGGCCGGGGTTTACTGCTGGGTTGTAAATAATTCAGGTGGCAGGCCGTGGCCCTGGGTGCTGCGGGGGAATGTGAATGTTTGAAGCGGCTCCAGCCGAATTGGGGGAGGTGGAGCAGAGCAGCGCAGGCCTCTGCTTTCCGTCTGGCAGGCTTCACTGGGGGGAAGGCGGAATGGCCTTGCATGTGCTCACAAAGGTATTTTCCTCGTGTGTTGCAGATTTAAGTGGAAGAGGCATGAACATTCATATAATATACAATACTTCATTGAGTCTTTTCAAAGCTTATGTTTTCAACATTGTTAATGCCTTTTACATTGTCATTTCAAATGCGTTACATATGTGGTAGGTATTTAACAATCACAACATTTTGTTACATTTCTATACATGCGCGGTAAGTGAGGTAGTAGTAAGGTTGGTGGAGCACGCAGGAACAACCGGCTAATAAGACTGATAGTAGTGACACATGGTGAGCTTTGACATACATACTGTGCATTTTCGTGCACCACTTACATGAGCTCCCAATAGGGTTGTATTCGTCTCCCTTTGTACTCTAGCAGCATTAGTTCAGTTATGGCATGGGACCCTGGGGTGCAATCTTCTCGGCGAAACATATAACATGAAAACCCCGGGACACTTTTACCATTTGCGCATAGCTACGGGGATATGGGTACTTCAACCCGAATGCCATATAAACACACATTCTGCCATCTTCATGGAGGTTACATGTTTTTAGTCAGAAAGGTCATGGAGAAAAGAGTTTCAGCACAGGCAGTTTGCTCATTACTATTTGGGGGCTCTGCTTTTGTCAGGGGACCATTTTACAGTTCTTTTCCACCCCGGCCATGCTGGGAACAGTGATACACTGCGGAAGGTGAAATGTTACAGTGTTTGCATCTAGTACTAGCTCATGTCCGTCTGTTCGCGGGAACTGGCTCTCAGCGGATCTGCCAGGGAGCTGCGGCCGCAGGGACAAGTGAGACTCTCCAGGGGTGGGGGCCGCGCTGTGGTGCACAGGGCTCAAACCATTTTGATTTCACAAAATTGTTTCCAGGGCCTAGCTAAATACAGCATGTTTGGTCAATGTCTTCAGCCAGTGAGAACCCCTGACGAGCCATGGACTTCACAGGGGGGAGAGCTGCAGGGGAGGGGGGTCGCTTGGACCAATCCTCCCATACACTTGTAAGCATGAATTTTTTGTGTTTTATTCAATTTTATTGTGTGTAGGTAAAATGAATTATTTTGTAATATAAATGAAACTCAGTACTATACCTCCCTTTGGTTTGTTGCAGTATATAGTTTCCCACAAAGTAGGGAGGTTGGTACCGCCCACTGGGTTCCGCCGATGTGAGATTGGGGAATCTTCTACCATCCAGCTGTGCCGCACATGAAATCTTTCTACCCAAGGTTTTCAGGGCCCGACTGTAGGAATCATCTACCATCCAGCTGTGCTGCACATAAAATCGTTCTACCTAAGGTCTTCAGGGCCCGACTGGAGGAATCCTCTACCATCCAGCTGTGCTGCACTTGAAATCGTTCTACCCAAGGCTTTCAGGGACAACTGGAGGAATCATCTACCATCCAGCTGTGCCGCATGTGAAATCGTTCTACCCAAGGTTTTCAGGGCCCGACTGGAGGAATCCTCTACCATCCAGCTGTGCTGCACTTGAAATCGTTCTACCCAAGGCTTTGAGGGACAACTGGAGGAATCATCTACCATCCAGCTGTGCCGCATGTGAAATCATTCTACCCAAGGTTTTCAGGGCCTGACTGGAGGAACATCTACCACCCAGCTGTGCTGCACATTACATCGTTCTACAAAAGGTTTTCAGGACCCGACTAGAGGAATCATCTATCATCTAGCTGTGCTGCACATGTAATCAGTCTACCCAGGACCATCAGGATCGCACTGGAGGGATCATCTACCATCCAGCTGTTCTGTACATGAAATCATTCTACAAAGGTTTTCAGGACCCGACTGAAGGAAGCATCTACCAGCCAGCTGTGCCGGACATGTAATAATGCAACCCAAGGTTTTCAGGACCTAACTTGAGAAATCCTCTACCATCTTGCTCTGCTGCACTTGAAATCAGTCTGTCAAGAGTCTTCAGGACCTGACTGGAGGAATCATCTACCATCCAGCTGTGCTGCATGTGAAATCGTTCTACCCACGTTTTTCAGGGACCGACATGAGGAATCATCTACAATCCAGCTGTGCTGCACATGAAATCATTCTATGCAAGGTTTTCAGGACCTGACTGGAGGAATCATCTACCATCCAGGTCTGTCGCACGTGAAATCGTTGTACCCATGGCTTTCAGGGCCCAACTGGAGGAATCATCTGCTATCCAGCTGTGCTGCACATGACATTGTTCTACCCAAGGTTTTCAGGGCTCGACTGGAGGAATCATCTGGAGGAATCGTCTACCACCCAGCTCTGCTGCATGTGAAATCAATCTAACCAACGTTTTCCGCACCTGACTGGAGGAATCATCTACCATCTAGCTGTGCTGCACATGAAATCGGTCTACCCAGGACCTTCAGGATCTCACTGAAGGAATCATCTGAAATCCAGCTGTGCTGCACATGAAATCAATATACCCAAGGTTTGCAGAACCCGACTGGAGTAATGATCTACCATCCAGCTGTGCCGCACATGAAATTATGCTACCCAAGATTTTCAGGACTTGACTGGAGGAATCCTCTACCATCTTGCTGTTCTAGCGTTTGGGTAGTTGTTTTAGTTTGTCCTTCCTTTTGCACTTGAAATCAGTCTGTCAAGAGTCTTCAGGATCTGACTGGAGGAATCATCTACCATCCAGCTGTGCCGCATGTAAAATCGTTCTACCCAGGTTTTACATGGCACGAAAGGAGGAATCATCTACCATCCAGCTGTGATGCACACAAAATCGTTCTACCCAGGATTTTCAGGACCTGACTGAAGGAATCATCTACCAGCCAGCTGTGCCACATGTGAACTCATTCTATTCAAGGTTTTCAAGACCCGACCAGAGGAATCATCTGCCACCCAACTATACTGCATATGAAATCATTCTACCCAACGTTTCCAGGGCCTGACTGGAGGAATCATCTACCATCCAGCTGTGCTGCACAGGAAATCGTTCTACCCAAGGTTTTCAGGGTCCAACTGGAGGAATCATCTACCATCCAGCTATGCAACATGTGAAATCATTCTACCCAAGGTTTTCAGGGCCTGACTGGAGGAATCCTCTGCCATCCAGCTGTGCCGCACGTGAAATCAATCTACCCAAGGTTTTCAGGACCGAACAGGAGGAATCATCTACTGTCCAGCTGTGCTGCACATGGACTTGTTCTACCCATGGTTTTCAGGACCTGACTGGAGGAATCAACTACCATCCAGCTGTGCAACATGTGAAATCGTTCTACCCAAGGCTTTCAGGGCGACTGGAGGAATCCTCTGCCATCCAGCTGGGCCGCACATGAAATCAATCTACCCTAGGTTTCCATGGCACGACTGAAGAAATCTACTATCCAGCTCTGCTGCACATGAAATTGGTCTACTGAAGGTTTTCAGGGTCCAACTGGAGGAACCATCTACCATCCAACTGTGCAACACGTCAAATCGTTCTATCCAGGGTTTCTAGGGCCTGACTGGAGGAATCCTCTGCCGTCCAGCTGTGCCGCACGTGACATCAATTTACCCAATGTTTTCAGGACCTGACAGTAGGAATCATCTACTATCCAGCTGTGCTGCACATTAAATTGTTCTACCCAAGGTTTTCAGGAGCCAACTGGAGGAATCATCTACCATCCTGCTGTGCCGAACATGAAATTATGCTACTTGAGGTTTACAGGACTTGACTGGAGAAATGATCTACCATCTTGCTCTGCTGCACTTGAAATCAGTCTGTCAATTTCTTCAGGACCTGACTGGATGAATCATCTACAATCCTGCAGTGCAGCTCGTGAAATCGGTCTGCCCAGGACCTTCAAGATCTCACTGGAGGAATCATCTACCATCCAGCTGTGCCGCAAATGAAAATAGTCTTTCCGGTATCTTAATGACCCGCCTGTACCAAGTGTGCACCCTCTCCAATTGCTCGTCATTCCAGCCTCGTGCTGTGTTTGATTCTGCTCACTTGCACTTATTATACCTCTCCCCTCCTCCTTAATCATTGCTCCTTCTCCCCTTCCTGCACTTCTCTTACCCCTTGTTTAGCACTTGCATGATCCCAATGTCTCAAGACCTATTAGGAACATTTTGTTTTGCTTTACCACCTCCCTTTACCATCACCCCTTTGTCTTGATGCGCCTTGAAATACTGTACTTGCTGTATAGGCGCCTTATAAATAGCTAATAATAAAAAATAAATAAAATCCTCTACCATACAGCGGTGCAACATGACAAATCAGCATACACAGGGTCGATAGGAGCTTACTGGAATAATCATCTACCATCGAGCTGTGCTGCATATAAAATCGGTTTGCTTAGGGTATTCAGGAGCTAACTGGAGGAATCATATGACGGTGCCAGTGTACCTGGATGGGCTCAATCTTACCATGCGCCCACAGCTCCATGCCGTACATAGCAACAGTGGTGGCTTTTCCAGTTCCCCTGGATGGGCTCAATCTTACCATACCCCCACAGCTCCATGCCGTACATAGCAACAGAGGTGGCTTTGCCATTGCACCTGGATGGACTCAATCTTACCATGCCCCCACAGCTCCATGTCATACATAGAAACAGACGTGGCTTTTCCAGTGCCCCTGGATGGGTTCAATCTTACCATGCTCCCACACCTCCATGCTGTACATAGCAACAGAGGTGGCTTTGCCATTGCACCTGGATGGGCTCAACCTTGCAATGCCGTACATAGCAACAGAGGTGGCTTTGCCATTGCACCTGGATGGGCTCAATCTTACCCTGCCCCCACAGCTCTATGTCCTAGATAGCAACAGAGGTGGCTTTGCCATTGCAACTGGATGGGCTCAATCTTACCATGCCCCCACAGCTCCATGTCATGCATAGCAACAGAGGTGGCTTTGCCATTGCAACTGGATGGGCTCAATCTTACCATGCCCCCACACCTCCATGCCGTACATAGCAACAAAGGTGGCTTTGCCATTGCACCTGGATGGCTCAATCCTGCCATAAAGTACATAACAAAAGAGGTGGCTTTGCCATTGCAACTGGATGGTCTCAATCTTACCATGCCCCCACAGAATCATGCCGTACATAGCAACAGAGGTGGCTTTGCCAGTGCACCTGGATGGGCTCAATCTTACCATGTCCCCACAGCTCCATGCCGTGCATAGCAAAGAGGTGGCTTTGCCATTGCACCTGGATGCACTCAATCTTAGCATGCCCACGCAGCTCCATGTTGTACATAGAAACAGAGGTGGCATTTCCAGTGCCCCTGGATGGGCTCAATCCTACCATGCTCCCACACCTCCATTCCGTACATAGCGACAGAGGTGGCTTTGCCATTACACCTGGATGGCCTCACTCTTGCCACGCCGAACATAGCAACAGGGGTGGCTTTGCCAATGCACCTGGAAGGGCTGAATCTTACCATGCCCCCACAGCTCCATGTCGTACATAGCAACATAGGTGGCTTTGCCATTGCAGATGGATGGGCTGAATCTTACCTTTCCCCCACAACTCCATGTCGTACATAGCAACAAAGGTGGTTTTGCCAGTGCACCTGGATGGGCTCAATATTACCATGCTCCCACAGCTCCATGCCGTACATAGCAACAGTGGTGGCTTTTCCAGTTCCCCTGGATGGGCTCAATCTTACCATACCCCCACAGCTCCATGCCGTACATAGCAACAGAGGTGGCTTTGCCATTGCACCTGGATGGACTCAATCTTACCATGCCCCCACAGTTCCATGTCATACATAGAAACAGACGTGGCTTTTCCAGTGCCCATGGATGGGTTCAATCTTACCATGCTCCCACACCTCCATGCTGTACATAGCAACAGAGGTGGCTTTGCCATTGCACCTGGATGGGCTCAACCTTGCAATGCCGTACATAGCAACAGAGGTGGCTTTGCCATTGCACCTGGATGACTCAATCTTACCCTGCCCCCACAGCTCCATGTCGTAGATAGCAACAGAGGTGGCTTTGCCATTGCAACTGGATGGGCTCTATCTTACCATGCTCCCACAGCTCCATGTCATACATAACCACAGAGGTGGCTTTGCCATTGCAACTGGATGGGCTCAATCTTACCATGCCCCCACACATCCATGCCGTACATAGCAACAAAGGTGGCTTTGCCATTGCAACTGGATGGGCTCAATCCTGCCATGCCATACATAACAACAGAGGTGGCTTTGACATTGCAACTAGATGGTCTCAATCTCCATGCCGTACATAGCAACAGAGGTGGCATTTCCTTTGCACCTGGATGTACTCAATCTTACCATGCCTCACAGCTAAATGATGTACAAAGCAAAAGAGGTGGCTTTGCCAGTGCACCTGGATGGGCTCAATCTTACCATGCCCCCACAGCTCCATGCCGTGCATAGCAACAGAGGTGGCTTTGCCATTGCACCTGGATGCACTCAATCTTAGCATGCCCACACAGCTCCATGTCGTACATAGAAACTGAGGTGGCATTTCCAGTGCCCCTGGATGGGCTCAATCCTACCATGCTCCCACACCTCCATGCCGTACATAGCGACAGAGGTGGCTTTGCCATGGCACCTGGATGGGCTCACTCTTGCCACGCCGAACATAGCAACAGGGGTGGCTTTGCCATTGTAACTGGAAGGGCTCAATCTTACCATGCCCCCAAAGCTCCATGCCGTACATAGCAACAGAGGTGGCTTTGCCATTGCAAATGGATGGGCTCAATCTTACCTTTCCCCCACAACTCCATGTCGTACATAGCAACAAAGGTGGCTTTGCCAGTGCACCTGGATGGGCTCAATATTACCATGCTCCCACAGCTCCATGACTTACATAGCAACAGGGGTGGCTTTTCCAGTGCCCCTGGATGGGCTCAATCTTACCATGCTCCCACACCTCCATGCCGTACATAGCAACAGAGGTGGCTTTGCCATTGCACCTGGATGGGCTCAATCCTGCCATGCCGTACATAACAACAGAGGTGGCTTTGCCATTGCACCTGGATGGGCTCAATCTTACCTTGCACCCACATCTCCATGCCGTACATAGCAACAGAGGTGGCTTTGCCAGTGCAATTAGGCAGACTCAATCTTACCATGCCCCACAGCAAAATGACGTACACAGCAACAGAGGTGGTTTTGCGAGTGCACCTGGATGGAATCAATCTTACCATGCCCCCACAGCTCCATGCCATACATGGCAACCGAGGTGGCTTTGCCAATGCACCTGGATGGGCTTAATCTTACCATGCCCCACAGCTCCATGCCGTACATAGCAACAGAGGTGGCTTTTCCAGTGCACCTGGATGGGCTCAATCTTACCATGCCCCCACACCTCCATGCCGTACATAGCAAGAGAGGTGGCTTTGCCATTGCACTTGGATGGGCTCAATCTTGCCATGCCGAACATAGAAACAGATGTGGCTTCGCCATTGCACCGCATAGCTCAATCTTACCATGCCCCGACAGCTCCATGTCGTACATAGAAACAGAGGTGGCTTTCCAGTGCCCCTGGATGGGCTCAATCTTACCATGCTCCCACACCTCCATGCCGTACATAGCAACAGAGGTGGCTTTGCCATTGCAACTGGATGGGCTCAATCTTACCATGCCCCCACAGCTCCATGTCATACATAGCAACAGAGGTGGCTTTGCCATTGCAACTGGATGGGCTCAATCTTACCATGCCCCCACACCTCCATGCCGTACATAGCAACAAAGGTGGCTTTGCCATTGCACCTGGATGGCTCAATCCTGCCATAAAGTACATAACAACAGAGGTGGCTTTGCCATTGCAACTGGATGGTCTCAATCTTACCATGCCCCCACAGAATCATGCCGTACATAGCAACAGAGGTGGCTTTGCCAGTGCACCTGGATGGGCTCAATCTTACCATGTCCCCACAGCTCCATGCCGTGCATAGCAAAGAGGTGGCTTTGCCATTGCACCTGGATGCACTCAATCTTAGCATGCCCACGCAGCTCCATGTTGTACATAGAAACAGAGGTGGCATTTCCAGTGCCCCTGGATGGGCTCAATCCTACCATGCTCCCACACCTCCATGCCGTACATAGCGACAGAGGTGGCTTTGCCATTGCACCTGGATGGGCTCACTCTTGCCACGCCGAACATAGCAACAGGGGTGGCTTTGCCAATGCACCTGGAAGGGCTGAATCTTACCATGCCCCCACAGCTCCATGTCGTACATAGCAACATAGGTGGCTTTGCCATTGCAAATGGATGGGCTGAATCTTACCTTTCCCCCACAACTCCATGTCGTACATAGCAACAAAGGTGGTTTTGCCAGTGCACCTGGATGGGCTCAATATTACCATGCTCCCACAGCTCCATGCCGTACATAGCAACAGTGGTGGCTTTTCCAGTTCCCCTGGATGGGCTCAATCTTACCATACCCCCACAGCTCCATGCCGTACATAGCAACAGAGGTGGCTTTGCCATTGCACCTGGATGGACTCAATCTTACCATGCCCCCACAGCTCCATGTCATACATAGAAACAGACGTGGCTTTTCCAGTGCCCCTGGATGGGTTCAATCTTACCATGCTCCCACACCTCCATGCTGTACATAGCAACAGAGGTGGCTTTGCCATTGCACCTGGATGGGCTCAACCTTGCAATGCCGTATATAGCAACAGAGGTGGCTTTGCCATTGCACCTGGATGACTCAATCTTACCCTGCCCCCACAGCTCCATGTCGTAGATAGCAACAGAGGTGGCTTTGCCATTGCAACTGGATGGGCTCTATTTTACCATGCTCCCACAGCTCCATGTCATACATAACCACAGAGGTGGCTTTGCCATTGCAACTGGATGGGCTCAATCTTACCATGCCCCCACACATCCATGCCGTACATAGCAACAAAGGTGGCTTTGCCATTGCAACTGGATGGGCTCAATCCTGCCATGCCATACATAACAACAGAGGTGGCTTTGCCATTGCAACTAGATGGTCTCAATCTCCATGCCGTACATAGCAACAGAGGTGGCATTTCCTTTGCACCTGGATGTACTCAATCTTACCATGCCTCACAGCTAAATGATGTACAAAGCAAAAGAGGTGGCTTTGCCAGTGCACCTGGATGGGCTCAATCTTACCATGCCCCCACAGCTCCATGCCGTGCATAGCAACAGAGGTGGCTTTGCCATTGCACCTGGATGCACTCAATTTTAGCATGCCCACACAGCTCCATGTCGTACATAGAAACTGAGGTGGCATTTCCAGTGCCCTTGGATGGGCTCAATCCTACCATGCTCCCACACCTCCATGCCGTACATAGCGACAGAGGTGGCTTTGCCATGGCACCTGGATGGGCTCACTCTTGCCACGCCGAACATAGCAACAGGGGTGGCTTTGCCATTGTAACTGGAAGGGCTCAATCTTACCATGCCCCCACAGCTCCATGCCGTACATAGCAACAGAGGTGGCTTTGCCATTGCAAATGGATGGGCTCAATCTTACCTTTCCCCCACAACTCCATGTCGTACATAGCAACAAAGGTGGCTTTGCCAGTGCACCTGGATGGGCTCAATATTACCACGCTCCCACAGCTCCATGACTTACATAGCAACAGGGGTGGCTTTTCCAGTGCCCCTGGATGGGCTCAATCTTACCATGCTCCCACACCTCCATGCCGTACATAGCAACAGAGGTGGCTTTGCCATTGCACCTGGATGGGCTCAATCCTGCCATGCCGTACATAACAACAGAGGTGGCTTTGCCATTGCACCTGGATGGGCTCAATCTTACCTTGCACCCACATCTCCATGCCGTACATAGCAACAGAGGTGGCTTTGCCAGTGCAATTAGGCAGACTCAATCTTACCATGCCCCACAGCAAAATGACGTACACAGCAACAGAGGTGGTTTTGCGAGTGCACCTGGATGGAATCAATCTTACCATGCCCCCACAGCTCCATGCCATACATGGCAACCGAGGTGGCTTTGCCAATGCACCTGGATGGGCTTAATCTTACCATGCCCCACAGCTCCATGCCGTACATAGCAACAGAGGTGGCTTTTCCAGTGCACCTGGATGGGCTCAATCTTACCATGCCCCCACACCTCCATGCCGTACATAGCAACAGAGGTGGCTTTGCCATTGCACTTGGATGGGCTCAATCTTGCCATGCCGAACATAGAAACAGATGTGGCTTTGCCATTGCACCGCATGGGCTCAATCTTACCATGCCCCCACAGCTCCATGTCGTACATAGAAACAGAGGTGGCTTTCCAGTGCCCCTGGATGGGCTCAATCTTACCATGCTCCCACACCTCCATGCCGTACATAGCAACAGAGGTGGCTTTGCCATTGCACCTGGATGGGCTCAATCTTGCCATGCCGAACATAGCAACAGAGGTGGCTTTGCCATTGCAACTGGATGGGCTCAATCTTACCATGCCCCCACAGCTCCATGTCGTACAAAGCAGCAGAGGTGGCTTTGCCATTGCAACTGGATGCGCTCAATCTTACCATTCCCCCACAACTCCATGTCGTACATAGCAACAAAGGTGGCTTTGCCAGTGCACCTGGATGGGCTCAATCTTACCATGCTCCCACAGCTCCATGACGTACATAACAACAGAGGTGGCTTTTCCAGTGCCCCTGGATGTGCTCAATCTTACCATGCTCCCACACCTCCATGCCGTAAATAGCAATAGAGGTGGCTTTGCCATTGCATCTGGATGGGCTCAATCCTGCCATGTCGTACATAACAAGAGATGTGGCTTTGCCATTGCACCTGGATGACCTCAATATTACATGCGCCCACCGCTCCATGCCGTACATAGCAACAGAGGTGGCTTTGCCAGTGCAACTGGGCAGACTCAATCTTACTATGCCCCCACAGCTCCATGCCATACATAGCAACAGAGGTGGCTTTGCCATTTCACCTGGATGTACTCAATCTTACCATGCCCCCACAGCTAAATGACGTACAAAGCAACAGAGGTGGCTTTGCCAGTGCACCTGGATGGGCTCAACCTTACCATGCCCCCACAGCTCCATGCCGTACATACCAAAAGAGGTGGCTTTGCCAGTGCACCTGGATGGGCTTAAACTTGCAATGCACCCGCAGCTCCATGCCGTACATAGCAACGGAGTTGGCTTTGCCAGTGCCCCTGGATGGGCTCAATTTTACCATGACCCCACAGCTCATGCCATACATGGAAACAGAGGTGGCTTTTCCAGTGCCCCTGGATGCGCTCAATCTTACCATGCTCCCACACATCAATGCCGTACATAGCAACAGAGGTGGCTTTGCCATTGCACCTGGATGGGCTCAATCTTGCCATGCCGAACATAGCAACAGAGGTGGCTTTGCGATTGCACCTGGATCAGCTAATTCTTACCATGCCCCCACAGCTCCAAATCGTACATTGCAACAGAGGTGGCTATGCCATTGCAACTGGATGGGCTCAATCTTACCATGTTCCCACAGATCCATGACGTAAATAGCAACAGAGGTGGCTTTTCCAGTGCCCCTGGATGGGCTCACTATTACCATGCTCCCACACCTCCATGCCGTAGATAGCAACAGAGGTGGCTTTGCCATTGCACCTGGATGGGCTCAATCCTACCATGCCGAACATAGTGACAGAGGTGGCTTTGCCATTGCAACTGGATGTACTCAATCTTACCATTCCCCCACAACTCCATGTCATACATAGCAACAAAGGTGGCTTTTCCATTGCACCTGGATGGTCTCAATCTTACCATGCCCCCAAAGCTCCATGCCGTACATAGCAACAGAGGTAGCTCTGCCATTATAAACTTTGAGCAGCAGCTCGTCCGGTTTTGCTTTAAACATGGCCGTAGCTCTGCCCCCCCCCTTCCAATAGCTTGTTTGAAAATCTAACCTTCTGCCTATTGATATTGGCTTCTGCTCTAAGGTTTGATGAAAATCTAACTCCCAGGTAGTCAAAGCTATCTACCCTGGGGATTAAAACACCCTTGCTATAATGGCCTGAAAGTTGGGTTCACGATTCCCCCTTCTACACACCAAGACTGACAATTTTTGAGCATTGACCTTTAGGTCCAGTGAGTCCATAAATAAAGAGTAATCATCAATAAGACGCTGCAGGCCTCTTGGGGTGCAGGCCAACAAGACTGCATCGCCTGCATAGGCCAGTAGTGGCAGACACCTATTGCCCAGCCTAGCAGTGTCTGGAGCAGACTTGAATAAATGATCATATCGGCCATGTATAGAGAGACAAAAGAACAGAGGGGGGCAGTCCACAGCCCTGGCAAAACCCACGCTCCGCCTGAAAGAAGACAGTGCACCATCCATGCACCCCACTCCTCACAGATGCAATCTCTCAAGAAGAACTACCAGGGCACTTGGGCAATTCAAGGATCTGCGCACACCACAAAGCTTGTCCCGATTGACCTTATGAAATGTGGTGCTCTGATCCATGAAAGCAAGAATGATTTGCTCCTCCTTAATATACAATGAGTGGGCCGCCACCAGAGATTCAGGGCCTGCTCTGCGGTTCCAATGCCTAGTCTGAACCCCAGCTGGATAAGGGAAGGTATGTTGCTACACTCTGCCCAAGACTCCAATCTCCCCAAAATTGCCCTCTCCAGGATCTTAAACACAGAGTCCAAAAGGGAGATTGGTCTGTATGACGCTGGTAGTGAACACGGCCCCTTTTTTTATAAATTGGGTGGATTACTGCACATGACCAGCAGGCGGGGTACGTGCACCCTGCGCAAATAGCATTAAACCCCATGGTCAGAATGGGGACCCAAAGGTCTGGCTCTGACAAAAACGGATCCGCTGTCACATTATCAGGGCCTGGTGCTCTGTTTCCAGCTTGGCATTTTATTGCGGACACAATTCCCCCTGCTGTAAAAAAAAATGTTTCCTTCTGTTGGAGATAGTGAATGCAGGGAGTGCATGACTCATGGGCACTCAGAGAGAACACCCAAATGACTGGTACTGTGTAAAGAGGAATAATGGGATACCTATATGGAAGGTTAAAGTCACTTAAGAGAAGGAGGTGATGTTTATTGGAAAGAGAATCAAGGAGTTGCCATAGTTCATCAAAGAATGGTGCAGTGGGGCCAGGAGGGTGATAGATGGAGATGATGTGAAATGGGTGAGCCAGGGCAATAGTAGAGATGGTGAATTAAAAGGTGGTAGGACAGGCGTGGCATTGGGGATTTGTGAGACAATGAGGCGGGAACAGAGTAGGTGTCCGATGCCTCCACCTCGGCCAATTAGACGAAGACAGTGAATGAAGGATAATTTGGAGTCATGTAGGGCCGCCAGAGTGGCAGTGTCAGAAGGGGAAATCCAGGTTTCAGTGATAGCAAGGAGGTCTGGGGAGGAGAGCTGGCATGCAAGTAGTCAGTGATAAAGGAGGTTCTGTTGAATACAGACTGAGCATTCCAGAGTGCAATGTTTAGTTGTGGCAGTAAGGAAGAGTAGAGAAGTTGAGCATCAAAGAAAGAGCGGTGAGGTAGATAGGTGTATGGGGAGATGTGGTTTGCTTGTTGACTTTGTTTGTTAGAAGTAGGAGGTGCAAAAAAGATGGAGGAGTGGCAGCTTTGAGACGTGGGTTTTATGAAAGTGATAGGGAAGGAGGAAGTTGTAGCGTGATTGGAGAAAGCGTAGGGAGAGGTGAGTCGGAGGAGCAGCAGGAGTGAATGCATTATAGGTGGGTACCACAGCATGGAGCGACAGCACAGTAATTAGCACGCTCGTGGTACTCATATGTGCAGCAGGTAGGAAGGCAAAAGCAAAAGCTCATAGGTGAAGAGGGAAATAGGCTGGTCAATGGCTGATTGTCACCCTTTACTCTTCCGCCCATGCTGGGACACCCCGGTCTGGATGGCCTAGGGAGTTCAGATAAGGCTTCACAGGCATGCGTCACCTGATAACTTAGTCTCTCTAATTTTGTCCGTGGTGGTGCTGGAATGCAGCAATTTCTTCATGTTTGGTGTTCCCAGAGGAGTCTTTTGTGGCCTGTAGCTAGTAGTTGGGCCAAATTAAGATGGCCACCAGAAGTGATGTCACCGACAGGAAGTGATGTCATTGATAGGAAGTGAAACCACATATAGGAAGTGAAGCCATGAACCGCAAGTGACATCACATGGTCTCATCCAGATCACCTAGTAAGTCAGTGGATGGTCTCTCTGTTGTTGAGGTACTTTAGCATTTGAATATTATTGGCAGAATAACCAGAAAAATGCCACAAAGTGTTTATAAGAGATGCTATTTTTTATAGAAAAATAAACCACATGCGACAGAGACCTTTGAGTACATGTGTCCCTTCCCTAGCTCACAGAATGCTCATGTAAATGGCTTCTGCTCTGCTGATTGACCTCTCACGGCTCAGTTGCTGCAGACCCCTTTTTGTCATCCATGGTGTCTACTTACCCCCTCTGACCCAATCTGTTTAGATCAGGGGTTTGCAATCTTAAGCTCTCCTGATGTTTTGAACTACAACTCACATGAGGCCTATCCAGCATAGTCAACGGTGAGCAATCAGAGTTGTAGTCCAAAATAAATGTAGAGCCAAGGGTGGGTTGGAGACCTCTACTTTCGATCTATGCCACCCTTGTTGTTGCTAAATTACCTTACAATACTTAAGTTTCCTCTGCCGTTCTCATTGGTCCATCGTCTCCTGCATTTATTTAAGGGGACACTCCATTGCATTCATCACACCTCACAAGGCGCCCAGTCTACTCTCATTAGCGGTTAATGAACCACATGGACAGCGCCATACCACAAACCCTCAACTTCTTTCACAATTTCCTGCCACGTCATTACCACCCTACGTGACACGTTTGCTTTCCCCGGGCGGACGTTTAAAACCTCTGAACCTATTTAACAGTATGTCTGTCAAATGATAGGAAGTAGAGCACAGCAACATTTCACATTCAGTAACAGGAAGTTCTCAGGTGAAGCACTTTCTGTCTGTGTATACCTACACCAAGCAGATCATAAAAATAGTGCTGTGTTTAGAATCTGGTGTTGGCTGCATTTTTTACATGAAACAGCACTTGTCTCTGCCACCGGAAAAGAACTCTTGCTTTTTTCAGCTAAAATGTCTCCACCATACATCATATACTGATGTTGCGCTGGGAAGCTGTTTGCCAATGGATGGATAATTCATTAGTACAAGCTGTTCTCTTTTATTTGGCAAGCAGGCATAATCATTCCTTCTTTCAGAATGAATGCTTTCACCTTCACTGCCTTTCCCCCTTCAAGCTTCAGCGGCCATGTTAGTTATGTTCTAAAATACATGCTTGCCTCGTAGGTTATTTTGTCCTGTCAAAGTTTGGAAAAGGGGCTTATGATGTTTATTTATGTCGCAAAGTGGGGCACCATTGGTGTTTCTGCCATGCTCTTTGGCAGAAAAGGTGCCCAGCAGATCACTGCTGTACTAAACAGCCAGTATTTCTGGCACCGGTAATAGCGGCGCTGGAGATACTGGCAATCCCCTCCAGGGAGTCCAGTGGGACTCTATGGAATGGGGATTTACCACCGTTGCCAGCAGCTAGCATGTCCCAGCAATACCAGGATATCAGGCACCGGTAACAGTAGGTCTGTTTCCCAGTATCCCTCCGGAATTACTGGCAGGATACCGGGAAACTTATAATGAGGGCGATTGCCGATTTGAAAGCAAGTTGAGCCATATGTGGAGAAGATCACATGAAGTAAGTGGGACGATGGTAGAAATGTAATTCATTAGAGAAGGTCAGTTTTCTGAAACTCTGGCTCAATCGTGATGAGAATCTCAACTATCAGAATAATGTTTGATCCGGTGGGAGGATTTAGTTTCACTGTGAATTATGTAGTTTGTGTACAAGGAATTCCTCATGTAGAGACAATGGGCCTCATTACGAGTGTGGCAGCAAATCAGCGGTAAATCCACTGATTTGCCACCAAATTCCTTTACCGTTACCGCTGCTTGGTCTCATAGACTTACCATGGGACTGGCAGCCCGTTGGTCTTAGTCCCCATTTTGGAGGACATAGAACGGTAAATCCGACAAGTTTTGGTGATAAGGTAAAATATTTACCTCCAGCTTTTCCTGTACTTTTTCCCATGAGCTTCTCGTCAGTTGAGGGTCAGGAAATTGAGGAGTCTTTGTCCCTAATCGTTACTGGAAGACTAACCACGGAGTGCTCAGTAAATCAAGGACATCAATCAGTTGCTATTTGCGTTGTCCAGATCAACATGAACTGCCATTCATTTCTTTGTAAATCAGCGAAAACCACATCTTTCTGAGCAGAAATAATATTGTTACATGCATCCCTCCTTGTATATGGTGGTACCGTGATTCTGTAATAGTGTGCAGCTAGCCGCTGAACCTGGCATCTTATAACAGCCAGATGGGGTGTTCCCTGCTTTACAAAGAAATAAAATGCAATTGTGAGATCGATTAGACAGATGTGATTCCTGTACTTATATAACTTGAATGAAACACTGGGTGTTGATGATGTGTTTTTTTGTGATGAGTGGTTAACATCTGTAGGAGGCCATGCCATTAGAATGTCGAAGGATTTATTCTGCACCCACGCAGGTACTGTGTGTATGCAATTCATAACATGTACAAAATGTACATCCTGTTCTCTGTTAACATATGAATGAAGAAGGTATTGCTTCCATATGTTCATGTCACTTTTTCTAAATATTTTCCTTTGTTATGCACTTTGGTTGTGATTTGATTGAACAGTTTAAGTATTTATTTATTGATAACGATAATCGACAATGTTTCCAGAGTGATTTTTGTAATATACCAGCTTAAGTGCCCGGCATAGACCAGGAGGTCCATTCTCAGATTTGTTTTCATATTCCACTGAAAAAGATGTTTGCCACAAAGGAAAAGGCGATACATGTTAATTTCACTAATTAAATGAACACCAAATGTGTACGTATCTCTGATTTAACCTCTGACATGAATATCATATAGTTTGCTTACGCTGATTATCTACAGTGTTGTTAGCAGTGTCGGCCATTTTTGCTGCTAAACACACACTGCAACTATTCAGAGTAAGCATACAAATAGGATATTCATGTGAGAATTTGAATTGGAGGTAGATAGACATTTGGTATGTATTTGGTTCATGCCCAGAATAAATACACATCTTTCATGCGAACTGTGCTCGAACATATGAGTGTCACAGTTCATAAATGATTGCATCTTCTGAAAATGCACATAAAAGTCAGGGCTACCTTTGATGTCAGCTTTCAGATGGAATCAATGTGCACGAATGGTACAGAGTTGTGGGAGTTTTACAATTCATACATTGCTCTACCCCTACAACACACGCTCCTACAACACTCACTCTTGTGACACACATTTTTATGAATTGCTCTTAGTGCGCAAGCTCCTACGACACAGGGTCCTATGACATATGCTATTACATGTGTTCCTTTGACACATGCTCCTAAAACATCCTCTTACCACACACTCCAACGACATGCGTGCCTACACCTCATCATCCCACAACACACTGTTACAACACACACTCCTACAACAAGTGATCCTAGAACACGCTCTGCTATGACATGCACTCTATGAAGCATGCTCATACAACACATGCTCTTAGGAGACATGCTCTATCTATATTTGGTGCATGAACAGAATTAATGTACATATTTCATACCAGCTGTACTAAGAACGTATGAGATTCACAGTTCTTATCTTGCGTCATTGCATCTTGTGAAAACTCACATGAAAGTGAGCGCTGACTTTGATAACAGTTCTTAGATTTAAATTGCGTAGTGTACAAACTGAAAAAATCAACACCTCTGTGCATGTGTGCACACATTAATTCAAGTACGTACTGTAAATGTTATATACACATCTTGTATGTATAGAAAATGCACATCAAAATTAGAATGAATGTACAGATCTAAAATACAAGGACATGTACGTTACGCAAGCTCAGAATAAATCTACTTCTTGTATACAAAATGCGCACACACACACACGTAGAGTATGTACATTACACATGCTCAGAATTAATGTACACATTCTATCCAAAATGTACACAGAATGTACAGTGTGTACATTACATATGCTCAGAATGAATTTACAGCTTCTATGTAAAATGTACATGGATGTGTACAGTGTGTAAATAAAGTGTGCTCAGAATCAATGTTCAGCTACTACACAAAATGCACATGGACATGTAAAGTATATACATTAAACATGCTCAAAATAAATGTACAGTTTCTATCCAATATGTACATGGATATATAGAGTATGTACATTACACACACTCAGAATGAATGTGCAGCATTTATGCAAAATGTACACTGATATGGGGAGTATGTACATTACAAATAAAACACAATCACATAACCATTAAAACAAAAATTGCAATTATTCAAAAATATATCATTTTACAAAATAGTTAAGGCTAAACCAACAAAAACATAGTCTGCAAACATTAGAAATGATAAAGTTAAGGTAACAACATAATAAGCTTTACCAATGAATACAAAAATATATTAAAATCAAATATCATGATAACCTTAACTCACCCATAAACACACAATATTATCAGATTATAATTAGACGCATACAAACAAGTTATTGTATAAAATGTAAACATATTACAATGTAGATTAAATGTACACCTATAATAGGTTCAAGTATAACATGTTTTTGTAATACATTACTATGTAATAAACTGAAATTATAACGTACACAAGCAGGATTCCTCCAAGAAGTGCAATTAAAAAAATACACAGAACATATTTCAAATGATAAAATATGCATAAACATGTCAAAATCATACATTACATTAAAATATCAATTTACAAAGTACATGTAATCATTGCAAATATATAATTTAGTAAACAATGAACATAACACACAATTACAAATTTAGTAAATAAGACAACATGTTAATACTAACAAAAGCAGCACCAATGTAATACACTTTAAAACATAAATAAAAATTAGTTTAAAATTGTTTTAAAAACAAACAAATATTCACAGAATAAATTAAATTATAACATATTTGATTATAATATAATATTTGTTTTAATTAATTGATAACATCTTATTATGTTGTTACCTTAACATTGTAATTTCTGATGTTTTTAGTCTTTAGGTTTTTGTTGGTTTAACCTTAACTATTTTCAATTTTTTTCAATTATTTATAATGAAGTAGTCCTAACACAATCATTATGTACCTTGTCCATTGGTAAAGTAGTGATGGATAGCTCTTGTCTCATGGCTTCAAAATCAAAGAGTAATTGAAACAATAAATGTTGTTGCCTAGCACCAGACTGCTGTGGCCGATACACACAGCCTCTGATGCTTAATTTCAACTAGTGACACCCCATTGTATTAATAGAACACAAACCCTAATATGTTAGGTCCAGCAATGTAGTGACATCAAGCCAAGGGCTGCGAAGGTCCAGTGTAAGGTTTCATCAGGATTTCCTCAGGTTGACTGCAAGGGGATTCATTTTGAAACGACTGCTTCAAAAACTGAGACCATTGCTATGGTGACAATCAGATGAAGATTTCAGGGTCTGTTTCCAAGGAGTTACCTGCCGGTTTATCCCTTTATGTGTGCAACCAGCTGAACACCACTCATGGCCTAGATGCATTCACTGGGCCCTTTCTGACCACGATTTCTCTGAGTGATAACCAGCAGAGAAAGCAGCCACTGTTGTATATGCCAAAGGGCCATCAGCATAGTCAGGAGAAGAGTCAGTAATTGTCGAGTGTTGTCTAGTGAGGACCAGGCACTGACCAGCCATGTCTGTGACATTCACTGAAGTCCAGTTGTGTCCATCAGAAGTAGGGGATGATTAGCAGAGTGAAGTGATGACCAGCCATTGGCAGACCACTCCTTCCCCACTCTTGTGCTGTCTAGAAGTATGTCTTGTTTAAGCACATTATTACCTGCCAGAGGATGACATACCCAATGACCAGCCACAATGTGAGTCCAAAACATTCACTCCGCAGAAATGTCCCTGACCCCCATCCAGAAAGTCCCCACTACCGCTCACCACTGCCACCTCTCGACTATCCTCATTCTCCTTGATCTTAGCACCCTTTGACAAGTTGAATAGTCCTCTCCACTCCAAACTCTCTCGCACCTAAAGTTACAGAACACCATCCCTCCCTGGACGGCCCCATACTTGGCCGGTGTAGTGTACCAGAAAGAGGAGTCAGACAAAAAGACATGATTCAACGATAAGCGTTTACTCAAATTAAAAGAAAATGCCTCACGAGCCCTATTGCTAAAAGGGGGGTCCCTTCCTAACAACTAAAAATGAAGGTGCTCGTCAGGCTATCAAATAACTAAAAATCAGTCCTCCATCCTAACCTGTCCAACTAACTGGCCACCAATACATGAAAAAGAACGAAAAACTAGAGAAAGTGTTTTCCACAATGGAGGTCGTCAACGCCTCCTAGCTGACGCCCTTTCCTGCAGACAATCTTCAGATTCCAGTGTTTGTCCCAGGACACAGTTACTGGCCTGGGTCACCAAAGCAGCTTTCAAAAGAAGAAATCAAAAATTCAAAATACAAGTCTTGGTTCTACTAGTTACAAAGTTACTCAGTTAATGAAAGGTTTTCAAGTGTTCCAATAAGCATAATTAACTTCAACAAAGGTTTCAATGCGTAGATCCAATGGGGTTCCTGCGCTAGCCCCCTCCAACAATGCTCTATCTGAAGGCCCAACTCGCTCGCTCAAGGCTTCACACCCTGGGGTAGCGTGGGCGTTACGTTTTCTAGTTCACTTGGATGGCTCTCTTGACCTTCGGTACTAGTATCAGTCCTCGGGATAGCTCAGCCCTTGTGCAGGCTATTCATGGGTTCTCTAACCCCTTGGCTTCTCTTGTCTAGCTCTAGCATGGGTTAGCCCCCTTCCTTCTTATGGGAATTTTCAATATGGCTCTCTTGGCCTTCTTAGGTGTTATTAGCTGTTCTCATGTCACTCTGGACATTTCGGTCCTTGCTCAGGTTGTTTAATAGGCTCACTAGCCGCTGAATGACTTGGGGGTTGGGCTTCCCGCAGTGTTCCACCACCCACGTTCTTTCTTCCTGTGTGGCCTGTGTACCTGTTCTCTCATGGAACTCCTGCCAGGAAGGGTTAGTAATTCTGGTATTGGCAGCATTCGTCTCTGCCTGCTGGGTTATTGCTTCCTGTCGTAGCGGCTTTCTTTGGGACTCTCCGGTGCTCCCGGTGCTCGTAGTTCTCTGCATGGTAGCTGACGAGCTTTCACCCCCGGCAATCCTGGTTTCAGCAAAGTTCAGCGTGCTCTAGGCCCTCCATGTCCTCATTATGGTCCTGCTTCCAGGCTGTGTTCTTCTGCACTGAAGCAGCAACGTCAACTCTGCACGTCTACTTCCCTGCCGTTCGACTCTGCTTCAGTGTTTCTTCTCCTCATTAAGAGGGCTCTCTTGTTTTTATAGGAGTCTCTGCAACGAGAGGTGACGTATACTTGATTATATGAGAGAGAGTCTGCGCAGGATTTATTAGTTGTATCAGACAAACAAAAAGGTTTCATTACCTTTTCAATTTCTGTGACCCTCATACAGGGGAAAGTACAGATTTCACAGGGGTTCTCATTACACACAAGGAGTCATTGTTCCCAAATGTGCAGTCACTCTCAATGAGGTCCCATTTGCCCAAACCACTAAGCAGGGTCTTACGGAGCAGTTTGACCTCCCTACCCACAATAAGGGTGGCTCTCCCTTGGGGAAAGGGTAACATTTCACCACCCCGGCTATTGCTTTTCCATCTCCTGAAATATTGAAAAATGTGACACTACCCCACTCCAGTAGGTGTTCTACAAGGGTCGTCCCCTGGTTCCCTCCTCATCACACGCTACACTTGCTGCTCATTGGAGGTGACCGCCCCTGCAAGTGCAGTACCCAGGAACCTGCTCATTGGAGGTGACAGCCCCTGCAAGTGTAGAACCCAGGAACCTGCTCATTGGAGGTGACAGCACTTGCAGGGGCTGTCACCTCCAATGAGCAGGTTCCTGGGTTCTACACTTGCAGGGGCTGTCACCTCCAATGAGCAGGTTCCTGGGTACTGCACCTGCAGGGGCGGTCACCTCCAATGAGCAGGTTCCTGGGTACTGCACCTGCAGGGGCTGTCACCTCCAATGAGCAGGTTCCTGGGTTCTACACTTGCAGGGGCTGTCACCTCCAATGAGCAGGTTCCTGGGTTCTACACTTGCAGGGGCTGTCACCTCCAATGAGCAGGTTCCTGGGTACTACACTTGCAGAGGCTGTCACCTCCAATGAGCAGGTTCCTGGGTACTACACTTGCAGGGGCTGTCACCTCCAATGACCAAGTTCCTGGGTACTACACTTGCAGGGGCTGTCACCTCCACTGACCAGGTTCCTGGGTACTACACTTGCAGGGGCGGTCACATCCAATGAGCAGGTTCCTGGGTACTACACTTGCAGGGGCTGTCACCTCCAATGAGCAGGTTTCTGGGTTCTACACTTGCAGGGGCGGTCACCTCCAATGAGCAGGTTCCTGGGTACTACACCTGCAGGGGCTGTCACCTCCAATGAGCAGGTTCCTGGGTACTACACCTGCAGGGGCTGTCACCTCCAATGAGCAGGTTCCTGGGTTCTACACCTGCAGGGGCTGTCACCTCCAATGAGCACGTTCCTGGGTACTCCACCTGCAGGGGCTGTCACCTCCAATGACCAGGTTCCTGGCTACTACACTTGCAGGGGCTGTCACCTCCACTGACCAGGTTCTTGGTTCCTGGGTACTACACTTGCAGGGCTGTCACCTCCGATGACCAGGTTCCTGGGTACTACACTTGCAGGGCTGTCACCTCCGATGACCAGGTTCCTGGGTACTACACTTGCAGGGGCTGTCACCTCCGATGACCAGGTTCCTGGGTACTACACTTGCAGGGGCTGTCACCTCCGATGAGCAGGTTCCTGGGTACTACACTTGCAGGGGCGGTCACCTCCGATGAGCAGGTTCCTGGGTTCTACACTTACAGGGGCTGTCACCTCCAATGAGCAGGTTCCTGGGTTCTACACTTGCATGGGCGGTCACCTCCAATGAGCAGGTTCCTGGGTTCTACACTTGCAGGGGCTGTCACCTCCAATGAGCAGGTTCCTGGGTACTACACTTGCAGGGGCGGTCACCTCCAATGAGCAGGTTCCTGGGTTCTACACTTGCAGGGGCTGTCACCTCCAATGAGCTGGTTCCTGGGTTCTACACTTGCAAGGGCTGTCACCTCCAATGAGCAGGTTCCTGGGTACTACACTTGCAGGGGCTGTCACCTCCAATGAGCAGGTTCCTGGGTTCTACACTTACAGGGGCGGTCACCTCCAATGAGCAGGTTCCTGGGTTCTACACTTGCAGGGGCTGTCACCTCCAATGAGCAGGTTCCTGGGTACTGCACCTGCAGGGGCGGTCACCTCCAATGAGCAGGTTCCTGGGTACTGCACCTGCAGGGGCTGTCACCTCCAATGAGCAGGTTCCTGGGTTCTACACTTGCAGGGGCTGTCACCTCCAATGAGCAGGTTCCTGGGTTCTACACTTGCAGGGGCTGTCACCTCCAATGAGCAGGTTCCTAGGTACTACACTTGCAGAGGCTGTCACCTCCAATGAGCAGGTTCCTGGGTACTACACTTGCAGGGGCTGTCACCTCCAATGACCAAGTTCCTGGGTACTACACTTGCAGGGGCTGTCACCTCCACTGACCAGGTTCCTGGGTACTACACTTGCAGGGGCGGTCACATCCAATGAGCAGGTTCCTGGGTACTACACTTGCAGGGGCTGTCACCTCCAATGAGCAGGTTTCTGGGTTCTACACTTGCAGGGGCGGTCACCTCCAATGAGCAGGTTCCTGGGTACTACACCTGCAGGGACTGTCACCTCCAATGAGCAGGTTCCTGGGTACTACACCTGCAGGGGCTGTCACCTCCAATGAGCAGGTTCCTGGGTTCTACACCTGCAGGGGCTGTCACCTCCAATGAGCACGTTCCTGGGTACTCCACCTGCAGGGGCTGTCACCTCCAATGACCAGGTTCCTGGCTACTACACTTGCAGGGGCTGTCACCTCCACTGACCAGGTTCTTGGTTCCTGGGTACTACACTTGCAGGGCTGTCACCTCCGATGACCAGGTTCCTGGGTACTACACTTGCAGGGCTGTCACCTCCGATGACCAGGTTCCTGGGTACTACACTTGCAGGGGCTGTCACCTCCGATGACCAGGTTCCTGGGTACTACACTTGCAGGGGCTGTCACCTCCGATGAGCAGGTTCCTGGGTACTACACTTGCAGGGGCGGTCACCTCCGATGAGCAGGTTCCTGGGTTCTACACTTACAGGGGCTGTCACCTCCAATGAGCAGGTTCCTGGGTTCTACACTTGCATGGGCGGTCACCTCCAATGAGCAGGTTCCTGGGTTCTACACTTGCAGGGGCTGTCACCTCCAATGAGCAGGTTCCTGGGTACTACACTTGCAGGGGCGGTCACCTCCAATGAGCAGGTTCCTGGGTTCTACACTTGCAGGGGCTGTCACCTCCAATGAGCTGGTTCCTGGGTTCTACACTTGCAAGGGCTGTCACCTCCAATGAGCAGGTTCCTGGGTACTACACTTGCAGGGGCTGTCACCTCCAATGAGCAGGTTCCTGGGTTCTACACTTACAGGGGCGGTCACCTCCAATGAGCAGGTTCCTGGGTACTACACTTGCAGCGGCTTTCACCTCCAATGAGCAAGGCCCTGGGTACTACACTTGCAGGGGCTGTCACCTCCAATGAGCAGGTTCCTGGGTACTACACTTGCAGGGGCTGTCACCTCCAATGAGCAGGTTCCTGTGTACTACACTTGCAGGGGCTGTCACCTTAAATGAGCAGGTTCCTGGGTTCTACACTTGCAGGGGCTGTCACCTACAATGAGCAGGTTCCTGGGATCTACACTTGCAGGGGCTGTCACCTCCAATGAACAGGTTCCTGGGTACCAGTGGCCTGAACTTGCTACAGACCATGTGCAGACAGCAGATCGCCCTAAATGTTTCTATGGGATGGTTGAGAGAAGGGTTGTCCTCCCTGTATCTTCACTTCTAAAGGAGAGGGGTTTGGGGCACAGTGTACCTCCAACAAAGTTACAGGTCAAAAACCTTCTTCCATCGTAGCCCAAAGATGATTTAACAGAGGTGGTGATCCCAACCGCCTAAATAGCAGATTGGTCCCCTTTAAGCCGTCTGTATAGGTCCATTCCTGGCTGTTTTGTTCAGTCTTTTGCCTGGTGATGCCAGACTCAGAGTGCCTTGTCTGCAGGATGTGGGGAGGGGGTACAGAAAGTGTGGGAGCCCTGAGAGATTTCAAGATGAAGGGACCCTTCTGTGATACTTCGTTCCTGGTTATTCTGTGTCCTCTCTACCATCTTCCCTGCATCAAAGAGACTCTAGTAATTACCACTCTGGTGTGTGCATTCCATTTACATGGCTCACTTTTGGAGCATTTTGTCTTAGTTGACCCCTAGGCAGATTTTCTGTCCTTTGGCGAAGGTGACCAGTCTTCACAGGAACTCAGGTGGAGTTTTCTGGGATATGCTTTTGGGTGGCAACCAGCCCCACATGCTGGTAAACATACAGCCCTGCCAGTGAGATGAGTCACTAGCAACCAGCTAACAATAAAATACCAAAACGTTCTGGCCAGTGTAAGTGTAGATTCCCAGAAGCCACCATGAAAAACTAGGCATGGCTCACATTTAGATTTTGATCTGCCACCCTGCCCTGAGAGAACACTGTTATATCATTTAGATCAGGGGCTGCCTTACTTTGGGTACCATCAGTCTGTCTGTCTAGAGGAATGCACAGATGACTTTGTAACTGACTTATTGCCAAACTATAAGGCAGCAGCTGAGCATTGTCAGCAGACTGGCTTAGCAGATTTACATGTGTGCACTATACTTTTCAGCATGGAACATTATGAAAGTAGAGTCTGATTAGCAGATCTCATTTTCAGAGACATCTTTACCTACATAATTCTATATTAAAAATCAAAAAAGCTCAGGTTCTTCCGCTCCCACACATGACATTCTGTCACAGCCATCCAGTCCCATGTTTTCCTTGAAATTCTGGGACTTATAGTTTTGTCTTTGTCTCTTCCACTTTAAATTTGAGACTACAAATCCCAGAATTAGAAGGAAAAAAACAAGACTGGATAGTTTTCTCATGCATGGAATAGGGAAACCGGTGAGCCTGACTTTACCAAATCTCTTTCCAGGCATCTCAAATATTTAAACAACCAGAGAGGACATAACGGGAAGTTTTATACCCACCAGTGTGAAGGGCGATTCATAATTATTTTTACTTTTTCACACAACTGAAAAAACAAACTTATCCTGACCTGCAACTGTGAGCGTCAGTTTGTTGAAGGTGTTTTCATAAAACCGATAGTGTGAGGCACATTATATGGGGATATAGTGAGGGTGGCTGCGAGGTTAGGCGGGGCAGTGCTAATGTTTAAAATATACATGCATTCTGGGACATTTCCCCGTTATAAATCCAGGACTACAAGTCCCAGAAATCAAAGGATGAAACAGGCTTGATTAGCATCTCCAGAATGGAAAGCTGCATGTTGTCATGCAAGCTATGGATTTTTTGAATTTTGAATTTTGAATTTTGAGTCATTTGTATCGTGCACCGGATGAACTAAATCGTATTTGGGCGCAGATGGAAACTTTAGCCTTTGGAATGTCTTTCTCCAGTATGATAAGTAAATTGCCTCTGTAGCTATTTCCTATGGGAAATCTCAGCAGAACAAATGGGTTTTGAGGGCCTTACGGAATGTCATGAGTGTCTTAGCCTCTCTGATATGTCCCGGGAGTTCATTCCATAATCTAGGTCCATAGACCCCAGATCTTCGGTCTCCTTTTTAGTCTTTTGTATTGACCTTAATTGTTTACTTTGAAGGTACTGCTTGTCTTGAATGTTTACATGTTTTGCCTGCATGTTACTCATGGTACACAAGGTGTGTTGAAACTAAATGTAGAGGTTTCAATTTCCTCAGTTTCATCTGTGTTGCAGTCGGTCTCATTATGTGTTGGAATTTTATGACTAGTTGTTTTGTCTTTTCCATTTTAAATTTAGACTAAAAATACCAGAATTCCAAGGAAATAAATTGAACCAATTGACTTTCACGCGCATGGACTGGGAGACATGAGAGCAAAGTAAATGGTGTACTTGAAAAGTATCCCTCTTTTTTTCTTCATCATTACAGCATTCACTTAAGAATCATGCAAGCAAGGAATTGCTTTTAATTGAAGAAATTACTGTGTTGGCAACATTCCACCTTTAAAATGTATGTTATGCTTTTTGCAATAATGGCCTATGTTTACAAGATGCGTCCGTATACAGTAAGGGAATTATAAAGTGGTCTTGTATGTCTCCTTTCTGCCATTTGTGTTGGTCTTGCTGCATGTGGCTCAGAGAGAAAAGATGGAGTAGGAGGTTGTTAGTAGGTTAGCGGGAGACACAGATGGGAAACCTGTGTTGTTGATGGGTGTAGGTCGGAAGTACTCACTTGTTGAGTGCTACTGTGTTTTCTATGTGCTGGGCGGAAACACTTAGGAGTATGTTATCTGAAGAAGAGAGCCCAAACTATGATTGACTAAAGGACTTTGGGTATGGTTAGTCAGCGATGTTCGGAGAGGGTGTGTGTGATATGGTATAAAGGACTTTGGGTATGGTTAGTCAGCGATGTTCGGAGAGGGTGTGTGTGATATGGTATAAAGGACTTTGGGTATGGTTAGTCAGCGATGTTCGGAGAGGGTGTGTGTGATATGGTATAAAGGACTTTGGGTATGGTTAGTCAGCGATGTTCGGAGAGGGTGTGTGTGATGTGGTATAAAGGACTTTGGGTATGGTTAGTCAGCGATGTTCGGAGAGGGTGTGTGTGATATGGTATAAAGGACTTTGGGTATGGTTAGTCAGCGATGTTCGGAGAGGGTGTGTGTGATATGGTATAAAGGACTTTGGGTATGGTTAGTCAGCGATGTTCGGAGAGGGTGTGTGTGATGTGGTATAAAGGACTTTGGGTATGGTTAGTCAGCGATGTTCGGAGAGGGTGTGTGTGATATGGTATAAAGGACTTTGGGTATGGTTAGTCAGCGATGTTCGGAGAGGGTGTGTGTGATATGGTATAAAGGACTTTGGGTATGGTTAGTCAGCGATGTTCGGAGAGGGTGTGTGTGATGTGGTATAAAGGACTTCGGGTATGGTTAGTCAGCGATGTTCGGAGAGGGTGTGTGTGATATGGTATAAAGGACTTTGGGTATGGTTAGTCAGCGATGTTCGGAGAGGGTGTGTGTGATATGGTATAAAGGACTTTGGGTATGGTTAGTCAGCGATGTTCGGAGAGGGTGTGTGTGATATGGTATAAAGGACTTTGGGTATGGTTAGTCAGCGATGTTCGGAGAGGGTGTGTGTGATGTGGTATAAAGGACTTTGGGTATGGTTAGTCAGCGATGTTCGGAGAGGGTGTGTGTGATATGGTATAAAGGACTTTGGGTATGGTTAGTCAGCGATGTTCGGAGAGGGTGTGTGTGATATGGTATAAAGGACTTTGGGTATGGTTAGTCAGCGATGTTCGGAGAGGGTGTGTGTGATGTGATATGATATGATAGGTTATTTATAACACGATTAATACCCAGGGGTATCTAAGAGCGGACCCGGGGATCGAACCTGTGTTGCTCCGTGTCGTCTTGCTTCCAAGGCGAGTGTGTTGCCCCTGAGCTATCCTCCCGAGTCAAAACACAGGGAAAAAAACGTACAATGCAAGACAAGAGTTATGTTGTGTACACGTTTTCCTATGCAAAATGTTTACATTTAAAAAGGTGATACCAGCCAAAGCAACACCTGGGCTCATGTGTAGATTTGAAGCTGTTTGTGTATGTTCACACTGGTCCTCATGCCAGGCTGCTGCATTACAACATAATAGAGTCCCTTGGTGACGCGCGGGCAGTCACAGCCGCCTGATTGTGGAGCGGGGCATTCAGATGATCCTTAATGAAGAAGATAAGAAACAACCTTGGTGTGGACACACCTTCTTTCAGGATATCATATTTGGTGAGGCATTGAGCTCGCTCTTCTCCCGATTACCCCTCTCCCCATCTTCAAGTCCTGGGGATTTTTGCTGCAATTTTCTCTCACAATCCTGTCGTGCTTGCTCAGTGACACCTTCACGGAGTGACTTTGTGCTTCGGTCTTCCTTGTCTCCATTGGATTGTTGTCCCCATATCACTGTTTTTTGGTTGCTGGTGCCTCACTTGGTGCTCCAGTCGTCTGTGCCGTTGGGCACCTCTGCCTATCTTGAGAGAAACCCCTGACTTTCTCGGCGGGCCACCGGATCTGCCAGTAAGTCCGTTTGGGGTCTCACCATCGTGCCGAAGTTGGAAGTGAGCCCCTTGGGCCTCTCGTGGAGTTTGCCGCCTTCTCGGAGCTGGAGAGGACTCCCCGAGTATTTCGAGTCGTCATCGCGGCCACCTTATGTGCTTGGAAAGGGCCCCGCCAATAAAGGGCAACGACTTGCTCCTGCCAGCCTCTCAGCCTGCTGCGCACACCTCCGTTGAATCGGAAGAGGAAAGGACCACTTCCTTTGACGCACCGCACGACTGACGCAGACAAGGAATGGCGCGTACCGTTGCAGCGACTTACCCGGGCCACGGCGGTGAATACAGAAGCCGGCCATGGGATCGTCATCACTTTCCTGGGCCGCGGCAGTGCTTAGTGGACTCCCAACCTCCTCCCTGGGAGATCAAGAGATCATTTCTCTTCGTTGCCGGCACATCTTCAACTCCAGGCCCTTAGGCAGTGTTTATATATATTTACCTGTGACTTTGCCCTAAGGAACTGGAACTCGGCTATAATCCAAGCTGGGGGCACTGGTACTGTACATGGGCTTGCCCTAGGGGAATCCCGTCTGACAGATTACCATTTCCTGTCACATGTTCTTCTTCACCGCATGGCGTTGATGTGAACACTTTTACTCGCTCATGCTGCACAAGCCTTCTATAATGTTGCCTTGATTTTGGGGGTACACTTATTCTGTGGGGCTATTAAGTTGTGCTTGCAACCCACCGCACTCAGTTACAGAAATGAATGCTCTTCCCATTCAGTTTTTGCCCAAACCCGGGGAACCCTTTGTAAGGTGGGAAATTTGGAAAGAAGATTTCTTTAGATTATGTTATTTTTATTTATTTCATTTGTATTTTATTGATCATTTGTAAGGCGCTTTTTACAACAGAATTGTGTTTCAAAGCGCCACAAGGCTAAATGGGAAGGGAACAGGGGAGATAATAACAGTGGCAAGAAACAAAAAGCAACGATTATTTATATACAGTCGTGGTCCTACTGGGCCTTGTGGCATTTGGCCGTGCAAGTGCGTTGATGAGAAGTGCAGTGGATGGGGGTGCAAAAGGGGAGAAGAGGAGTGGACACGTTCTGAAGGAGGGCCAAAAGGGAAGTGCTTAGGGGAGCCAGGAGGAGCACCTCAGACTAAGTGCTAGTGCAAGCAGGTCTCAAGGGTGGTTTGAGTACATGGTCACCATTTTAGTATGGAAAGGCGCCAAGCCTTACTGATGCATAGCTTAGGTTTCGAGGTTAGGCGCATCCTCAAAGGTCTTCCAGACATTAATGTCCCCGTTCTTGGTGGTGGGGAATCAGCCGATGTACCCAATGCCTTTGATACCACTGTCAGAAAGATGGACAGACATTACTGGTAAAAAACTAAGTGTTGTTCTGCAGAGGTATCACTTTTCTACCAGGGACCAACTAGAAGGGGAGTCTGTAGAACAGAGAATTAGCCAACAGTTGTACATTTGGTACCACTTATAGGTACCCCAGTATTGAGCAATTTCGACACCTAATGTGAAACCTTAGTGCACACTGACGCCAGGAATACGGGACTTGGTGCTGTCTTGTGGCAATTGCAAGGAGGCAGTGAAACGTTAATAGAATATGCCTTTAGATGTGTGAGGACCTCATGGTGGCAACAAGACAGACGCAAGTGATCACAGTTCAAGGAGGTTAATTGAACAATGTATGCTGTATGCGTGGTTGGAAAAGCACCTAATCTAAACCTTAATCTACGATGGGAACAAGCGTCAACCATCAAACGAAAATAAGGCAGTCCTAGTGGCGTCATGTCAAATAAAAATGGTCTATACTAATAAACCTATTGCTAAACCTTACATCTAATACAGAAATGGGTGTGGGATAGTTTTCAGGAAAAGATAGAAGTGTTCTCAAATAATATGATCGCCCTTCCCCATGTTTTGAGCACAGGGTAAGATGGGAGTTGGGAGCTTAGTACAGTCTCGAGTTTCTCTCGCACGAGACAACAGTTCCAATTGCAGCTCTCAGGAACGTCGAAGGCCAAGAATTGTGTCCTCTGAAAGTCTCTTGCCTTCGTGGGCCTGACGTGTTCAAATAACAAAAGCAAAAGTTCCTTTAACAAACAAATGAAGTTCCTTTTCCAATGTTCACTGGGTGATGGGTTCACCCCTGGGTCCCGCCCTTCTGGACGCTGACCCTTCTCAATTCTTAGCCACAGTTCACGTGGGGTGATGGCTTCAACCCTGGGTCCCCCTCTTCCGGGCGCTGACCCCTTACGTATCCTAATTCACAATTATATATTTCAGTTCTTTTCTTAAATGAAGTTTGGACGATAGCTTAACCCCTGATCTTCCTCGGTCGGGCTCGTGCCCTTCTTGACTTCCAATACTTGGGTGCAGGCTTCACCCCTGGATCTCCCTCGGTCGGGCTCCTACCCCTCATGACTGCCAATACTTGGCTTAGGGCTTCACCCCTGGATCTCCCTCAGTCGGGCTCGTACCCCTCATGACTGCCAATTCTTGGGTGCCGGTTTCACCTCTGGATCTCCCTCGGTCGGGCTTGTACCCCTCCTGACTGCCAATACTTGGGTGCAGGCTTCACCCCTGGATCTCCCTCGGTCGGGCTCGTACCCATCATGACTGCCAATACTTGGGTGAGGGCTTCACCCCTGGATCTCCCTCAGTCGGGCTCGTACCCCTCATGACTGCCAATACTTGGGTGCCGGTATCACCCCTGGATCTCCCTCGGTCAGGCTCGTACCCCTCTTGACTGCCAATACTTGGGTCATCGTTTTCACCTCTGGATCTCCCTCGGTCGGGCTCGGACACTTCTCAGATCTTTAGCGGGATTCACTTCCCTTGTTTTCTCAATGTCTTTTCAAACAGTTCATAGTGGACATTCCTCGTCCGGGTTCACGTTTTTGTCAGCATCCTGTTTCTCAGTACTTTAGACTTTGCCCCTCTCATCAGCATCCCTCGGTTGGGTTCACTCTTGCTAACTTCATATTCACAATTTCTTGCGGGATTCACCTCACTTTCTTTCACACAGTTTGTAGATCAAAGTCTTTCGATTATATGGGGATTTTGCTTGACCCTCAGTATGATCACTTTGACCTATTTTGGTGGCCCTCCTATGACCTCTTGGTTTCTGTAGCTTTGCTCGGATGGTGATCGACCAGAGTCTCTTGACACCCACGTGGTACAGGATTCCCTCTGCAGCTAGTCTCCCCCCTTAACACTTTTACAGCTCTTTCATAGTTCATTGAACTTTGTTCAAACTTGCCACTTTGCATTTCTCAATGAACACAGCTCGGTTCTTATCGATTCTCCACACGACTCAGCGGCTTTGATGAACTGCTTGGCTTTCCTCTTCATTGTATTCAAGGCTGGTACCACGGGTGCGAGAGGTTGCCTAGCTCCTGCTTATCGCCGTAGGCTTGCCTCGTGTACCATTGACATCTGCTGCAAGACACTTCTGCTATTGTTCGTAGTCTTAGGCTTTCTTCCTCGATCGTTCTGCGGGTCTGGGATGAAATGGGCAAAGTCACTTCTCTCCTCCCCACCCTCTCGATTCCTTCTATCTTTCTCCTTCGCTTGAACTGCAGCGTCTGATTAGCCGTCTTGTTGTGCTGTCTGCCGTGCTCAAACTGTGCTTTCAGGCACCACCTTTTATCCCTGTGGGGAAGGCCCGTCAGGTGTGTGTTTGATTCTGATAAATTGCCTGACTTTGCCTGACCCTTGTATGGGACATGTTAGGTAAACGACTCTGGTGTTAGTCCATTGCCCTTTGTGTTGTGCGAAAGTGTTCATGTCAGAAAGGGGGGGGGGGGTATTGATTTTTAATGTCCTACATGAGAGGATGGGGGAAAGGTGTCAAAGGAAGGGGATACCGTGTCACACCCGTTGGTGTCCCACTCCTATTCCTCAAGGACTCCCAATCCAGTTATGCTCCCTCAATGGTCCACTCCCAGGAACTGGATCCAATAGCGATGGCCGTGTCCTGTCCTCCTGGATGATGGATCCTTCGAGGTTTAGAACGGGTGACACCTTCAGTGTTCGCCACAGATGCTTAAAAAGAGCAGAGGAGAAATACTCTGTCATTGAGAAGGAAGCGATGTGTGGTATGGGCCATCAACACATTTAAAGGAGGGAGATGTGTTATATTGTGCACACTTCACCATAAGCAAAATGTTAACATTTCAAATGGTGATTGTCACCAGCCAAAGCAACACCTGGGCTCATGTGTAGAATTGAAGCCGTTTGTTTATGTTCAGACCGAGCCTCATGCCAGGCTGTTGTATTATGACACAATAGAATGTAGAAGATGTATATTGGGAGCCCCTTGGGGAAGCACAGGCAGTCACAGCCACCTGATTGTGGAGCGGGGCATTCAGATGAACTTTAATACAGAAGACCAGAAACAACCTCGGTGTGGACACACCTTCTTTCGGGATATCATGACCTAGTGTCTCCTCTGTACTTGTAACCCTGGGTTCTTGGAGACCGGTCCCATTTCATTTTCTCATGTTGCTATTGTCAATTCTTCTCTCACTTTCTCTCTCCCTTTCTCCTTCGTCTCTCTCTTGCTCACTTTCTCTCTCTTTTTCCTCTATATATCTCATCTCTCTCTCTCTATCTCTGTCTCTTTCTCCTTCCTTTCTCTTTCTCTATCTCTTTTTCTACCATAGACCATTGTCACCAGGACACTCCTGTTGGAGTACATAAGTCTTAAGTTTCATTTAACTCACTAAGGCATTCTATGATGTGCAGGCCTGGTCTGTCTTCAACGTAACAATTTGGAATCAAGCACCTGATACCAATTACTTCTAAAAGAAACGCCTGTGAAAGCTGGATGTGTGGTCTCTCAGTGACTTGGTGCCCTCAATCTATTGAATTCCTACACACAGAAAGTATATTTATATCTTACATGGAAGGAAGTAAAGTTCAATGTCACTTGCAATGAAGATGAAGGATTCTTGCACATGCAATATAGATGTGTGTTTAATACGCAAGTTGCGGTCTGGAAGCCTTGCAATTATACGAAAAAGAGTACTGTTGAGTTGCAAAATTCTGTCTGGTTTTCAGTTCTGAAAAAATATGTAAATCGCCTTCATTGAAATTTATCATATGCAAATTGTACTCATACATATTCATTATTGCTATCCCATGAACCTGAATTGATTTGACTGTGCCGTGGATCTCGAGCCAGCCCTTAATGTCATCAATTCAAGGGATGAAGGCGGACAGCAATGGAATAATGCTTGAAGTGTGAAGGGATTCGGTTATCGTGATCTTGTACCCTCTCCAGACTTCACACTTCAGGTAGGATCTGGTGATCTAGCATTTCACCTGCTGATCTACTGTATCACAGACGATTAAGATTCAGGGTTATTGTTGCGAGAGAACAAGATCGATTTTATGGAATTCGAGTTTTTGATTCCTTCTTCATTTTCAGAGCTGTATAATGCCTCCTAGAGGGGAGGTCAACACACAGCCTGGAGGACCAGTGTGTAACGTGAGGAAATTACGGTTCCATGCAATAATGTCACCACAAAAATCTTGCCATGCAAAAATATCGCCGAAAAATTGCCATTTTTTGTGGCGACATTATTGCATGGAACATGCAGGGGACACCCCCGCAACCCCCAAATTTTCTTTTTTCTTTTTAAAACATTTTTTTTTGCCCCTGTCCCCGTCCCCATATATATGATCACCCATATAATATTTCTGCAACCTTTTCCCGGCGATATTATTTACAGTGACCATATATATGGGGCTAATATTACCCGATACCGAAATTACTACTGCTCTGCAGGAGTACAGGAATGAGTAGTGTTTTCTATACTCCTGCTATGCATCCACACTACTAGTAAACCAGCAGCAATCACAAAGGTGAAACAGGCACAGCACGAATGGTACAACTTCTTCATCTCTTTAAGGTAGCATGGGCTGAGGGAAGGACATACTCTCCGAGAGGGGTGTGAGCAAGCATGGATGCATCCAACACAACCATAGAACCGTGGTACCAAAATAGCAGAAGTGTCCAATCAAGGTTCTGTATCAATACAAGACTTTTATCAAAACTAAAGGACAGGCAAATTGATAAAACACCAACAAACCACGCGTGTAATGAAATACACACACACATCATGAAATCTCTGGTTGAAAGAGGCCAGCTAGGTATGAAGGTGGGCATACGCAACCAGCTGTCTTTGCAGCAATGTTCAATTTGAGATATATGTGCTTTACAAAGGTAAGGAGTGGGTCTTAATTGTCACTGGGTCCCAAAGAATTAGGCCCGTAGATACCTTAATATCTTCTTTCTAGGGCTAAACAGAGTCAAGCAAGGCTTCTGAGCACTTTCCAGTCCACCAAATTGGGTTTGAGGTGGTTGAGCTGGTGCAGCAGGATTTAGCAATGCGGCCAATTCACCAGGAGGAAAGAGCACTTAGCTGAAGAAGACAGGGGCAGGTAAATGATGGTTAGGTCGACATACATTGCAAGCACACAAAGCGGTTTTGAAATTGGGGAGTGAAAGGTGGCTTATTTTTGCCTTGGGGTGCTGCCCCTCGTCCCTGAGGAAAGTTGAGTTGATCTGCCCTTTTACGGCCAGGAATGCTGCCTGAGACAATTGCAGAGTTTGCCACTTCTGCAAACAGAGCCCTGGCTACCAGCGTAAAAACAGCAGGCACACTTTCCAAGAGCAGGTCTGTGGTGTGCTGTGAGGCCCAGCCCTGTGTATCTGAGGAAAGGTAAGTCCATGTTCTGCCCTTTCCAGCCAGGAAGGTTGCCAAGGCGACTTGTAGGGTTTCCACTTCAGCAGGGGGGGTCCTGGGGACCAGTGTCTAAGTAGCAGAAAGGCCTGTTCCAATAGCAGGTCACTTCAAATGTTCCCTTGAAGTAGATAGGGGGAGGCACTTTCTCCCCCTTCGAAATTGTTATCTTAAGCCCTATGGCTGGTGACTTTGGACAGACTTTACTGAGTGAAATCATCGTCAAGTCGTTTCAAGACGTGTCTTCACGAGGATCCAATTAGGGTGGGGGTCTCACCTCCTCATATAGTCAATTTGCCACAGCATTCTGTAAGGAGCCAATCCTTGCTGCTGTAACAAGATTGTTGCATTCTGATGTCAGCTCCCAGAGTGCCTTGCATGCACGAGGTTGTGAGCGAGAGGGGAAGGAGAGGGTTCTAGTCATTTCCAAGATGGCGTGACACATACTCTGGAGATAAAACCTCACATAATCCCCAGGATCATGTTTCTCCTATCATGCCTGCCTCCTCAAAGAGTCTCCAGTGATTACCTCCCTGGTATGACTTCCTCATTGTGCTGGCAGATCTCCCTTTGAACCGCTGGCTTCCATCATACCACCTACGGTTACGTCCTGTTCCTATGGGAAGGTGACAAGCCTTCTCAACTGAGAACAAAGAAGGCCTCCAGAGCTGGGCTCTGCAGTTTGCTGAGGGTGAACCCTCTAACCCCAGACAGCAATATACAAAAGCTCTGACAGTTGCAGAATCCACTGGAAAACAGTGGACAAGAAAAATGACACAAGGTGTGACAATTATAGGTTTATCGCCTCATAAGTCACTATATCAAAGCAGGGTTTCACTTTATATATACACTAGCAGAAAGCACCCCTACTCTGCACGGGTTCTGTAAACTGGACACGATAACACTCTCATCACTTGATGACAATCAAACATCCTGTAGGTCCCTGTTGTGAGTCGCTTATCGTTTGATTTGCTTTTCACTCTGAAATTATCTATACTGAGAATGGGCACGTGCGGCTGGCTTGGAATACCACGGAGCAGATGTGGAGGTGAGAGTGGGCCTGCTGCACCATAATGGGACCTTCTGTGCACTCTCCTCACCCAAGCCCAAAATCTGGTCCATCAAGGAGTTCTCTTTGGAGCATGCAATGCTCATGCTGTATGATATGATATGATAGGTTATTTATAACGCGTCTAATACCCAGCGGTTTCTAAGCGCGGACCCGGAGATCGTGTCGTCTTGCTTCAAAGGTGAGCTCGTTGCCGCTGAGCTATCCTCCCGAGAGCTGGCGGGTTAATCACTTAGATTTCATAGCAATGAGAAACAATTCTGCAAAGTGGACTCTTTTAAACTTTAAACCAAATTCACAAATTAATAAGGTGAGATGTGTCTTTAAACCCACATTTGCGAATCCCTCTGGGTTTTCTGGCAAATTCCAGTATCTAAATATGTAACAATTTCATGTTGTTGTCAACATTAATTTGGAATCGGGAAGTTGCTGAGGGGTCTTCCCTAATTCATAAGGTAAATTAATCGAGACAAGACCATGAGACTGTTACATATTTAGATACTGCAATGTGACAGAAGATGTTGGGCCCCAACTCATTACTTCTATATTTCTTAACTGTAGAATATCCATGAAAGAATGAAAAGGATTCTGTGATGCTGCTCTTGAAGAATGGATGGTGTCCCGAACTGCATCCAGCTCATTTTAAAAACGGATTTGTTTATTATTAATAAAATGATTATCCTTAAAAGACTTGTTTGAATTCCATCGTTGACTGGATTGTCTAAAATTTTCATGACCTCTTTAATTATTGGCGGATAACTTAACATTGTATAGTGTGCAGGGGACGGCGTAGGCTCCTAACATAGGACACTTATTTGTAATTTGGTTCAGTTACAGCTTTGGTGTTAGAGCAGCCTTTCCTCCCCTGTACCCTAACTGTTCATTTTGCGTTTCTAAACACTTTTAAATCCTATTTACATGTAACCTTCAATCAGGTGTCCTATACTAGTACTCCCTTTTTTGCGTAGAGCACTCCAGGCCACGCCTGCATCCTGGCTGGTAGTCTGAAATCCATCTTTGGCATGCTGTTTGACTCCCAGAGGGTCATGTGACCACATCCTGTAACTAAAAACATTTTTCTTTGACTCATCCTGAATTCCCAGAGGATCCTCTCCACCATCAGATGGTCCTTCCTGAAAAACGAAGCTTCCTTGGTCTTCAGCACTCAGGATCCTGCCTGCATCTTGGCTGGAAGCCTGGAAGCCATCTTGAGCACTTGGAGTGGCTCCCAGAAGCCCATGTACCAGACTGCCTCCCTTGATATTGAGTCTCCCTGTCCACTTATCCTCATCTATGGGCCAAGAGTAGCAAAGGGAAACTCCCTGTGTGGCTTATCGGGGCCAGAAAGGGCATACGGCCAGAAAACCTTCTCATGCTAGGACTTTGGTGTGCTCGCCTTTTCTCTGAATCCTGCTTCCACGCATAGAGACCCTTTGACCCATTGCCTCTCCATTCACTGCAGAGCTTCTGATACCTTACCGGACCGAGGAACATCAGTATGCATATGAAAAATCACATAAGCATATATAAAGGTACATATAAACACACACACATGCACACAAAGACAAACACACGGCCACTGTGCACCAGAGTGTACAAACCATAGATGTACGGTCTGTAAAATGTGTACACCAAGAGAGACACACAGACACACACTAGTGTACATTTAGAAAGCAACATGGTGGTGACATCCTACTTTCATGTATTTTCCTATGTATGCGATATGCACTGTAGTTTTTATTGTGTACATGTATGTAATAGAAAGGATTAGACACTTTACTTTCAATGCCCATGCATTTTGCAGACTTATAGAATGTGTACATTTAGTATAACGTAATGCAAAACACTCTTCCAAACATAGTAAAGAGGCAAACTGCTTATACGCCTTACACCACACACTGTAGTAGTGCAGACACACTTACAACACACTAGGTAACTGGAGGGTCAGCTCATGGAAAAGTGGGAGAATTTAAGAGCTAATAATACTTGAAACAAAAGAGATGGCGTCCTACCACTTGCTTTGGGTCACTCTACATATACATTTTTGTAAAGGCTGGATTATTCAGCATGCTTGGTATGCCAAAAGCCATTTCATTAAGCTAACTCTCATGCGTAATCAAGAAGACGAGCAGTTAAGCCCTTAAAGATTACACTGTAGCTTTTTATTTAGCCAGTGTTAGTAGGTGCAGAGACAATTTCTCTACATTCAGTTTAACATGATACTTTTTAGTTTTTTGTGTGCATATAAATCAAAACACATTCATCTTGTTTAACAAATGCATCAAGGAAAGGTAGCAAATGCTTAAAGAAAATTAACAGACAAAACATACAAATACATAATCATTAGTGGTTTGCCTAAATGTGCAATGTATGCAAAGAAATATGGTGTAGTGTTTTAACACAAGGCAACCAACTGTATAAAGTGCATGAAGTCAAAATCATGAATCAAAGAAAGGACATTTTCTCCTTCCTGACACTGAATACATTGTTATTAACTCCTAGGAAAAAAGGGGACCTAGTTGTTACAACACACACCTACACTAAGCAATGTTACGTCACGTCACACTCACTTATAGTTATTTTTTCATTCGTGACCTTATTTCTCATATACATTCAATACATGTACATTTCTTATACAAACAGGAAATCTAAGTGTGAATGGACAAAATTAAAATGTACATTATGCCTCACACTGTTACGCCAAGCAGTCATAAGCCACAGACTGTTACTCCACCCACTGCTACTCCACACACTGTTAACTCCACATACAAACAGCACACAGCCATGCATAATATGCACAGTACATGTGTATCTCACATACAAAGTGTAGAGGTATGCGTCAATGTACGAAATTGACATGTACTAGTACATCACGCAACACACTGTTACGCCACATGGTCTTATGCCATGCACTGTTACGTCACACACTGTAACACTATTACCTTATACAATCATAAACTAAAGTGCCATTTACATATAATAAACAGCCATACGCTATTTGCACACTTAATGGTATGTACCAAGTGTATATATTTTAGCCTTGTTACTTCCCCTGTGTGTAGGCTTGAGTAGGCTTGAGTTTTTAATAGGGTAACCTTACCTGCTTCATACAAAGGTGTTAAGAATCTCTTTGTATTTTAGGGAGCATGGCATATAGCGGGTGGGCCATTTTAGGCATAACTTTGGGTTCCTGCCATGCTCTGTGCTTAGAACTATTGGTCCTGAACCTTGTTCCTCCTTGCACTGGGGCAGGGTTTGCAACTCTATGTGGGTGATCCCAGTAAGGCTAAGATTTCAGCAAGAGGGGTAGATTGAATGTCTGGTCTGCAACCACACTCCTGTGTAGGAAATAGTACACATCCTCTTCTGTTCAACTTCCGGGGCTAGGAACTACTTTTGGTTTCACTTTTGCAAAACTGCAAGAGATTTCAGCGTCCAAACTCTGAAGTGAGAGCCAAGAACAAAAAAGAAACAACTTTTGGTCTTCAATCCTACATGGACTATTTTTGATTACCTAGATACCTATATTTTTTTCTTGCTCTTTAATTTTTCACTATTTTTCCTTTAATTTTATTCATCTAATGTTTGATTAATTTTGATGAATTTGGTTTAATTCTTAGATTGTTGGACTTCCTTAGCTGTTTTATTTTCTACGTAATGGTTGTTTCCTCTTGGAGACGTGGCGTCTCTCTTAGCGGAGTCTTTGAGTTTGGCCCACACTTTCCAATCTTAAGACAAGCGTATTTGGAAGGAATTCTTGGCAGCCTTCTGTGAGTTCCCACTGAGTGGAATTTTGTGGCAGCTAGGCCATATCCCTTAGTTTATGTATTTGTTTATTTTAACACAACATGTGTATAGCGTGTGTACCCTTGGGTGTCTAGGCGCTTGTAGCATCTTAGTAAGTTACAGACAGTTATCAGGAAGAATCCTGCTATTGAGGACAGCTGAGAATGTTACGTCAGATAGCGGGTTGGGGGGACGCTGTTAATAAAAAAGGAAAAGTGACTGGTGGCATCCTGTGAGTGATATCTACTCAATTAAATACAGGGTTCACTGAATATTTCTCGCTGATCCTACGACAGTGGACATTACAGTGCAGAGCGGGTAAGATAACTCAGCAGGTTAAGCACTTGCTGCTGCAATTTGAATGTGGTCGCAGGTTCAAATCCTGGCAAGGCCAACTCAGCCTATCATCCTTCTGGGGTCGACAAATGAGTACCAACTTCATCTGGGTGATATTGTATGTAAATATGTTCTCTGTAAAGAGCTTTGGTGAAAGCGCTATGTAAATAACACATCACAGGAGCCCATCTTCAGAGAATTTATGAAAGCATTCCACCATCGTTAAGTATGTATACCCTTTGGACAGTGCAGCAGAGTCTCTAACTTTATAAATCCACCATGAATTAAGTGTACCAGAGCATGTGAGTAGTCAACAGCCAGAGTAGATATCTGGCTGGATGGTTCACCCATTTTACTGTATGGGTTGTGGTGTTGTGCACAGCAAGATAGCTCACACACAGATATCCTTCTTCAGTGTGTGCCATGCACAGGCATCGTTGTTCAGTCTGCAGGCAACAGCTGCAAATCCCAACACGTCCTACTCCCTCCTTGAGATCCAGCAATTGAGTAGTATTAAATCGTGTGATGCTGTAGTAACGACTAACATTACAGTGCTAAGAAGTTGCCGGAAATCGGCATAAAGTGCTACATAAACATGTGATGCAAGCTGATTCTTATCTTCGCAGCTGGCGATTGGGCCTTGGAGCACCGTTTATAGTGCCATGCACCCAACATAGTGTATCCTACAGGTGCCTAAAGTGTATCCTACAGGTGCCGAAAGTGTATCCTACAGGTGCCTAAGGGCAGGCTTGGATTTTCCAGAGGGGAGGTACTCACAATCCTAATTTACTAAAATGCTTCTTGGCATCCTGCATCCTCCCCCTGGACTCAAGCCCCCACATGTCCTACTATTGCAAATGGATCCAGAATCCTGGATGCCCATGGCACTGCAGACTGAGAATGATATGGCCAAAACCTGTTCTGATTGGTCATGGAATTAGCGAGATCAGTTTTTATTCAACTCCAAGACTGTGAGCCTCATTACGGCCATGCCGCTCCCGTAATGAAGGGTGCCGGTACGGGACTGGCACCCATCATTACGGGACGCCCGATTACGAGGTTCCCTTGCGGGACCTGGTAAGGACGCCTGGTAAAACGGGCCCGTTATTAGCTCCCTCCCCATTCCCATTGAGCCTTATGGGGGTTTTTCCAATGAGGACTTACCTGGTCCTCCATGGTTGGAATAGCCCGGTAAGTCCTCATTGGAGGAACCTGTTATGGAGGCAGCCATGCCAGGGCTGCCTCCATACTTGTAATGAGGCCTTGTGACATATTTGCAATTGAGGTTATAATCGTAATATTTAGCATCACTGAGCTGATGATGTTATATCAGTAATAAATTAGATGCATTAGATTCTGAAGTGAAATGAATTGTGTTCATGGCTGAGGTGGATTTGATCTGTATTTTCAATTTATTTATTTGCTGTACATTTTAGTAACACTGGGCCGATATTTTAATATGATTGTTCCTTTATTGGTTTAATGTACGTTCAAGTTCAAGACCCTCTGCCTTGTCCAAAAGGCTTCCTGGGTCCGACCTACCTCTCTCCTTCTCTTCCCACATTTTGGACATCTCTAAAATGTCTATCAGCTACACCTCCTCAGAGGTACTCTACCTTTCCTCACTTTCCCCCAGTGGCTCACTGTCTCCAGAGCCCTGGTTCTTTCTTGGCTGGGCTACTGCAACAGCCTCTTCCTCATCCTCCCTGCTTCTGCCGTGCAGCCTCTGCAACTCATCCAGAACAGAACCCCGAGACTTATCCTATGTCTCAAGCCCAGGGACTGCATCTCTCTGGCGCTGAAATCCATTCACTGGTTCCCCGTGGCTGCAAGGATCAAGTTTAAGACCCTCTCCATTATCCACAAGTGAGCCAGTTCTTCAAGCACAGATTTGGAGGGAGATCTTCATCCTCAGCAGGTGCCTCTCTCTGGAACGGCCTCCCTACTGTCCTCCATCTTGAGCCTGATCTTCTTAGGTTCCGGAAACTCCTCAAGACTTTCCTCTTCTCCTCTTCCTTCTCTCTCGCCCTCTACCCTGCTAACCTAGCTCTCTGCTCTTTCCCACTTTCCCTCCTCTTCCTTACAGCTTGCTGATTGGCCGCTGATTGGCCGGCTGGTGTACCTCAGAGTACCACAGGTCCTGGGCACCCTCACCAGTCCTCTCTCGCACTTGTCTCAGGGCCCTCCACCCCACCCACCCTTACAGCACTTTAGAAATTACTGCAGTGAGTGGCTCTCTCTGCACTTACCTCAGGCTCCACCGACTCGGTGCACTTGGACCCCCCTCCCTGTGACGGTCTGTGCATTTGCACGATACGTATACACTGCGCCTGAAGATCGTCTGTCTGTTCCCCCTTGTCTTGTCTTCACCCCAAAATGCACTTGGTAAAACTGCAGAATCACTGTTACGGGCCTATTTGTTGTGTCGCGAATGTGAAATGTATTATATGCACTTACTCTGCCTGCCCAGACTATTATTGTCTCCGAATTTCAAGGGCTCTGAATGACCGCTGTTTTTCCCCGTGTTCCCACCCGCCTTGAGCGCTTTGAAACACTTGCCTGTGTTTAGGCGCTTAATAAATAAACATTACCATACCATACCATTACGTGAACTGAATTGTTTAAATGCTGCTGGACGAAATAAATGTTATGAATAAATGAAAATTAAATGGCATTTAAAGTGCCCACTTTTTGTTACCTGGGCGGCACTTCATTCTACAAACAGAAACTAGTTACTTAGTGGATTTAATTAGAGTTAACCTGGCTGGAAAGCAGCGAGTGCTGTACAGGAGAGGGAGTGGTAAACACTGGTCCTCGTTTGTCATTGAAGCGTTCCTTAAAGAGCAGGATCTTCAGAGTCGCAGGAGGGAGGGAGCCAGCCTGATGTTATCAGGAAGGTTGTTCCAGAGTGTAGGAGCAGAGCAGGAGAATGCCTGTTTTCTGGTCTTCCCATTCTTGCACTTCTTGGATTCCATTCTGGCGACCCATTGGCTCCTGGTTTTGCCTTTTTCCCCTGAGATGGATACATACAATTACTAATTGGAATAAGGACAGCACAGCAACTGGACAAGAGAGAAGGCCTGGATGCTAAGGAGAAGTCCTCATGAATTAATACAATACGAATGCATGACATGCACGTTAAATGACCATCTCAGGACATGGGCTGCACTTTGTGGCTGTTGTGATCCTTCACAGTCTGCTAATTTCACAGTCTACATGGAATGTGGAGATGCCCACCCCCTCCATCCCATTCCCCCATAGGCCAGTGCCTTGTCTGCTTCTGCGCATAAGGGGCTAGAGGCTGTTAGATTGAGATGTCAAAGTAGGATTTGGGGAATGATGAGGGAGACTGCAGACAGTACTGGAAGACCCTGTGATGGGATTTGCAAAGCGGAGTAGAATACCATTGGGCCTCATTACGAGGTAGGAGGTAGCCATGGTGCTAATAGCACCATGGCTACCCCCTTACCGCATTCCGGGTCCGGGTTCTCGAAATAGGGACTTACCGGGTCATTCCAACCTTGGAGGACCCGGTAAGTCCCCATTCCGAGAACCATTCCCCATTCCCATTCGAGCCCCCATAGGGATCAATGGGAATGGGGATGGAGCTAATAGCGGGCCTGTTATTAGTGCCCTGGTCCCTTAGCGGCTCCCGCTAAGGGACCTCGGAATAGGGTGGTGAGGGTTTACCGGCACCGGTCCCCTTACCGGTGCCCGTTAACCCTTACCACCCACCTCGTAATGAGGCCCATTGACTTACAAACACACCTGTTATGTTATACATGAATGGGAGGGAGAAAGTGGGGGCTACATGAAGTGTGACTCGGGACAAAGTCCTCTGCGTAGAGTTGAGGGTGGATGGTGAGAGCCCCAAGGGGGCTGTGATCCACCACAAGACACCTTGCTCGATACTATGCCCGAGGGTGACGTGCATCCACTGGATGCCCCCACCCCTGCCACTAACAGGAGGAAGTGGATGGCCACAGAAGGGTCACTTGTGTCATTGTTCCCTACAGGGGGGTGATATATGGGTAACAGTAGTCTCCATCCTAATCCAAAGAGCTGGCACATCTGCTGTCTCTACGACGAGTATGCTTGTCCTTTTTGCATAGACTTGCATAATAGACTGGCAGTTAAGGGGTTAAGGTACTATGTATTGTATCCACTAAGCGGCTCAGAGAGTTACAACCTCTGTCATAAGAGTTACATTCTAGAGATCACATTCGGTCTCACTGCAAGGACCGGGAACAACTGAAATGTGGCCCTTGTGAGCTTGCAAAATAGACTATGTAGCCCAAATGGCAGAGGACTACCCAGAAGCAGGTTCCTCTGACGTGTAGCCCTCTCCCTGTGCATGCACACAAGGAAAACCCAAATCACTCTAGGAAGTGGAGAGAGGAGGAAAAGTAAGGGGTGAGAGGAGAAGTGTAACCTCCAGTGTTTGGGGAGAGAAGAAGAAGGAGGAGTTGGAAGTGGAGGAGACAGAGAAAGGAGAGGAGCGGAGGACCATTGGGAGACAGGTAGTAGAGGTGAGTGGGGGAGACATAGGGGTCTGTAATGATCCAGGGGAACCAAAGTGATAGTTTAAAAGTGAAAAAAGTTGGACTGTCAAAAGCACCTAATTAGACATCATTTTATATTCCCAATACATTGTGGTCAACTTCGATCCTCATGAATAGTGTATGTGCATTCCTTATTGCTGATATATAGAATACAACTTAAACTAAGATATCTTTTTCTTTTTTCATTCCATCATCAAAAAGTATATCGATTTTATGGATTTTATAATTCTTGTTGTTGTCGTCTTTACATTTTGTTAACTTCAACATCAAAGAAGTTTATAAATTCCATAAATTATGTTAACCTCACATGTCCCACTACTTACCTGAAGTAGCTCATCAGGCGGCTTTAAAGTACCAATTTTGCTGTGAAAAAGAAAACATTTGTTTCAAATAACTCAGTTCACCGCTATTGTATCCACATATTAAGGGAAAAAGATATAGGTCAGATACTAATGTGTATGATTACAAAACTGTGCTTTATAAATTGCATCTGATTGTCTTGTTTCCTATAGAAATACATATCTGAAAAGGCAAAACAAAACTTGTTTCTAAATATCTCTATGTCAAAAGTCTCTATACTAAGAATGAGATGTAGGTAGTTGAAGTCATTCGTTAACAACATTCATCTTTCTTACCTCATACTTTAGAGGAATAGAGCTAGATATGATAGTCCAGTCTGAGCGAAATATCACACCAATTCACGAGGATTTGGCATTCCAAAATGGTCGCCATTTGTAGCAGTGCGTAACGTCATCTTGCGCACGTAGCATGCGAGGACGTCTCGACTGCTACAATGGCCATTTCGGTAATATTAGGAGAATGAAGCGATCATTGCTACTTCAAAACAATGAAAAATATAAAAATGTAAAGAAATAGGAACAATATGGAAATGAGTTCAACAATGAATAAAAAGGATATTGGGATGATAGCAATCTTTGGAAATATATTCTTACATGTAAACTTTGATGGCTTTTTCAACTCAAAAGTTAATGTTTTAAACTTATGGGCAATTGCCTTCTAATTTATCATTACAATTTAGTAAAAAAGGCATTGGGCCTCATTACGAGTCTGCCGGTACGGAAACAACGGTGGCGGTAATCCCGCCACCACCGTTGTGTCCGGACCGGCAGATTACGAGTTCTGCTGGTGGCTAGTGTCACTCCCGCCAGGTCTGACCTGGCAGGAGTAACGCAACCCACCTGCAGACGGAAATGGAAACACCGGCTCTGTCATTGTCCTATGGGCCTCCATGGGAATGGGGATTAACGGAATTCCGCCTCCGGAATTACCGGGTCTCTGGGCTTGTACTGCCTCAGTGATTCTGGCAATCACGGAGGCGGTAATTCACTATGAGTCCAGTGGCAGCCTGCCGGTTTTTCCGCCACGGCTACCGTTGGACTCATAATGAGGCCCATTGTCTTTATTCAGTCCAGTTTGGCACTTGTCCATTAGATGGATCCTTCTGCCTTTTCCTGTTGTCAAAGTTTTAATTCTCTATTACCTCCTCTAGGGGTGGATCTGTTATTTCTAATTCCACACATTTTTAAAGATCAACAGGTGTATCCAAATGCTCTTTCTGGTAGTGTGTTGCCATCGGATACTGAAGATTTTGTATTGCTCGCATGTGTTCCAGGATCGGAGCCTTGACCTAATGACTATTGTAATGGGATCTACCTAGGTCAACCAGATTATTTTATTCAAAGACTTCAGATTATTCAGAATGTTGCTCCCCGTCTAGCCTTAGGGCCCCCAATCAGTGGTTTCCGCCAGGTAAAATTGGCACAGTGCAAGGGCTGTAGAAGTCACATTAGATAGATGCAAAGACAGCGAGGAGGAGGCTTGAGGAAGTTAGTAAGGGAACTAACTTACCAAGAGCAAGTTATAGATAGTCCATTGAGATCAAGTGGCAGAGTGAGTAGGGTTCTTCTCCACCTCAAATTGTCAAGTGAGGGCTAGGAGGACGGCCTCAGGCCTGACCAGGTAGCATACAGGGTCTTGAGGTGTGGGCCTTATGGTAGGGGGCCAGCTTCACGCCTGCCAGTGTCTCGTTGGATGAGAAATAGCAGTAATGAGCCCATCAGAAGCCATGTTGACATGACCCCATGGCAACCCTCTGAGGCACGCCTGTGCCGAGGAAGAGGGCGGCCATTACCAACATGAAGCAAATTGTCAGAGTGAACAACTGAGAGGCCTAAAAGTGAAGGTGCAACACAAAGATGCCATGCACTGCACACACAT